>NC_056738.1:98553659-98693047 GCF_019279795.1 Protopterus annectens | reverse complement strand
ATTTAGAAATGGTTTGCTTTGATATAGCCTTCCCTTGGGAAGCTGTAGCATAGGATACAAAGAGCAGGTCAGATTTTCTGAAAGCCTTAGTTTTGTCCAAGTAGTAACAAAGCTGCCTATGAATGTCCAAGGAATGTAGGAGTCTCACCTTTGTTCTGTGGATTGGGGAAGAAGGTAAGTGGATGGTTTGATTTAGAGCTACACTAGAAAACACCTTAGGCATAAAAGGATTAGTTCGTAGAGAAACTGTCTTGATGAAAAATGAGGAAAGGTTCCACTGCCATTAGTGCCTGTAGCTCTGAGACTCTTCTAGCTGAAGTTATTGCTAGGAGCAGGGCAGTTTTCCATGATAGGAACTGAATATCTGCAGAGAAAGCTGGTTCAAAGGGAGGTAGCGTTAGTTTTTCCAGAACAAAATTGAGGTCCCATGTTGGTGTGGGAGCTCTCCTGGGTGGTCTGTTTTTTGCCCCTCTTGAGGAACTGCCTTAGAAAAGGGTGTGAAAATAAAGGTGGATCCGTGTTGTAGTGAGCTGAAATAGCTGAAGCATGGATTTTAATTGAGGAAAAGGAAAGACCTTTGTGCAACATCTCAGGAGAAAAACTGTAGACTGTGAGACTGAATTGTATCTTGGCCTTTAGCTTGGTTCCAGGAACAACACCTTTATCATTTGTCCGAGTAAGCCTTCCTGGTGCTTGGCCTCCTGGCTTCCAGAATAACATTGAGAACTGCTTGTAAAACAGGAGCTGGTTGGATGTTTAGTTGATTTGCCATGCAGCCAGATTTAAAGTTTTGAGCTGGCTGTGAAGAATCCGATTGTTTTGTTGTGTGAGCAAATGGGGGATTTGAGGCAACACCCATGGTGGACTGTGGGCCATATTTTTCAATAGCAGATACCAGTGCTGGCATGGCCAGGAGAATCAGTCGAGGTATCTCCTTTTTGACTTTCAAAAGAACCTTTGTGAGGAGAGGCAAAGGAGGGAAGGCATATACTGTCAGGTTCTTCCAACTGAAAGAGAGAGCGTCCACTTTCCAAGCTTGATGGTGAAATGTCCTTGTACAAAATTTTGTCAGTTGATAGTTTTGAGGACTGGCAAACAGGTCTATGTTTGGAAGGCCCCATTTTTGAGTGATCATTGCAAATATTTGTGGATCTAGTTTCCACTCGTGGGGATCCTTGATGTTTCTGCTGAGGTCGTCTGCCAATGTGTTCTTCTGTTCTGGCAGGAATTGAGCTTGTAACTGGACTTGGTAGGCCAGAGCTGTGTCCCATAAGATCATTGCTTGCCTGCATAGAGGGTAGGAATGTGTACCCCCTTGTTTGTTTATGTATCACATTACTGTGGTGTTGTCCGTCTTTATTGCAAGTTGTCCTGGATGCAATAATCCTTGAAGGCTGTCAGAGCTTTCTGTACAGCTAGCATCTCTTAGGTTCATAGGTTCGTACTAGGCTATCTGCCCTAGGGCATTTATAAGCCTAGCCAGAGTGTGTGTGTGGCTTTCACCACCCCTTAGGATGAGAATACTATGCCCATTTAGGGTTTAGTTTAGTTTACTGTGCCTCTGTCTAGTAGTGACACAGATGACACCCGGGGTAAACCTACGATCTCCCATCCACTCGTCAAGATTTCTCTTGAAGAGAGAAAGTGAGGGGCTCTGCCTAACATGGACTGGGATTCTGTTCCAGAGTGTAGGGAGCCTCTGGGTTATGAATCTGTCCCTCCAGCACGTCCTATTTATTTCTGTGTTGAGGTTCAAATCTCTTGCTCTCGTGGCTCTGATGGATTTGGATTTTCTGAGGTGGAGCATGTCCATTAATTCCCGATTGGACATGGCCTTGAACGTCAGGCATAGATCACCTCCGAGTAGGCGGTATGCGACTGAATAGAGCTGGAGTTTCCTCAGCCGGGCAGCATACGACATATGTTTGAGACCCTTTATCCTCTTGGTGAGGAACTTTTGGGGTCTTTCCAACTGCTGCAGGTGTCTGGTAAGATGCATCCCAAATGGGGCATTGTACTCAATCATGGGCCTGATAAGAGAAGAGTACAGGGGCACAATGACCTCTCTATCTAGATGTGAATCCCTTCATAAGGTGGGCAATATAGAAAGTCTTCCTAACCACTTTGGCAATGTGAGTGTCAAATGAGAGGTTACTGTCAACTTGAGTCCCTAGGTCCCTGATTACCATATAGGTGGTAATCCATTAAGTACGGAAGAGGTAATTTGTGGGTACCTTGTTTTTCCCAAAGGGTATGACTATACATTTTTTGGCATTCAGTTTAAGGCCATGGCTCTGGCACCAATTATCCGTTTCTAGGAGGCCTCTCTGCAGGATGCTTGTGTCCGCTGGAGTATCAATTATGGCGCCCAGTTTGCAGTCATCTGCAAACTTTGTCAGCCACAATCCTCCTATGTTTGCTTTCACCTCGGAAAAATAAATGCCGAACAAGAGGGGTCCCAGGACTGAGCCCTGTGGGACACCGCTTGTGACTGGCTTCGTCTCTGACATGGCTCCAGCAATTCGGACCTTGTGGGTTCTGTCCTTGAGCCAGTTTGCAACCCATCTTGTGACATATGGGTTTACATCTAAGCTGGTGAGTTTGTCTATGATGCCTGAGTGGGGTACTGTGTCGAAGGCTTTTGCAAGGTCAAGGTAGGCTGTGTGAACTGCCTTACCCTCGTGACCGTTCCAAAAAAGTCGACCAAGTTCAAAAGGCAGGATTGCCCTTGACAAAGCCAAATTGGGTAGGATCCAGTGTCTGTAGGTCCCCAATGTCTTTGTTTACGAGTTCCATAATGATCCTTTCCATAGCTTTGCAGACCAGGCTCGTCAAGCTTATGGAGCGGTAATTTCCAGGGTCTGTAGTAGCACCGCCTTTGTGGAGTGGGACCACTGTTGCTGTACGCCACTCTTTGGGTACGTATCCTGTAGTAAGGCTAAGCTTAAACAGCAGCCTTATGTGCGGATTGAGTTCCTCTTGGAGGAAATGTAGCACACAGCCCGGGACACCGTCCGGTCCCACTGATGCTGTGTTTTTAGCTTTGGAGAGGGCGGCTCTCACCTGGGCATCTGAGATGTTAGGGAGGCTACACTCTGCTGGGATAGAGATTTCTCCTTTTGGGGGGGAGGGGGCGGAGAAATTTGCACTGAACCTGTCTGCCAGAATGTTGGCAATGTCTGTGGGTTCAGTGTTATTTTGTGTCATTTTGGACTAACGCTGAGCATATCTGGGAGTTTACACCCAGGTTTCTAACATAGCTAAAGAAGGCCTTGTGATTGTCTTTTGCGATTTTTCTCTCAAAGTTGGCCTTGGATAATTTTATGAGTGATCGTAGTTTGAGTGATCGTAGTTTTTTGCTAGTACTGATCAGAGATGCCTTCCCTTTTAGGGATTTTGCTCCGTCATGTAGTAGCTTCCTCCTCCTGTTGTAAAGTTTGTTAATGGCTGGGGTCCACCAAACAGGGCGCCTGCCTGTGGGGGAATGGGTCTGTTTTATTTGGGATTGCATGATCCATGCATTCTTGAAGGTGCCCGTAGAAAGTATTTATAAAGGATTCAGCGGTGTGGGTTGTGGTTTCCACTGGCCCAGGGGCCTTGAAGGATACCACTTCAGTCTTAAGAAGTGTGAAGTTGGCTTTTGAGAAGTTCTTCACTGTGGTCTTTTGTGCAGGGGGTGGGGGTGGGATGTGGATTTCCAGTGAGATTAATTTGTGGTCTGATCTCACCAATGAGGGGTATACTTCCAGTGTGGAGCATTTTGTCCCCATGTTTGTGATGATCAGGTCTAGTATATTACCTCCTCTTGTGGGAATGGTGACTAGTTGTTCCATCGCATTTGAGTTTATGAATTCTAGGAACCTTTGGGCTAGGGTGTTTTGGCTTGAAATAATGATCCCAGTCTATGTTTGGGTAGTTGAAGTCTCCCAATATGATGGTATTTGGAGAGACATTCATACTCTCCAGTGTCTTCAGGAAGGCTGAGTGGGGTTCCTGAGTTTGAGAGGGTGGTCTGTAGCATGCTACAAACTGTAGGGCAGTTTTGCCTACGGTTAGTTGCACCTGGATGGTCTCCGATGCTTCGTGCGTTATCACTAACCTGGAGGTGTGGGAATCTTTGATGAATATGGATACTCCCCCTCCTTTTGTGGTTCGGTCCAAGTTTTGGGGCCGGAAAGCATGATAGGAGGTAAAACCTGGAAGTGCTGGGGTGCTCTCAGGAGCCTTGAACCAGGTTTCAGTCACTGCACAGACATCGATGTTCTCCATACTGAGGAGGGTTTCAAGAGCGTGCATCTTGAGGTTTAGACTTCTGGCATTGAGCAGCATTACCCTTAGTTTTTTTTTTACTTGTGTTTTCTAGGGAGGTGGGTTTGTCTTTGAGCCTTGCCTAAAAAGGCACTATGGGGTTGCAAGAGCCTTTGCCAATATCCGGAAGCCCAGGGTGACAGGTGCAAGCCATCCTCATGGCAGCGCGGCTTGTCAAGCATGTCATCCCAAGCAGACATTGGATCCCCCTAGAATGACACCAGTAATTAAGCCAATTGTTAAAGCTGATTATTTTGTCTTTGTACTGTGGCATCATTCTTGGTGAGGGTAAGATGCTGCTCAGGGTCAGGGTCATACCGGCCTGGGCTACATAATCAGAGAGCTCCTCTATGTCTCTTTTCATGTAGTCCAGGGAGGTACGTCTCAGGTCATTCACACCGGCATGGACAATGACAGAGTCATATTTGTACTTGCTTTGGAGTGACCTGAGTGCTTGTGTTATGTGGCGGATTCTAGCGCCCGACAGGCAGCTTACTGTAACCCTCTCCTTGTTCAGTCTGGTGAGCGGGACGTCAGTGTGTCTGACTATGGAGTCACCTATTACAAGTGCATCTGGCATGTTGTTTGGCCTTAAGGGCTGTGACTGTTTAGCACACTGACTTTGTGAACTATGCGTTGCATGTGCTATGTCTTGAGGTAGTGGTCGCTTGGGTGTCTGCTTTGGAGGCCTCTGTTTTGGTAGATTTTTAATCGGAGCCTTTTTTTGATTTATGTGCAGATTTCTTTGATCTGTAGTCCATATGCCTTGAATGCATTGTCCTGCCATGTGTGCCCCCCCAGGCGTAGTCTGAAGCATCTGTTGTGATAGTTTGCCTGGCTGGGGGCAAGGTGAAAGGCTGACCCTTGTTGAGGTGACATGCCTGTGACCACCATAGAAATTCCTGTTGTAGGCAGGGAATGAGAGATATTGTGTCAAAGCTGTGGCTGTGTTGAGACCATACGCTTTTTAGGTACCACTGAAATTTCCTCATATGCAGCTTTGCAAATGGTATTATTAGTATGCAAGATGCCATGAAGCCCAAAGCCTGCAGAATTTTTCTTGCAGTTAATTGGGTCTTTGTTGCCATTGTCTTGAAATATTGAGTCAGTTGTAGTTGCTTGTCTGGCGTAAGATAAGCCTTCTGGGCCGCTGTATTCAAGCTGGCAACCAGGAATGTCATTTTTTGTGAGGGTACTAGTTTTGACTTCTTTTCGTTTACTGTGCACCCCAGGCAGTTTAGTAGATGCTTTACAAAGGCCAGATGTAAGAGAATGTCTTTGCTTTCCGCTTGGATGAGGCAGTCGTCCAGGTATGAATAGATTTGAATTCCTCTTTATCTGCAGTATGTTACTACTGGTGCCAGGCATTTTGTGAAAACTCTGGGCGCAGTAGGTAAGTCAAAGGGCAGTGCAGAGAATTGGTAATGGGTTGAACCTGCAATGAAACGGAGGTATCTTCTGCAACTTTGTCTGATAGGGACATGCAGGTATGCCTCCTTGAGGTCCAACGTTACTAGCCATGCTTCCTTGCCAAACATGGGAAGTAGCTGCTGTAGTGTTAGCATCTTGAATTTGGGTACTTGTGTTTAGAATTGAAAGGTCCAGAATTTGTCTCCAGGCATTGTCCTTTCTGGGCACTAGAAAAAGAGTCTTGAGTAAAATCCTTAGCCTTGCTCTCGAGTAGGTACCAGTTGAATGGCTCTCATGTCCATGAGAGCTGTAATTTGTTTTTGTGCCTCTGCCCATTGATTTTGTGGCAGGTTTGGCATTCCTCTTTTCATTGGCAAGGTGTGAAAGTGGAATCTGTATCCTCGTAAAATTATGTCTAGGACCCATTTGTCCTTTGTGACAATGTGCCAGTTGTTTGAAAAAAGTGCGAGTTTTCCCCCCTAAGGGGGCTGCCAAGAGAGTATTGCTTGGCCAGATGAGTTGCAAGTCATTGAGTTTGCCTTCTGGTGGATTGAGACCTGTCTTCTCCTCCCTTTTGTGTTGTAGTGCCCCATTGTTGAGGTTTATACTGGGGTTGTGGTTGTCCTCTGTCCCTTGGGCGTATTTACCCCTCTGTGGTCTGTCAGTGGCTGGAAAGGACCAATTTTTTGTTGGCCAGTTTCTGCTGAAGCGAGGGGGTTGTACTTGTAGGAAATCTTTGACTGTCTGCATAGATTTTGCCTTATCCTCCATTTTCTTTAAAACTTCTTCTGCTTTAACTCCAAAGAGAACATCCTGCTGTAAGGGAGCATCTAGTAGTTTTGCTTTAACATGATCAGGCAGAGTTTGTTCCTTTAACCAAGCATGTCTACGTATAACAGACCCAGTGACAGCTGCTCTGCAGGAGGCCTCCAAGGAATCAAACCCACATTGTAAGGTATGTTTGCCCACCTGCTCAGTGGCGTGCAACAGATCCTGTACTTCTTTCAATTCAGATTGTTGAGGGAGAGTGGTTATTCTTTTGCTTTAACTGAGAGATTAAACATTGTTGATACTTAAGCATGTGAAATTGGCAATTCAGTGCCCTCATAGCTAGTGTGGCTGAGGTATAAACCTTTTTCCCCCACCTGTTTAGTGCTCTGGAATCCCTCTCAGAAGGTACTGGGTTTTTAGCCATAGAAGCCTTTACCCCCTTGGGACCCTAGGAGATAGTCTCTGGGTCAGCTACAGGGCTTTTGTAAAGAAATTTGTGGGAATCAGGCACTCTACAGTACCTGTCAGGCTTAGCCGGAGCAGGAGGTAGAGAGTCAGGGTTGAAACTGGATTCTAAATATACATCATCCACTATGTCCAAAACTGGAGGGATGGCAAGTGGTCTGTGTTGGGGGAGTAAAAGAAACTCTGAGCCTTTTCTTTGAATCAAAGTAGTCCTGACCTTCCCAGTGAAAATGTTCCCTCAGTGTGTAAAGTTTCCCCAAAGGAGTAGTCTTCTGGAGGAGAAGCTGAGGGAATAGAGTCCTCAGCATCTTCATAAGGAGAGAAGGAGTAGTCTTGGTCCTCAGAGGAGTCTGAAGAAATGGACATTTCCTCAGAGGATGCATAATCTTCCTCTTGTCTAGGCCTTTTGTCAGGAGGGGGCTGGGAACCCCTGATTAAAGAAATCAAATCTTCAGCCATTTTGAGCATCTGTTTCTTGGGCATGGGGCCTTGAACAGGAGACTGAAGAGAAGTCCTTTTAGATTCAGAAGGAGTCTTCGACTTCGAGAACGTTTTTATGGTGAGAGTGTCTAAAAACACCTTCAGAAACCGATGGCGTTTCTGTAGCACCGACGTCTTTTGCAGCAAAGTCGGAAGGGCCTGAAGTAAAAGGCTGCGTCGGCCTGGTACATTCCGTCAAAATATCCGTAGCTGTCTCGGGTTCAGGATCTGCAGTAGTCAGGGGCTGTGTCGGAGCCTCACTGAGGACCAGATCAGCAGAGGCCTCGGAATCTGGCGTAGGCCTGGGTTGGTCCTTATCCCTGCATTTTTTGTGCACGCCGGTAGTCGGTTGCTCCGACGGCATGGTGTAGTTAAATTTCCTACCGAAGTAGTGTCGTGCAAAATCTAAGCGTCTTAATAGTACGTTTATTAAACCCAGCACAAAACCGACAAGTAGTGACGTCGTGGTCTGGGCCTAGGCAAGGTATGCAATAAGAATGAAAATCCTTATAAGGTATTTGCTTCCCACAAGAAATACAATTGTTAACTTTTTCTGACATCGGACTGAGGCAAGAAGAGTTTCCCCAATGGGGTACTTAGCTTTATAGAAGACTTCGGTCTGAAATTCGAATGCGAAAATCTCAGGAGTCGGCCGACCGGCACTTGCGAACTGCTTCTGCTTCGGGCACCGCACGGCAAGAAAGACTGAAGAAAATGGCGTCTGTTGCATTATATATACCCTTGGCGCACTGACGTCAGGGAAGAGGCGACAGCAACCGACACCAGACCAAGACTTTGGAATTCCGGCTGACTGCGGGACCGCCTGATGACATGTTAATCGTGTTACACTGTTGCAGTCATTACACTTGGGTAGAATCCCAAAGCTAAGGTTGGGTGGCTGGTCTATAAAAAAAAAAAAAAAAAAAAAAAAAAAAAAAGAGTTAGGATTGGCTATGAGGCCCTGCAGAACTGCAGTGGCAAATCCTGCTCTGGATTTAGAGTAAAGAGGCAGGTGGTAATGCTTGGTAAAGGTGTGCACTGAACTCCAAGTTGCAGCCTCCAAAATTTCCTTGGTAGGTACTCCTCTGAGGAAGGCTGTTGAAGTGGCTGTTGCCCTGGTGGAATGTGGCCTAATGTTATTTGGGACGGATTTTCCATGCTGTGTGTAGCAGTAACGTATACAGTGTCCTATCCTGCAGCATATGCTACAAACAGTTGCTCAGTTTTCCTGAAAGCTTTTGTTTTGTCCAAGTAGAAGCGTAGTTGCCTGTGAATGTCCAAAGCATGCAGAAGTTTCTCCCCTTTATTCTGGGGGTTTGGATAAAAAGTTGGCAAATGGATGGTTTGGTTAAGAGCCACACTAGATACCACCTTTGGCATAAAGGTGGTGTTTGTCCTTAAAGAAACCCTGCCCTGATGAAAAATTATAAAATGTTCCACTGCCATTAATGCTTGTAGCTCTGACACTCTGTGCTGAAGTTACTGTCAGGAGCAGAGCTGTTTTCCATGATAAAAATTTTAATCGGCTGTATTGGCTGGCTCAAAAGGTGGCAGGGTTAGTTTTTCCAAAACAAAATTGAGGTCCCAAGTTGGTGTTGGTGCTCTCCAGAGCAGTCTTATGTTTTTAGCCCCTCTGAGGTACTGTTTTAGCAAGGGATGAGAGAATAAAGGAGGATCCGTGTTGTAATGTGCTGAAATGGCAGAGGAGTGGATCTTAATTGATGAGAAGGATAGGCCTCTGTCCAGCATCTCAGTTAAGTATTGTAAAATCTGAGGAATGTTTGGAACAAGAGGGTCAAGGTTTTGAGCCTGGTTTCAGGTGCAGAATCTCTTCCATTTTTCTGAGTAAGCTTTCCTGGTGCTAGGCCTCCTGGCCTCCAAAATGACATCCGTAACAGCTTTAGAGAGAGGTGTTGCCTGTTTGACTAATGAATCTGCCATGCAGCCAGGTTTAGGGTTTTGAGCTGACCGTGCAGGATCTGATGGTTTTGTTGAGTCAGAAGGTGTGGAATTTGAGGCAAAATCCATGGTGGGCCTTGAGCAAAGTTCCTTGATATAGAGTACCAGTGCTGGCGTGGCCAGTCTGGAGCAATCAGGATCATCTGTGGTTTTTCTTGTCTGACTTTTAGGAGTACCTTTGAAATGGGAGGCAGTGGTGGGAAGGCATAAACTTTTAGGTTTTTTCAGCTGAACAAGAGAGTATCCACTTTCCATGCTTGTTTGTGATAAGTCCTTGTGCAGACTTTGTAGTTGGCAATTCAGTGGGGAGGCTAAAAGATGTCTGGGCATCCCCATTTTTGCGTTACCATGCTGAAGATTTGTGGATTCAATTTCCATTCGTGAGGGTCCATGATATTTCTGCTTAGATCGTCTGCCCGAATATTTTTCTTTCCTGGCAGGAATTGTGCTTGCAGGTGAACTAGATATGTTAGAGCTGTGTTCAACAAGGTCATGGCTTGCCTGCATAGGGGATAAGAATGAGTGCCCCCCCTTGCTTGTTTATGTACCACATTACGGTGGTGCTGTCTGTCTAATAATAATTGTCCTGGATGCAGAAGGTCCTTGAAAGCTGTTAAGGCATTTTGAACAGCCAGCATCTCTTTTTGATTGATGTGAAGATGCATCTGGTCTGTGGTTCACTTGCCCTGAATGCATTTTCCTGCCATATGTGGTCCCCAGGCGTAATCTGAAGCATCTGTTAGAGTCTGCCTGGCTGTGGGTAGGGTAAACGGCTGACCCTCGTTTTAGGTGACATGCCTGTGCCCACCATCGAAAAGTACAGTTTTGTACCTACCATAAATGTAGATGTTCGAAGATCCACATTGCTGCAGTCCTTACATATGGGTAGTCCGCTGTCCTCGGTCGGCCCGAATACCAAAGTATTAGGCTGACGTCGGTCATGGGCGCTCAGATCTGACATCAGAGCGTCAGGGTATAAAAGCGCATGACCGACGTCATATCCTCAGTCTTTTCTTGCCCCAGATGTCAGAAGGCCCTAAAAAGAAAGGCCACAGCCCAAAACAGGATACCTCCCAAAACATGCCCAACAACAACCATCACCCAAACCATATAACCATGCCAAACTACAGAGTGGAAGGAGGGAGGGATTGACTGCAGCAATGTGGATCTTGAACATCTACATTTATGGTAGGTACAAAACTGTACTATGTTCTTCATCTCACATTGCTGCAGTCCTTACATATGGGTAGAATCCCAAAGCAGAGGTAAAGGGAGGATGGCAAAATCATAAAGCATTAGGGGCTGCTAAAATGCCCTGTAAAATTGCAGTGGCAAATCCAGCCCTAGACTTAGAATAAAGAGGAAGGTGGTAATGCTTGGAAAAGTATGTACTGAACTCCAAGTGGCTGCTTCCAAAATATCTTTTGTAGCTACCCCCCTTAGAAAGGCAGTAGAAGTGGCAGTAGCTCTAGTGGAATGAGGTCTGATTCCAGCCGGAATCTCCTTACCATGATGGGAATAACAGAAAGAAATACAAAACCCAATCCATTTAGAAATAGTTTGTTTTGAAACAGGTTTTCCCTGAGAACCCAAAGCAAAAGAAACAAACAACTGCTGAGACTGCCTGAACCCCTTGGTTCTGCTCAAATAATAACGCAACTGCCTGTGAATATCCAAAGTATGCAAAATCTTCTCCCCTTTATTTTGAGGGTTTGCATAAAAAGTAGGCAAATGAATAGTTTGGTTCAAGGCCACACTAGAAACCACTTTAGGCATAAAAGAAGGATTAGTACAAAGATACCCTATCCTTATGAAAAATCAGGAAAGGTTCCACTGCCATAAGGGCCTGTAATTCAGAAACCCTTCTTGCAGAGGTAATGGCCAACAAAAAAGCAGTCTTCCATGATAAATACTTTAACTCGGCAGTAGCTGCAGGCTCAAAAGGTTGTAGACTACGCTTTTCCAACACAAAATTGAGATCCCAAGCAGGAGTAGGAGCTCACGGGGGTCTTATGTTCTTTGTCCCTCTAAGAAATTGCTTAAACAAAGGATGGGAAAATAAAGGAGGGTCACAGTCATAGTGAGCAGAAATGGCTGCAGCATGAACCTTTATCGAGGAGAAAGACAAACCCTTGTCCAATAACTCAGTAAGATATTGAAGAGAAACACTTAAATCAGGCTTGGAAACATCAAAGTCCTTCGCTTTGCTCCAAAGAAAAAATCTCCTCCACTTATCAGCGTAAACTTTCCTTGTACTAGGCCTTCTGGCCTCCAAAATAACATTCAAAACGTGTTGTGGAAGCCGAGACCCTCCAGGGTCTAAAACAGAATATGCCAGGCTGTGAGATGCAGAGACTGAATCTTGACATTGAGGAAGTGATTGCCCTCCTGAGACAAAAGATGCGGAATCAAAGGCAGACGCCATTGAGGCTCCCGTACCAAACTCCTCAGTAGTGGGTACCAGTGCTGTCGAGGCCAATCCGGCGCCATCAGAATCATGGATGGCTTGTCTATTCTGGCCTTCAGGAGTACCTTGGGAATGAGAGGCAGAGGTGGAAAGGCATAGACATGAAGATTGCTCCAACTGAATGATAGAGCATCCACCTTCCAAGCTGTGGGATGAAACATTTTTGTGCAAAACTTTGGCAACTGGTAATTTAGTGGAGAAGCGAACAGATCTATGTCTGGAGTCCCCCATAACACTGTCAACTTTTGAAACACATGAGGATCCAGTTTCCACTCGTGAGGATCCACAATTTGTCTGCTCAACACATCCGCTAAGGAGTTCTGTGCTCCTGGTAGAAACCTTGCCTGAAGATTGAGGTGTAAACTGAGAGCAGTCTCCCACAAAATCATCGCTTGCCTGCAAAGAGGGTACGAATGGGTTCCCCCTTGCTTGTTGATGTACCACATGACAGTAGTGTTGTCTGCTTGAATCAACACCTGTCCTGGGTGAAGTAAATCCTTGAAAGCCATCAATGCAAATTGGACTGCTAACATCTCCTTCAAGTTGATATGCAAATGAAGTCTGACAGGCCACGTGTCTTGCACCCATTTTCCATTGAGGTGTGCTCCCCAAGCCTTGTCCGAGGCATCTGTCGTTAGAATCTGACTCGCCTCTGGTCGGGTCACAGAGAGTCCCTTGTTTAGGTGACATTCCTGAGCCCACCACAAAAATTCTTTCTGAATGCAAGGTATTATCTGAATGACAGTGTCTAGATCTTGGCAGTGTTGTGTCCATACATTTTGAGATACCATTGAAGCTTCCTCATATGCAGTTTGGCATTGGGAAGCACCAGAATACAAGATGCCATGAACCCCAAGGCTTGAAGGACTGTCCTTGCAGTCAGCCTGGACTGTAGAGACATTTGACGGAAATAAAGAGAAAGGCTTCTTTGTTTGTCCGGGGTCAAAAGGCCATCTGGGAAGCTGTATTCAGTCTCACACCCAGAAAGCACATGTCCTGAGAGGGTACTAGACTGGACTTTGTTTCGCTCACAGAATACCCTAGGCATCTTAACACTACCATCACATACTGTAGATGATGCAGAAGTTCGTCTTTGTGTTGTGCAATAATCAGGCAATCGTCCAAATAAGGATAAATCTGTATTCCTTTTAACCTGAAAAAGACTATCACTGGAGCCAGAACCTTTGTGAACACTCTGGGCGCAGTAGATAAGCCAAAGGGCAATGCAGAGAACTGATAATGTAAATTTCCAGCCCGAAAACGCAGGTACCTCCTGCAACTGGGCCTGATAGGAACATGAAGATAAGCCTCTTTGAGATCCAGAGTTACCATCCAGTGATCTTTTCCCAACAGAGGTAAAAGCTGTTGTAACGTCAGCATTTTGAACTTTGGAATGTCCAGATAAGTGTTGAGGATAGATAAATCCAAAATTGGTCTCCACGTGTTCTTTCTTTGGTACTAGAAACAGGCGAGAATAAAATCCTAGTCCCACTTCTGACAGAGGAACTGGCTATATAGCTCCTATTTGAAGAAGTAAAGAAATCTGCTTGTGAGCCTCTATCCTTTGCCGAGGAGGAACGTCTGGCATGCCTTTGAAAGGAGGCAATGTATGGAAATAGAACTTGTAGCCTCGGTTTATAATGTCCAATACCCATTTGTCCTGGGTGACTAAAAGCCAGTTTTGCTTGAAGAGTGCTAATTTTCCTCCCAAAGGAGCTGCCAGGGAAGAAGAATCTGGCAGCTGAAAATGCAGGTCATTGGGCCTGTTTACGAAAGGACTGGCCCCTGCCCTCACCTGCAGATTGTGCAGGCGAACTCCAAGGTCTAGACCTGAATGTACTGTGAGCTCTGCCCCTGCCACGTCTAGATCTACCCCTAGATTGAGAATCAGAAGAAGGGTAGGTCCACCCCTTAGTAGGCCAATTTCTACTAAACTTTGGAGGTTGCACCTGCAAAAAATCTTTAACAGTCTGCATAGACTTAGCCTAGTCTTCCATTTTCTTCAAAACCGACTCCACAGGGGGACCAAACAAAACTTCAGACTGTAAAGGGGCATCCAGAATTCTAGTTTTAACATGCTCGGACAAATTCTGATCCTTAAGCCAGGCGTGCCTACGAAGAACTGATCCAGTGGCAGCCACCCTAGAAGAGGCCTGTACAGCATCAAAACCACACTGCAAAGAATGCTTACCCACCTGTTCAGAGACATGTACTAAATCCTGCAATTCTTTACACTCTATGCCCTCTGCCAAAGCATCCACTTTAGATTTTAGCTGAGAAAGGAGGAAATTCTGATACTTCAACATATGAAACTGGCAATTTAAAGCCCTCATTGCTAAAGTAGAAGAGGTATACACCTTCTTACCCCATCTATCCAAAGCTCTAGCTTCCTTATCTAGAGGAACCGGATTCATTACAACAGAAGCTCTAACACCCTTAGGCCCCTGACTAATAGTTTCTGGGTCCGCCCTAGGACTCATACAGATATTTATGAGCCTCAGGCACCCTGTAATACCTGTCCGGTTAAACTGGCGCAGGAGGCAAAGAATCTGGATTAAGGGAAGCCTCCGAGAAAACATCTTGAACATCCAAAACAGGTATAGCCAAGGGTCTATGCTGTGGTAAAAACAAGAATTCCCTAAGCCTCTTTCGTGAATCAGAGAAATCCTGTCCTTCCCACTTAAAATGCTCCCTCATGGAATGCAGAGTTTCTGAAAACGAAAAATCCTCTGGAGGAGAAGCAGAAGGAGTGGAATCCTCTGCATCAGAATCCGAATAAGGGGGAAAATCTTGAATATCTTCAGCAGAAGAGTCTGAGTCGTAAGAGGCCTGATCCAAACTTTCCAACTCTGGCTCCACCCTGGGCCTCTTATCAGGAGGGGGCATAGAACATCTAATTAAAGTAATCAAATCTTCTGCCATTTTAAGCATGTGCTTTTTAGGCACAGACCCTGAAGTAACTGGAGGGACACCAGAGGAAGGCAAAACAGACCTACCCTTAGAAGAAGGCTTAGAAATAGTAGCAGAAGGCCTAACCACCTTAGGCATAGAAGGGAGAACAGTAACCTGAGAGGCCCCTTCAGCTTGACCTGACTCCTGTGAGGCCACATCCTGCAAAATCAAAGTTTCCCCGAGACTCAACAGAAACTTCAGCCGGATCCACCTGCTCCACTGTAGCTTCTGCAGGACCGGCGTCCAAAACGGACGAATCAACCTGTCTAGGTTTCAAGGATTTGTCTTTGCGCTTCGTGGAGGGGCGTCGGAGGATCCGGCATATTATAATTACACCGCTTACCAAAACTAACCTAGCACAATCTAACCTTCTTTTATAGTGCGCTATTAAACCTAGCACAAAACCGACACCCACGGTGGTCCGTCCCAAACAAGGAATGCAAAGAGAGTGATAATCCCTATGCGGTATCTGTTTCCCACAAGAAATACAATTATTCACTTTTTCTGACATCCGGAATTAACAAAGGCAAGAAAAAACAAAAATATTCCCCAACGGGGTACTTAGCCCAACTTGGTTTCGGTCTGAAACTCAGAATACGAAAATTTCAGAACGCCGAACGGCACTTGCAACGCTGTTTCTGCATCGGACCATGCGGCAAAAAAGACTGAGGATATGACGTCGGTCATGCGCTTTTATACCCTGACGCTCTGATGTCAGATCTGAGCGCCCATGACCGACGTCAGCCTAATACTTTGGTATTCGGGCCGACCGAGGACAACGGACTACCCATATGTAAGGACTGCAGCAATGCGAGATGAAGAACATCTCCTGTTGTAGGCAGGGAATCATTGGTATCACTGCTTCTAAACTGTGAGAGTGTTGAGTCCAAACACTTTTAGGTACCATTGTAATTTCCTCATATGCAGTCTGGCATATGATATTAGTAGTATGCAGGATGCCATGAATCCCAGGGCCTGCAGAATTTTTCTTGCAGGGAGATGGGACTTTGCCAGTAGTTGAAAATATTGAGTTAGTTGAACTTGTTTGTCTGGCGTGAGGTAAGCCATCTGGGCCGTTGTACTTAAGCTGGCACCCAGGAATATAATCTGTTGTGAGGGCACTAGTTTTGACTTTTCATTTACTGTGTACCCTAAAGAAATTAGCAACCATTTCACAAACGCCAGATGCTGTAGAAGAATGCCCTTTGTCTCTGCTTGAATAAGGCAGTCGTCCAGGTATGGGTATATTTGAATTCCTTTTTGTCTGCAAAATGCAATTACTAGGGCCAGGCACTTTGTGAAGACCCTGGGTGCAGTAGATAAGCCAAAGGGCAGTGCAGAGAATTGGTAGTGCATTGTACCAGCTTTGAATCGGAGGCATCTTCTGCAATTTTGTCCGACAGGGACATGCAGGTATGCCTCTGAGGTCCAGAGTAACAAGCCAAGCCTTCTTGCCCAGCATGGGTAGAAGCTGCTGTAAAAAGTCAACATTTTGAATTTCGGAATATCCAGGTAAGTATTTAGAATTGAAAGGTCTAGTATGGGCCTCCAGGCCTCGTCCTTTCTGGGGACCAGGAAGAGTCTCGAGTAAAATCCTTGTCCTTGTTCCTGTTGTGGTACTTTTTGAATAGCTCTCATGTCCATGAGGGCTGAAATTTGTTTTTGTACCTTTGCCCGTTGATTTTGTGGCAGGTCTGGCATTCCCTTTAGCCTTGGTAAAGTATGAAAGTGGAACCTGTAACCTTGAGACACGATATTCAGAACTCATTTGTCTTGGGTGATTGTTTGCCAGGTTTGAGAAAAAATAAGTGTTAGTTTTCCCCCTAAGGGGGCTTCCAAAAGGGAAGTGCTTGGTGTACAAAGGGGAAAGTCATTGTGACCGTTTCCTGTAAGGTTCAGACTTGTCCTCACCTCCTTTTGGGGTTAAGGTGCCCCACTGTCATCTGTTTGAGCCTTGCGGTTGAGATCTGCTTCTTGGGTGTCTGTATCTGCCTCTCTGTGGCCTGTCTGACACTGGAAAGGACCAATTTCTGCTAAATCGAGGTGGGTGTACCTGTAAGAAATCCTTGACGGTTTGCATAGATTTAGCTTTATCCTCCATTTTCTTTAACACCTCTTCTGCCTTAACACCAAACAAAGTACCATGCTGTAAAGGAGCATCCAATAATTTTGCCTTAACATGATCAGGTAAACTCTGTTCTTTTAACAAAGCAGGTCTTCGAAACACAGAACCTGTAACTGCTGCTCTACAAGAGGCCTCTAAAGAATCAAAACCACATTGTAGAGTATGTTTTCCCACCTGTTCAACTGCATGCAATAAATCCTGCATTTCTTTACAATCACGAGCTTCTGAGCTTGCAAGCATTTTCTGTTTTAACTGAGCCATTAAATATTGTTGGTACTTAAGCATGTGAAACTGGCAATTTAAAGTTCTTACTGCTAAAGTTGCAGAAGTGTATACTTTCTTCCCCCATCTACCCAAAGCTCTTGAATCTCTGTCAGAGGGTACTGGATTTTTTTGCAATGGAAGCCTTAACCCCTTTTGGACCCTGGGAAATAGTTTCTGGATCAGCAGCAGAAGGGTTTTTATAAAGAAACTTGAGAGTCTGGGACTCTATATCTATCTGGCTTGGCTGGTGCAGGGGGCAGAGAATCAGGAGATAAGCTGGATTCAGAGACCACATCATCCACAATATCTAGCACAGGCGGAATAGCCAAGGGCCTGTGCTGAGGCAATAAAAGGAAATCCCTGAGCCTTTTCTTGGATTCTGAGTAGTCCTGACTTTCCCAATGGAAATGCTCCCTCATGGTACGTAACGTTTCCCCAAAAGACTAATCCTCAGGAGGAGAGGCTGAAGGGATAGATTCTTCAGCATCAGAGTCCTCATAGGGGGGTAGAGAGTATCCCTGGTCTGAAGATGAATCAGAGGAAATGGAAACCTGATCAGAGGAATCATAGTTTGTATCCTGCCTAGGCCTTTTCTCAGGAGGAGGATGGGAACCCCTGATTAGAGTAATGAGGTCTTCGGCCATTTTAAGCATCCATTTTTTAGGCATGGAGGACTGTCCAGGAGAATGCTGTACTTGTTTCTTTGCCTTTAACGGTTCTTTTGTCTTGGCTGCTGTTTTAATGGTAAGTTGTGAAGGTCTGAAACCACCCTCAGAAGCCGATGCCTGCTCAGCGGCTCCGGACCCATCTGAGGGATTAGTTTCCGTAGGCCCAATACCTTGAGTTTCCAGAGGCCTAGTGGTCTCCACGTGGGAGTCTGAGATGGCCTGTGGCTCTGAGGTAGCGGGTGTCAGGGACTGCGAAAGCGCCTCACCGAGAACCGGCGACTGGCCTAGAAGAGGTTTAGTCGGTTTTGGACCTCTGATACCGGTCTTTATCCTTGTCCTTGCGTTTTTTCGGTACTGCGGTCGTCGGTTGATCCGACGGCATAGTATAATTGAACCTTCGGCCAAAGTAGTGCAAAGCAAAATCAAAATGTCTTTTTATAGTGCGTTTGTTAAATCTAGCACAAAATCAACTAGTGACGTCGTGATCAGGGCCTAGGCATGGAATACAGTAAGAGTGGAAGTCCTTATGAGGTAGTTGCTTAACTTTTTCTGACATCGATCTGAGGCAAGAGAAAAGTTTCCCCAACAGGGTACTTAGCTCTTCAATAAAGCTAAGTCAAATTTCAGATCCGGAGTGCAGCCGACCGGCACTTGCGAACTGCTTCGGGCACTGCATGGCAAGAAAGACTGAAGAAAATGGCGTTGGATGCATCTTGTATATCCCTGGTGCACTGACGTCAGGGAAGAAGCGACAGCAACCGACGCCGGACCAAGACTTTGGAACTCTGGCCGACTGCGTGGCCACCTAACGGCAGGATAACCCAAGTGTAACACGATGAACATCAGAAATTTCTGTGTCCTGATCAGAAGAATCATAAAGAAACTCAGTCCTAGGTCTCAGAGGGGGATGGGTGGCTTCCACCGATTAAAGTAATAAGGTCTTCAGCCACTCATTTGTTTTTTAGGCATAGAGGCCTGACCATGCAATCTGGAAATCAGTTTTCTAGGCATGGATCGAGTTTTAGACCTTGAAGAAGAAGATGGCGTCTGTTTACTATGCAAGTCAGTAGGCCTGAAAATCGGAAGCCAGTACCTGCACAGCGGCTCCGGACCCATCCAAGCTAGAGACATCCGAAGGTTCCACAGTTGAAGCATCTTGCGGCATACCGGACTCCGAATGGGTCTCAGTAGAGGCCTGTGAATCTGAAGTAGTGGGCATCATCAGGGGCTGTGAAAGCGCCTCACTGAGTACCAGTGAGCTGGCAACCAGCTTAGGAGAAGCGTTGTCGGCAGCTTTGGACCTATGCGGTCTCGGTCTATCTTTGTGTTTTTTTCGGAATGTCGACAGTTGAGTGTCTTACCGAAGCCATATCTGGATAATTGAACAGAGTACCAAAATATTTAGAAGCGTAAATAAAAACAGACTACGAATAGTTTGTCGTTTTAATAAGGCACAAAACCGACAGAGAGGTACGTTGTGGTCAGGGCCTAAGCAAGGAATGCAGTACAAATGAAAATCTTTGAGGTATTTGATTTCCACAAGAAATACAATTAACTTTTACTACCACTGGTTTAGAGCAAGGAAAAATAAAAGTTTCCCCAACGGGGTACTTAGCTTAGTTGAAGACTTTTGTTCAGAAACTCGAAAACGAAAATTTCAGGAGTCGGCCGACCGGCACTTGCGAACTGCTTCGGGCACCGCACGGCAAGAAAGACTAATGTAATGGTGTCGGCTACATGCTTTATACCCCTGACTACCTGATGTCAGAGGACAAGACAGCAACCGACGCAGGACCAAAGACTTTGATAATCAGGCCGACTGAGGGCTACTGCAAGCAGATAACCCAAATGTGATGACTGCAACAGTGAAACACGAAGAACATCAGGGCATTGGAGACATTCTATCAGCATCTGGTAAGTGACTCAATAGGTGGCACAAAAACTATATCAAGTTGCAAGGAAAAGACACAAAGCTGAAGACAGACACCCTTCATAAGGGATGCCAGCAACAACCTGCTTACTAGTCCACACGACAAAGTTAAATGGGAAGGCAAATTTCCAGCAACTTCTGAATGAAAAAAAGCCCCCAGAAACAGCATACGATAAGAGGAGGAGCCCACCTTATAAAAAGTAAGAATAGCGCTAAGAAAAATGAAGTCAGGGAAAGCGGCAGGTTTAAATAAGGTCACAGCAGACAAAGATGCTGTGTGAGATACGGGAAAAATGGTTCCAAAGGGTATTCACAGCAGTGTGGAGAAAAAGGCATATCCTAGATAACTGGGGGAATAAGCATATTTGTGCCAATGTACAAGAACAAATGGGACATCCATAACAGTGGGCAGTACAGTGGCAAACACCTGTCACAGTGAAAGTTCTGGAAAGGGTCATTTAGAACCCGACACGTAGAATGCAAGACTGCAGATGAACAGTTTGGATTCAGTTCAAGATGCAGCACAACTGACCCAATATCTGCAGTGAGACAGACCGTTGAGAAGCTAGAGATGAGGAAGAGTCCAATTGGGCATTCCTAGACTTGGAGAAAGCATAGGAAAAGGTCCCAAGAAAGCAGATTTGGGTAGTACTGCAGTGGTTCGAAGTCCCAGAAACATTGACAGAATTAGTGCAGGCTAAGTACAAGGACCCAATGACTCAAGTACGTACTGTGTTCAGTCTCACAGAGGGGTTTTCCAGTGGGAGTAGGTGTGCACCAGGGTTCAGCTGAGCCCACTGCTGTTCATAATGGTGATGAACTACATCAGCAAACAGGTCGGACAGAACAGATCAAAGTTGCTGTACACAGACGATGTGGCATTACAGACAGACTCTGAGCAAACACTTCAGCAAAGGAAAGGGGAATGGAATGCAAAACAGAAAGCACATGGGATGAAACTACGCACAGATAAGACAGTAGTAATGGCAGCAAATTGGGGAAAAGTACAGTTTTGTACCTACCATAAATGTAGATGTCCGAGAGGAATGCATCTGCAGTCTTAAATGGGTTGTCCTGTCGTCAGGCAGCCCTTCGGTCGGCCGGATTCCAAAGTCTGGGTCTGGCTTCGGCTGGTGTCGCACTTCACCCGACGTCATTGCGGCAGTTATTCGGGTATAAAGGCATCAGCCGACGCCATTTTCCTCAGTGTTTCTTGCCCCAGATGCCAGGTGCCCTCTTGGATGGCTAAATTTGGATAAATGCCAAAGTTTCCAAATAGTAGAGAGCAAACACATAAAATAAGCATGTATGTACATATATACAAACAAATACACCATAATAGATCCCCCCCAAGCTAGCTGAAGATTGGCAAATACCCTAGGAGTACCGCAGAGGGGAAGGAGGGTGGGTAATCCTGACTGCAGATGCATTCCTCTCTGACATCTACATTTATGGTAGATACAAAACTGTACTATGTCCTTCAAGGATGCATCTGCAGTCTTAACAAATGGGTAGAATACCATAGCTAAACTAGGGGAGGAGGAAATGAGAAGAGATTATGGTGTAGTTAGGATCCCTTGCAAAACAGCAGTGGCAAAGCCAGCACGGGATCTAGAGTATAAAGGTAAGTTATAATGCTTGGCAAATGTATGCATGGAGGTCCAAGTAGCAGCCTCTATAATGTCCTTGGTAGCCACTCCTCGTAAGAAAGCTGTGGTAGTGGCTGTAGCCCTTGTGGAGTGAGTCCTGAGTCCTGATGTTCTCTGGAGTTTTCTTTCCATGGTAGGAGTAACAAAATCTAATGCAATTTCCTATCCATTTGGAGATTGTCTTGTTTAGAAATAGGTTTTCCTTCCTTTCCTGCTGCATATGCTACCAGAAGCTGGTCAGTTTTTCTACTGTTTTTTGTCCTGTCCAGGTAGTAGCGTAATTGTCTGTGTACATCCAAGGTATGTAAGAGTCTCTCCCCTGTTCTGTGGGTTGGGGAAGAATGTAGGAAGGTGGATAGCCTGATTTAAAGATACTCTGGATACCACCTTAGGCATAAATGTAGGATTTGTTCTCATGGACACTCTGTCTTGATGGAAGATTAGGAAGGGTTGCACTGCCATTAATGCCTGTAGTTCAGAGACCCTTCTTGCTGAAGTTATTGCCAGCAGGAAAGCAGTTTTCCAGGATAAGTATTGTATTTCTGCTGTTGCTGCTGGCTCGAAAGGGGGTAGAGTCAGTTTTTCTAGCACAAAGTTCAAGTCCCATGCGGGCAATGGAGGTTTCCTGGGAGGTTTTACATTTTTGATTCCTCTCAGAAACTGTCTGAGCAGAGGGTGCGAGACAGGATCCAAGCTGTACTCTGCTGAAATAGCTGATGCATGTATCTTGGAGGAATAGGACAAGCCTGTATGGAAGAGCTCCGCCAAGTACTCCAGGATGTTGGCTATGTTCACCAGTGTCACATCTTGCCCCTTTGCATAATTCTTTCTTGTTGAAGGTCTACGAGCCTCCAGGATTATGTCTTTAACCCTTTGGGATAAATTCGGGTTAATTGCCGTTATGTAATGTTCCAGGCAGTTAGCTGCAGGGTTTCTAAGTTTGGATGCAGAATGTTGTAGTTGTTCTGTCAGTAGTAATGGGATCAGGGGCAGTGTCCATATTTGTCCCAGTGGGTGGTAAGTCCTTGTGCAGAATTTCTTCAACTGGATCTCTGGATCTGACCGACTGGCACTTGCGAACAGCTTCTGCTTCGGGCACCACGCGGCAAGAAAGACTGAGGAAAATGGCGTCGGCTGATGCCTTTATACCCGAATAACTGCCGCAATGACGTCGGGTGAAGTGCGACACCAGCCGAAGCCAGACCCAGACTTTGGAATCCGGCCGACCGAAGGGCTGCCCGACGACAGGACAACCCATTTGTTAAGACTGCAGATGCATCCTTGAAGGACATCCAGAAGAAGCTGAGAATTGAGATAGAAGGGAAGATAGTGGAACAGGTATCTAGGAGGAGTTGAGGAGAAGGGAAGTTCAAATGAAAAAGTCAAAGCTAATGCAGCCAACTGGCAGAGAGTCTAATGTCAAAAAAGCTTAAAAGTAAAGGTATACAAGACAGTGGTGCGACCAGTACTACTGTATGGTACAGAAACCCAGGCAGTAAAGGCAGAGTAGATGAGGAAGCTAGAAGCGATGGAAATTAAGTGCCGGAGAAAGGTGGTAGGATGCACATTGTGGGACAGAAAGAAATGACAAAGTAGATCCAATGGCAGAAAAGATCAAACGGAACAGATTACAGTCGTTCAGGCACGTGTGCAGAAAACAATCTGGTGAAGATGATTTGGGACAGGAAGAAGTTGAGTAAATTAGGATGTCCAGCAAACAGGTGGATGGATTGTGTGGGAGAAGATCTGCGACAGTTAGGCTCGAATGTCAAAAAAGGCTGGCTTAGGGCATTGAATCAACACAGATGGAGACGATACTCCAACCCAATGTTAAAAATGGAAAGAAGATTATGACAGTTTGACAGGTTAACTTGTATAAATTACTGAAAATGGAACTTTTATACTGAAACTTCTACAGTATGTCCAGGACTGACAGTGGACTTTGACAACAAATTTGGGGCAAGGTTGCTCTTCAAAACCCCATACAGACGTGGCTGCCATAGTGCTATGAGACAGGTGTCCGAAAAATACTTTTTAGTAAGAGTAGAAAGGTTGGTAAAGTAAAATAAAGAAAGAAATAACCAAAAAGGCTGGTCATAGTCTAACGAGCCTCTGTAAAGGACAATGCCTACAAGATTTAAAACAAAAAAAATAAATAAATAAATAAAAAGCCTAGTGTGCCCTTTGATGGTTCTGGAGTTTAGTTTGGTTAGATCTCAAGCATATGGTGCAGACCAAATGTCAGGGATGTATACAAGATAATACATGTAAGAAGATTGCCCACAGGAAAGCATAATGGCTCAACATGCGCTTGTAAACAAACGGGAGTAAGGACAGCAAGAGGCAACAACAACCTAGACATATTTGGCGACAAGTGAAAATGTTGAATATTGACAGAAAATTCAAAATAAAGGGTCTCACACCTATAAAGAGAAGAGAGTTGGGGAAAAAAAATGTTATGCACTTACCATAATTTGGAATCTGTGCTATCCAGTATCATTCATCACAGATGGATCTTGGGACCCGATCCCAGATCCGAGCCAGCAACTGAAGGTCATATCTAGAGCTCAAGATTCTCCCCTTCTCAAAATCCCTTGTTGGCCCACAATCCTCCGACTGAGTTTGCTGGATATAGAAAAAACAGTCTAGACTGCCTATAAAACTGAAAACTGTTCAAAGGAAGACACCCCTCCGTTTCTACTAAATCTCCAGGGGGAACGAGGGTGGGAAAGTACAGTTTTGTACCTACCATAAATGTAGATGTTAGAGTACTAATACAGCTGCAGTCATAACAGATGGGTTTTCCTGCCGTCAGGCGGGTCCTCGGTCGGCCGAATTCCAAAGTCTAGGTCCGGCATCGGATGTTGTTGCTTCTTCCCTGACGTCAGTGCGACGGGTATAAAGAACCAGCCGACGCCAATTTCTTCAGTTTTTCTTGCCCCAGATCTCAGGTGCCCCCAGAAGGAAGGCAAAACATAAATTTATGTAATAATGCAATGCAATATAATAAAAAAAAACAGTAGTTGCAAGCAAATACACCATAAAAAAGACTACCCCAATGAGGTTGTACGAGGAGGTGTTAGCCATTAGGCCTGTCCCAAGAGGGGAAGGAGGGAGGGAAACGTGGACTGCAGCTGTATTAGCACTCTAACATCTACATTTATGGTAGGTACAAAACTGTACTATGTTCATCGTCCATACAGCTGCAGTCATAACAGATGGGTAGAATCCCAAAGCTAAAAAAAGGGTGGTAGGCACTAAGTGGAACTAGAAGGAGCCAGGATGCCCTGCAAGACTGCAGTGGCAAAGCCCGCTCTAGATTTGGAGTATAATGGTAGGTGATGGTGCTTGGAGAAAGTATGTACAGAACTCCAAGTGGCTTCTTCCAAAATATCTGCGGTAGGAACCCCCCTGAGGAAAGCTGCAGGGGTAGCTGTGGCTCTTGTGGAGTGCGATCTGATGCCTGTAGGTACAGTTTTACCATGAAAAGAGTAACAAAAGCGTATTTTATTTTATTTATTTATTTTATTTTACATTTGTTGACCGGGCTAGTCCAGCTGGATAATTTCCATTTTCAGTGGAGGCCCGGGGAGAAAAGCTCCACAATTAAAACAAGGTTAAACATTTAAGCAACAATGCATACATTTTAGTGTAGTAGAAAATACAGCGAAAATAAAACAGGTAAAAAACAAATAGCCTAAGCTATATATTCATATTTTTTTTTTTTTTTTTTTAGAACAGTACAGTAATTTAGTCATTTGAAATAGCAGGGAAAGATAGTGATTTTAACGTAGGGAGGTATGGCTGAAGAGTGAAGAAGTCATTTAGTCTGGATTGGTACAGGAGCAGAGCCAGAAGTTGTTAAGATGTAATAGAAGTTGTTTTTTGAAAAGTTGAAAGGAGTCTAGTGAGGTAATGTGTGGGGCGAGGTTATTCCATATTTTCCCTATGGAGTTTGAAAATAGACAGTTACCTGCTGAATTTGTAATTCTAGTTGTGGTGACTTGTATCTTTTCGGCAGATCACAACTGTTTCAAGTTTTTGTAGGGAGTAAGGAGGTTACTGAGAGCTGGTGTTTTTGTTGGTTGATAAAGAATGTTGTGTGTAATTAAGAGTTGATAGATAAGCTTGTTGGGTAGTTCTAACCATTGTAATTGTTTTAAGTTATTACAGTGGTGAGTTCTGTACTGGGATGCTGTGGCAAAACGGGCTATATTATGATAGGATGTAGTTAGTTTTTTCAGGTTACCTTTAGAGAGATTGGTGTAAATAGAGGAAGCATACAGTAGGGTGGAGATGAGATGTGATTGAGCTAAGGTGGTCCGTGCTTCTGGAGTAAGGAAGGGTTTTATTCTGTAGAGTGAACCTATCTTTTTATTTACTGTTTTTATAGTGTTATTGATATGACAATCATAGTTAAGATTATTATCAATAGTAACACCAAGCAGTTTGGTAGTAGAGTCTGGGGAGATAAGAGAATTGTCAGCTGCAGTAATAGTAAAATGTAGTTGAGGAGATTTGTGGGTAGGTGAGAATAGTAATAGTTTTGTTTTCTTGGAGTTGAGAAGGAGACATCTTTTTGAGAACCATTGTTCAACAGTTGAAAAGGTAGATTGTGTGAGTGACTGGAGTTCAGATTGGGTGGGAGCTGTACAGATGATGGTAGAATCATCTGCATATTGTATGCAGGTAGTGTTATGGATAGATGATTGAAGATCATTAATAAAGATAGAGAATAAGAGTGGGTCTAATATTGATCCTTGAGGTACTCCTAAGGAGATAGGTAGTAGAGCAGATAGAGAATTTTCCAGAGTACTGCTTGTTGTGGTTTTCAAGGTAGGATGAGAACCACGTTAAGGAGGAAAAATCCAAGGCAAGTGAGTTTAGTATGTGTAGGAGAAGTTTATGGTTGACCATGTCAAGGCTTTGACAGGTCTAGGAAAAGAGAAGCAGTTAGTTTGTTATTATTACGGTTACAGTTTATTGTGTTAGTAAAGGAAAGTAGTGCAGTGGTCGTACTATGTGAGGGTCTAAATCCATGTTGAGTGTTTGCTAGTAGGTTATTTTGAAGGAGATGGTTAAGTAGTTGTT
Source organism: Protopterus annectens (assembly GCF_019279795.1). Lineage (NCBI taxonomy): Eukaryota > Metazoa > Chordata > Ceratodontiformes > Protopteridae > Protopterus > Protopterus annectens. The sequence goes on along the minus strand of NC_056738.1, from coordinate 98,666,508 downwards.
TGTGTATACATTTTCCATGATTTTAGCTAGTGGAGATAATAGTGCTATTGGTAGTTAGAGAGGTCAGTGGATTTGCCTCCTTTATGTAAGGGTATGATGTGTGATATCTTCCAGATTGCTGGAAAATCACTTTCTTTTATGGATCTGTTTATTAGGATCGAAACAGGGTAGGCTATAGCTTTTGCTGCTACCTGAAGGAATTCAGCAGGAAGCTTATCTGCTGAGGGGTAGTGGGTTTAAGTTTTGTAAGAGATTGTATGTAGGAGGTGGGTATGGGTTGAAGTTGAAGGGAAGGAATGACGTTGTTGGGGTTACTTAAGATCAGTTGGGAAGCATCAGGGGATAAATGGCTTGCTAGTGTTTGTATGGAAGTAGTAAAGAAGCTATTGAAGTTATTGGCTATTAAAGAGGGATTATCAGGGTCTAGATTCTGTGGGTTAGGTGTTACTATTTTACCTGGGGTAAGTAGATGATTGATAGTAGACCAGAACCTTTTTGGTTCTTTTTTTGTGGATTGCTGAAGTTCTACATAGTAGTTCTTTTTGTCTGAAATAGCATTTTTGGTTTTGTTTCTTAGCTCTCTAAAGGTTTGATAGTCTGTTTGGTTTCTAGAGGAGCGCCATTTCTTCCAAGATTTATTTTTAAGCCTGATCTTTTGTTTAGTATTAGAGGTAAGCCAGGGTGCTGTTCTGGTCTTTATTCTAATGGTACGACTTTGGGCATGGTGGTTTAGGATTGTAAGGAATGCTGAGTTGAAATATTCTACGGCTTTGTTGAGAGAGAGTATGCAGTGGGCTATCCATTTTGAGAGTCTGTTTGGAAATAGGCTTCCCTTGAGCACCTGTAGCATAGGACACAGAGTTGCTCTGATTTTCTGAAAGGCTTTGTTCTGTCCAAATAATAACGGAGCTGTCTGAATGTTCAAGGAATGTAGTAGTCTCTCCCCTTTGTTTTGAGGATTAGGGTAAAAGGTAGGTAAAGTGGATAGCCTGATTCAAGGCTACCCTGGATACTACATTTGGCATAAAGGAAGGATTGGTTCGCAAGGAAACTCTGTCCTGATGGAAAATGATGAAAGGCTGCACAGCCATGAGGGCTTGTAGTTCCGAAACCCTGCGTGCTGAGGTGATAGCCAGAAGGAAAGCTGTTTTCCATGACAAATATTGCAGTTCTGTTGAAGCAGCTGGCTCAAAAGTAGGCAGGGTCAGTTTTTCTAGAATGAAACTGAGGTCCCAAGCAGGTACTGGTTGCTTCCTTGGGGGTTTTATATTCTTAGCCCCTCTGAGGAACTGTCTTAAGAGAGGGTGAGAGAATAAAGGAGGATCAGTGTTGTATTCTGCAGAAATGGCTGAGGCATGAATTTTGAGGGAGGAGAATGAAAGTCCACTGCTTAGCATTTCAGCTAGGTACTGTAAAATTTGAGGTAAATTCAGTATTCCAGGATTCTGACCCTTTTTCTGATTCCAAGCACAAAACCGTTTCCATTTTGTGGAGTAGGCTTTTATAGTAGAAGGTCTTCTGGCCTCCAAAATGACACCCTGCACCTCCTTGGAGAGTAGGGTCTGTTGTGAATTTAAGGAATCCTCCATGCGGCTAGATTGAGTGTTTTCAGCTGACTGAGAGTTTTGAAGTTGTGCTGAGTCAGTAGAAGAGGCATTAGAGGCAGGATCCATGGTGGGGAATGAGTCAGGCTCCTCAGGAGTGGGTACCAGTGTTGTCTTGGCCAGTCTGGAGCAATGAGAATCATCTTTCGTCTGTCTGCTCTGGCTTTTAATAGAACTTTGGGCAGCAGAGGAAGAGGTGGAAAGGCATAAACTGTCATTGTTGTCCAACAGAGAGAGTGCGTCCACTTTCCAGGCCTGTGGATGAAAGGTCCTTGAGCAGAATTGTCAATTGGCAATTTCTGTGGGTGGCAAAGAGATCTAGGTCTGGCCTTCCCCATGCTTGAATTATCTTTGTAAAAACTTGAGGATGCTACTTCCATTCGTGTGGATCTGTCATATTTCTGCTCAGGTTGTCTGCCAGCGTGTTTTCCTTGCCTGGCAGGAACTGTGCTTGAAGTTGGATTTGTAATTCCAGAGCCATGTTCCAAAGAGATATGGCTAGCCTGCATAGGGGATATGAATGGGTTCCTCCCAGTTTGTTTATGTACCACATCACTGTGGTGGTGTCTGTCCTTATCAATAGCTGGCCTGGATGCAGTAGGTCTTTGAAAGCCATAATAGCATTTATTACTGCTAGCATTTCCTTTTGATTGATGTGTAGGTGCTTTTCTTTGTGACCATTTGCCCTGAATGCACCAATCTGTCATGTGCGCCCCCCAGGCGTAGTCCGAGGAGTCTGTTGTGATGACTTGAATTGCTTGAGGCTTGCAGAATGGGAGACCTATGTTTCTTTGGCATGCTTGAGCCCACCACAGAAACTCCTTTTGAAGACATGGAATCAGTGGTATAATGGTTTCCAAACTGTGGCTGTGCTGAGACCATAAGTTTTTTTTAGGTACCATTGAAGTTTCCTCATATGCAGCTTTGCACATGGGATTAGCAGGATGCAAGATGCCATGAATCCCAGAGCCTGCAGGATTTTCCTTGCAGTCAGCCTGGTGAAGGTTGCCAGTTTTCTGAAGTATTGAGTTAGTTGCCCTTGTTTCTCTGGCGTGAGGTAGGCCATCTGGGTGTTTGTATTCAAGCTGGCACCCAGGAAAATTATTGTTTGAGAGGGTATTAGTCTTGATTTCTTTTTGTTGACTGTGTATCCCAGAGAATTCAACAACATTATTACAAACGCCAGGTGTTTCAGAAGTATGCGTTTGCTGTCCGCTTGGATCAGGCAGTCGTCCAAATATGGGTACATTTGTATCCCTTGAAGTCTGCAGAAGGCAATTACTGATGCCAGGCATTTCGTGAACACTCTGGGCGCAGTAGATAAGCCAAAGGGCAATGCAGAGAATTGATAATGGGTTGAACCTGCAAGAAATCTGAGGTATCATCTGCAATCTTGTCTGATTGCGACATGCAGGTATGCCTCCTTGAGGTCCAATGTTACCAGCCAAGACTCCTTGCCCAGCATGGGAAGAAGCTGCTGTAATGTGAGCATCTTGAATTTTGGTACGAGTAAATATATGTGTTTAGGATGGATAGGTCCAAAATAGGTCTCCAATCTTTGCCCTTCCTTGGTACCAGGAATAGTCTGGAATAAAAACCTTGACCCTGTTCTTGTGCAGGTACCTCTTGAATAGCTTTCATGTCCATGAGATCTGAAATTTGTTTTTGTGCCTCTGCCCTTTGATTGTTTGGCATGCCTCTCATTTTTGGAAGGGTGTGAAAGTGGAATCTGTAGCCTCTGTCTATAATGTCCAGTATCCATTTGTCTTTTGTGACAATATGCCAATTTTTCAAAAATAATGCCAGTTTTCCACCTAAAGGTGCTGCCATTTGGGCCTTGCTTGGCATGCAAAGGGGAAGTCATTGGTTCTGCTTTCTGAATGGCTGTGAACTATCCTCACCACCTCTTGGTGTAGGTGCTTGCCATTGTCTGCCTCTAAATGATCCTTGAGATTGCCCTCTACCCCTCGGGCGCCTGTATCTACCTTTGAGGTCTGTCCGTGGCTGGAAAGGACCAATTTTTTGAAGGCCAATTTCTACTGAAACGTGGAGGTTGTACCTGTAGGAAATCTTTCACTGTTTGCATTGATTTTGCCTTTTCCTCCATTTTCTTTAATACCTCCTCAGCTTTAACACCAAACAATACATCTTTTTGAAAAGGTGCATCTAGTAATTTTGCTTTGACATGATCTGGTAAGGTTTGCTCTTTGAGCCAAGCATGTCTACGTATGACTGATCCTATAACAGCAGCTCTACATGAGGCCTCTAAAGCATCAAAACCACATTGCAAGGTATGTTTACCCACTTGCTCTGCACTATGCAACAAATCCTGCAACTCCTTCAAGTCTGGTTGTTCAGGTTGTGACATTTTGCTTTTTAACGGAGATAACAAAAACTGTTGATACTTTAACATATGGAACTGACAGTTTAATGCCCTCATGGTTAAGGTGGCCAAGGTGTATACCTTTTTCCCCCACCTTTCTAAAGCTCTGGAATCTCTCTGAAGGTAATGGATTTTTGGCAGTGGAGGCCTTAATTCCCTTGGGACCCTGTGAAATAGTTTCTGGGTCAGCCGCATGGCGTTTATATAGGAATTGGTGTGAATCAGGAACCCGGTAATACCCGTCAGGCTTGACTTGAGCTGGAGGTAAAGAATCTGGGTTAAGGCTGGCCTCTTGAATACACATCTAGTATGTCTGTCCAAGACAGGAGGTATAGCCAGGGGCCTGTGCTGAGGGAGCAAGAGGAAATCCCTGAGCCTTTTCTTGGAGTCAGAGTACTCTTGGCCTTCCCAGTGGAAGGGTCCCCTCAAGGTATGCAAGGTTTCCCCAAAAGAGTAATCCTCAGGGGGGGGGGGGGACAGAGGGAATGGACTCCTCTGCATCAGAATCTTCAAAAGGGGAGTATGAATGTTCCTGATCCTCAGAATGTTCTGAAGTAATGGAGGCCTGGTCCGAGGAAGGGTATTCTTCCTCCACTCTGGGCCTTTTGTCCGAGGGGGGTTGAGAACCCCTGATAAGAGTAATCAAATCCTCAGCCATTTTGAGCATCTGCTTTTTAGGCATGGGGCCTTGAGAGGGGCCCTGTGGAGCTTGTCTTTTAGTATGCATGGCTGCTTTAGATTTAGTGAAAGCCTTAATGGAAAAAGAAGGCGGCCTGAAGACACCTTGAGAGGTGGCAGGCCTGTCTAAACTGAGTTTCCCCACCAAGAGTGGCTTCGGTATCTGTAGTCGGGGTGTGGGCCGAAGAGCCTGCGACCTCAGGCACAGAAGGCACCACTAATGAAGTGTCATCGGTGGGGCTGCGTAGGCGCTTCGCTGAGAACTGGAGCACCTGTAGTCGGCTTTAGCGTGGTGTCGGTAGAAGTCACGGACCTCGTATGTCGGTACTTATCTTTGCGTCTTTTACTCAAAACTGGAGTCGGACGACATAATGTAATTAAACTTTTTGCCAAAATAGTGTTGGGCGAACTCCGCCCGACGCTTAGTGAGTCTGTTGAATGTAGCACAAAAACGACAGGCCGAGACGTCGTGGTCTGGGCCTAAGCAAGGAATGCAGAGGGAATGGAAATCCTTATGCGGTATTTGCTTCCCACATGAAATGCAATTATTAACTTTGTCTGACATCGGTCTGAGGCAAGAAAAGTTTCCCCAACGGGGTACTTCGCTTTCAAGAAGTCTTCGGTTGCAAAATATTCATAATCTCAGGAGCTGGCCGACCGGCACTTGCGAACTGCTTCTGCTTCGGGCACCGCACGGCAAGAAAGACTGAAGAAAATGGCGTCGGCTGGTTCTTTATACCCCTGTCGCACTGACGTCAGGGAAGAAGCGACTACATCCGACGCCGGACCTAGACTTTGGAATTCGGCTGACCGAGGACCCGCCTGACGGCAGGAAAACCCATCTGTTATGACTGCAGCTGTATGCACGATGAACATTGTGATGAATAAGGACACTGGGTAGCACAGATGCCAAGTTATGGGAAGTAGATAACTCTCTATCTGATGCCATGTGTTATTATTCATCAGGGATGGGTCAGAGTCCCCAGCTACTATGACCCCTGGAAGGCCTCAGGGAAGGATATGCTGGAGCACAGAGGAAGAAAAGGAAGTCCTGGTCCTAGGCACTAAACCCAACTTATGTGCAACAAAGGTGTGAGGATTAGACCAAATAGCAGTAGTGTAAATCTCATCCAAAGAAAGCTTAGCCAAGAAGGCAGATGTGGCCACTGACCTAGTAAAGTGAGCTTTAACTGGTCTGGAAAGTTCAGTGTGCCTTCTATCGTAAATGTAGGAAATACAACTGGTGATTCAACAGGAAAAAAAAAAAAATGATACCTTGGTAACTGCCAGACCTTTTCTGGCCTGAGAGAAGGGGAGGGATCTTTGATAGGTCTGAGGAGAAAGATCCCTTTGAGAAAGGCCTTGCACAGTCTGGAAATGGTGGAACTTCAGTTTAAATGGAAATTGGAGATGGCCACCAATTGGAGTTTAATCGTGGATAAACTAGCCCCTTCATGAAAGAGAGAGGACAAGAAGAACAAAATGTTAGGAATAGGGGCTAAAAAAGGGTCTGAACTGCATTGTCTGGTCCAAGTAAAAAAATCTCTTCCATTTACTGGAATACACCTTCTTGGTAGATGGTTTCTGAGAGGTTAAGATAATACTTGTAACCGGAGGAGGGAAGCCTGGACTGGGAAAGGATCACTGGAACTGCAGGTACCATGCTGTTAGACGAAGAAACTGAAGATTGGGAAGAGGAAGCCCCCAAGGGTGGGAAATGAGATCCAGGGCGGGATTCAATATCCAGGGAGGACATTTCAGATGAGACGAAAGCAGGGAGAACTATGCTTGACAAGGCCAAAATGGGGCAAGGAGTACGAGAGAAGTCTTCATGCAATGGGCTTTCTACAAGACTTTTGGAATGGAGGGGAGTTGGGGGATAAGCATGTAGAAGTCCCAACAGCCAGTCGTGAGCCAGACCATCCTTGGTGGACTCCTCCTGTTGGGGGGGGGGGGGGGATTAGGGCAAAGTAATTGCTGCATTTGTGGTTGACCTGGGAGGCAAAAAGATCACAGCAAGGAAGACCTCAACGGTCGAACATCCGACATGCCACCGATTGATTCAGGGACCACTTGTGATAACTCGGGATAGATCTGCTGAGTTTGTCTGCCAACACGTTGGAAGTGCAGGGAATGTGCATTGCACGAAGAAAGCACCTGGAAGATCTCACTTATTCCCTCACTCTCGTAGCCCCTCTGCACACAGGATAAGACCATGTTCTCCCCTTGCTTGCTGATGTACCGGACAACCAATATGTTCTCCTTTTGAATTGCTATAGTCCCGAGAGGGAGGCACTCCTGAAAGGCTTGCAACGTTAGGACTGCTCTCATCTCCAGGATGTTTATGTGCAATTTGGTCTCTATGGGGGACCACGTGCCTTGAACAGTCCTTCCCGAAAAATGTCTCCCCACCCCAACAGGGAGGCATCCATGGTCACAGTGGCCTTGGGTTGGGGAAGACAGAAGTGTCTGCCAAGAATGAGATCCTGAGCTTGAAGCCACTATGAACGGTGATTTCTGCACACCTGAAATATCCTGATGGTCACAGACATGGGGTGAAACTGAGCAGACCACTGAAACACCACGGTCCACTGCAGAACCTGCATGCAATATCTAGCAAGAGGCACTAACTGGATAGCTGCAAGATTAAGAGGGCAGTGGCACAATCCAGAGTCAGCAACCGATGGACCTGCTCCTGAATGATTTGAACTCTGTGAAGAGGAAGTGCTGCAGTCTCTGACACTGTGTCCAGAAGAACCCCCATCAACTCTAGGCTCTCACAAGGAAAGGTGGCATTTGGGCAGGTTGACCTTTATGCCTAGAGCCTAAGATTGAGGATACAGTCGGTGGCCATAGAAAGTTGGAAGCCTCATGGGGGCCACGAGAAGCCAATCGTCCAGGTAAGGAAAAACTTGGAATCCTTGCAGCTGGAGATGAGCTGCCACCACTGCCATGCATTTGGTAAACCCCCAAGGGGCTGTGGAGAGTCCAAAGGGCAGGACTCTGAACTGGTACTGAGTGGGCCCTAGCTAAAAGCGCAGGTATATCCGGGAGAGTCTGTTGACGACATGATAGTATGCGTCCTTGAGATCCACAGAGTACATCCACTCGTTCTTGCGCAGAAGAGGCACAATTGACTGAAAAGTGACCATTCAGAACTTGGACTTCTTGACCGACAGGTTTAGTTTGATCAGGTCCAAAATGGGAGACAGGTTTGCAGTCTGCTTAGGCACCAAAAAGAAGGAAGAGTAAGCTCCGGATCCTAATTATCCTGTTGGGACCTCTTGGATGGCTCTTCTCTGAAGAGGGTCTTGGACCTCTAGATGGGCCAACTCCCTTTGGTGAAACATCTGGGACAGAATTTTGAATTGTAGGGGGCTGAAAAAGTGTACGAGTAACCCCTGGAAATAATGTAACAGTGATCTGAAGGGATACTTGTCCAAGCTAGTAGGTGAAGGGAGAGTGATCCCCCAACTGCCTCAAAGGCAGGACAGCACCTCAGGAGCTCTGAGTGGGCTTCTCCGAGAAGGATTCCCAGGAGCCCTGGTTCAGAGGATCTCCTCTGCTTCTGGGACAGCATCTGCCATTTAATCCCCTACCCCGGCCAATAGAAGAGGATTCCTGAGGAGTATCCTGGAAGGACAGAGTCCTGTGGAACCAAAGTTTCTTACTATCCCTCTGATTCTTGGAAATGGATCGTTTGAGAGCAGAGAACTTGATCCCCACCATGGACAGAGTCTCTCTCCTGCTCGCTGTAGGTCAAGGTCTCTGACGGAGGAACCAAATAAGGTTGACCTGTCGAAAGGGGCACTGGTGAAAGACTAATTAAAGGTTTCCGCAAACCCAAAGGCGAAGCCAGGTGTGCTGTTTAATGGCAATCCCTGTGCCTGCCTCTCACGACGTGGCCTCCGCCACATTGGAGATCAACCTCAAAGTATTTGCCAGGGAAATTAGAGTAGATAGCTTCCGAGAGACCAACTTAAGACTCTCCAGATGTTCATAGGTAGGTACTAGGCTATCAGCCCAAGGGCCTACATAAGCCTAGCCAACAAGGTTCCCTGGCTTACGCCATCCAAGAAAGTTATTTTCCTGTGCCACTGTTGAACAGTCACAGAAGTGATGCCTGGGGTGTATTTCCTATTTCCCATACACTCAAGATTTTTCTTGAAGAGTGCTAATGAAGAACTTTGCTTGACATAGATGGGTAGCCTGTTCCAGAGTATGGGAATCTATCCCTCCAGCATGTCCTGTTTATTGTGGCGACAAGGTTTAGGTCCCTAGAGCTTGTAGCTCGGAGGGATTGGGATTTCTTTAGGTGTTGCATGTCCAACCGCTCTGGTTTTGACATTGCTTTCATAGTTGTGGCCATATAAAGCTAAGTGGTGAACTCAGACACTAAATACCTTTCAAGTCAGGTGAACTGTGCCATGTAACTGGTTGCTCTCAGTCCGAATGTAGCAGAGGCAAACGCACGCTTTCCACAGCAGTCAATTGTCCAAGACTCCCTCTTTGGGGGATGGACAGTGCAGCTCTGATCAGGGAGCTCTTTTTTAGTAGCTGCAGCCACCACGATGGCATCAATGGGGACACCTTTACTCCAAAAGTCTTATCCCTGGGGGGATTTAGAAATATATCTGCATTTTTAGGGACTGGTTCCACTGGGTCCGGCACCTTCCACACCCTGTCAGTGAGGAGTTCTACGAGGTCGCTGGCGGAGCAGGCAGGGGGACACCAAGGTAAGATAGGCCTGTCCCGAAGGCCTTCAGAAACATGGATTCCTCTGAAGACAAAGTGGGGGGGGCAACCAACCACCTCTTTGCTTGAGAATTACGAGGCCATCCCCAAAGGACACTTTCCCAGATGAAGTCTGGGGACCCGTCTCCATCCTCGAAAGCAGCGTCCTCAGTGAGGGACTCTCTAGGAGAGTCCAAGTGCCTCCTCTTGCACGTCCTCTTCCGAGAAGGCTCCCCACAATGGGCTTTGCAGATGACTAATGTACAGACAACCTTCTCCTCTAACCTCCCAACACTCATACCTGTGAGAGATGCACTTATCACCAAACTGGAATCAATGCATGCTCCAACCAAGACTGGACTAGCTGGTCAAGAGAAGAAGGTCAACACCTGCAACTTACTACACAGAACACAGTCCTCTGAAACAACAACCCACACATAGAAACAAACCATACACCCACCTTCGTGGAGGCTCTCAAAAATGTACCCAGACAGAGACCCCCCCCAGAGACAGAAGTGCACTCTACCACCACAACACACCAACCCCAGAAAGTATAGTTGTGTACACTTAGCATAAATGTAGATGTTAGAGTGTATTCACTGTTGCATCTCATTTGGGTTATCCCTGCCAGGGTAGCCCTCGGCCGGCCAGAATACCAGAGCCTTAGTATTTCTGCATCGTTGCTGTCGCTTCAGCACTGATGTCAGGTCATCAGTAGTATAAAGTAAGGCAGCCGACGCCATTACATCAGTTTTTCTTGCCCTAACCTGTCAGGAGCCCCCAAGTAGGAACCAGGTTCTGGTGGAAGAACCCCAGCAGTAGAAAGTAAATACCAATATGCCCCTTGGAAAGAAGAAAGGGGGATGGAGGGAGGGAAACCAGAACTGCAACAGTGAATACACTAACATCTACATTTATGGTAAATGTACACAATTGTACTACATTCTTCGTGTTTCACTGTTGCAGTCATCACATTTGGGTTGATTCCCAAAGCTGAGGAAATGGGTGAAGGCAGTCAAGGAAACTAGGGGCTGGCTAGGATGTCCTGCAAGACTGAAGAGGCAAACCCTGCCCTGGATTTGGAGGAGAGATGCAGGTGGTAATGTTACCAAAGTGTGAACAGATGTCCAGATGTCAGCCTCTAGGATTTCCCTGGTGGGGACTACTCCTGAGGAAACCAGCAGAGGTGGAGGCTGCTCTGGTGGAGCAGAGTCCCGACCCCCTTGTTGTTTGTAGCAGAAATAGATGCAGTATGCTATCCATTTGGAAATGGTTTGGAGATGGCTTTGCCTTCTGCCCCTGTAGCAAAGCTAATCAGCAATTGATCAGACTTTCTGAAGGATTTAGTCCTGTCTAGACAGAATTTGAGCTGTCTGTGCACATCTAGAGTGTGCATGATCCTTTCCCCCTTGTTCTGGGGATTAGGAAAAAAGGTGGGCAAGTGAATGGATTGGTTGAGAGCCACACTGGACACCACCTTGGCCATGAAGGATGGGTTAGTTCTGAGGGATACCCTGTCAGCATGGAAAATGATGAAGGGTTCCACAGCCATGAGCGCTTGCAGCTCAGAGACTCTTCTGGCTGAAGTGATGGCCAGAAGGAAAGCGGTCTTCCAAGAGAGAAATTTTAGCTCTGCAGAAGATGGTTCGAAAGGGGGCAGGGTGAGCTTTTACAACAAAGTTAAGGTCCCAAGCTGGGGTCAGTGCTCTTCTGGGTGGTCTCAAGTTGCTAGCCCCTCTTAGGCACTGTTTGATCAAAGGGTGTGAGAAAAGGGGCTGCTCAGTGGGGACATGAGCAGAGATAGCACAGGCATGAATTTGTATAAGAGAAAGAGAGGTCACTGTGTAGTAGGTCAGCTAAGTAATAAAGGATGAGAGGGAGGGAGGGAGGGCTGTGCTGTATCGACTCCCTTAGCCTGGATCCATGTGCAAAACTTTTTCCATTTGTTAGCATAAGAGTTTCTAGCGCTAGGGTGTCTGGCCTCATGTATAACATCTAGAACCTGTTTACGGAGGTTGGCAAGATTGATCCGGGGTTAGGGAATAAGCCAAGCTGCCAACTCGAGTGTCTGCAATTGGCGATGCTTGAATTCCCCTTCCCTCTGGGTCAGGAGGTTTGGGATCCAAGAAAGATGCCATGGTGGCAGTGGGACAGGCTGCTCAGCAAGGGGTACCAGTGCTAGCAAGGCCAGTCTGGAGCTATAAGAATTGTCTTGTTTTTTTCATCCTTTATTTTGAGTAGTACCCTGGGGATGAGAGGTAGTGGAAGAAAGGCATAGTCAGATTGACCCAGGAGAAAGACAGGTCATCCACTTTTCAAGCCATGCAGTGATGCTCCCTGGTGCAGAATTTGCTGAGCTGATGGTTGGTGTGGGAGGCAAACAGGTTGACCTTCGGGGTGCCCCATTTCTGAGTTATTAGGGTGAAGGTTCTTATGTTGAGCTGACACTAGTGTGGATCTAGAAGATCTCTGCTTAATTGGTCTGCCAGGGAGCCGAGAGAACCTGGTAGGAATTGTGCTAACAGGTGCAGCTGCATGGCAGAGGCTATGTGCCAAAGGGTCATGGCCAACCTGCATAGAGGGTAGGAGCGAGTCCCTCCCCTACTTGATGATATGATCAGGAAAGCCCCTGGGGAGAGAAGGGGCTTGAAAGCTATCAAGGCATGCTGGACAGCCATCTCTTTTTGGTTGATGTGCAGACTGATTTGCTGCGGGCTCCATTGACCCTGTATGCACCTGCCATCCAGGTGTGCATCCCAAGCATAGTCTGATGCATCTGTGGTGAGGATCTGGGCGGCGGGGGGTGGTGAGAGGTAGTCCCTTGTGGGAGCATGCTGTTGCCCACCAAAGAAAATCTTTTCTGAGGCAAGGAATTATAAGTATAAGAGTCTTCAGGTCTTGAGTGTTGACACCAAAGGCTTTTTAGGTACCACTGTAGTTTCCTCATTTGCAGTCTGGCATATGGAATGAGAAGTATGCAAGATGCCATGAACCCCAGGGCTTGCAGGATCTTCCTTGCAGATAAGTGGGGGCTGGCGGCTAGTTGAGAGAAGTAGACAGTCAGGAAAATTAGTTTTTCTGGTGTAAGGAATACCATCTGGGATGCTGTGTCCAGGCTTGCTCCCAGGAAGATAATCCTTTGGGTGGGCCCCTGTTTGGATTTCTTTGCATCGAGTGTGTACCCTAGGGAGGTTAGTAGTCTCTTTAAAAAGGCCAGGTGCTTGATCAGCTTTTCCTGGCTGTCTGCCAGAATAAGGCAGTCGTCTAAGTATGGGTAAATCTGGATACTCCCTTGTCTGCAAAAGGCAATGGCTGGAGCCAGACGTTTGGTGAAAACTCTGGGAGCAGCAGATAAGCCAAAACACATAGAAATGAAAAAGTGTTGAGATCCTGCCCCAAAACAGATATTTCCTGCAAGATTCCCTGATAGGGATGTGGAGGTAGGCCTCTTTTAGATCTAGGGTGGCTAGCCAATCATCCTTGGAGAGCATAGGTAGCAGCTGCTAGAGGGTGAACACCAGGAAGGTATTTAGAATGGATAGATCAAAGAGAGGGTGCCAAGTGCCCTCTTTTCTGGGCTCCAGAAAAAATAAGTCTGGAGTAGAAACCTTGGCCTATCTGTTCTGCATGAACGTGCTCTACTGCTCTCCTAGAAAGCAGGGAAAGGATTTGCTTTTGAGCCTCTGCCCACTGGTTTGGAGGTAGATCTGGGAACCCTTTTGGGGTTGGAAGGGTGTGAAAGGAAATTTTGTATCCCTGAGACACTGTTGAGAACCCAGTGGTCTTTGGTAATGGTGGCCCAGGTGCTTGCGTGAAGAGAGTTTTCCTCCTAGGGTAAGTGAAAGTGGGCCGAGGGAGTGGGTGGGGGAGTCATTGTGAGTGCTTACCATAAGGGGGTGGCTTAGAACTCCCTGGTTTTAAAGTGGAGGTAGTCCACTGCTTAGATCCCTGCATTCCCTGTGGCTGCTGTCTGGAGGGTCCATCTCCCAAAGGCCTGGGCTGGACTTGCTTAGTAGGAGCAGGAAAGGAACAGTGTTTGGTGGGACAAAGCCTGCTGAACCCGGGTGGCTGGACCTGTAAGAAACCCTTAGCTGTCTGCATAGATTTTGCTTTTTCTTTCATCTTTAAGACCTCTTCTGCCTTTGTGCCAAATAAGTTGTCTTTGTAAAAGGGGGCATCCAACAATTTAGATTTGACATGGTTTGGGCAGGGGCTATTCCTTAAGCCAATGCATTCCTTCCAACAGATCCAGTGACTGCTGCCCTGCAAGAAGCTTCTAGGGCGTCAAAACCAGAGTGCAAGGTGTGTTTACTTACTTGACTTGCAAAATGCATTAACTCTTTAGATTCTGCACAAGCAGGAAAGGAAGAATGTTTTGTTTGAGGAGTTCCAGGGTATGCTGCTGAAATTGCAGCATATGGAACTGAATTTAGTGCCCTGATAGCAAGAGTAGCTGAGGTGCATACTTTTATACCCATCTGTCTAGTGCTCGGGAATCCCTATCTGAGGGGGTGGGATTCTTAGCAGAGACTGCTTTAATCCCTTTGGGCCCTTGAGAAATTACCTCAGGGTCAGCAGTAGAATTTTTAAAAAGAAATTTGTGAGAGAGTCAGGGACTCTCTAGTCCGTCTGGTTTTCTGGGTGCAGGAGGGAGGGTGTCAGGATTCAAGATGGATTCCAGGAAAACATCCTCCACAACATCCAGGACTGGGGGGGGATGGCCAAGGTTCTGTGCTGTGGAAGACCTAAGAATTCCCTGAGTCGCTTTTTAGACAGAGGGTAGTCTTGGCTCTCCCCATTGAAAATGCTCCCTTAAGGTATGAAGGGTTTCCCCAAAGGAAAAATCCTCTGGGGAAGAGGCTGAAGGGATGGAAGCCTCTGCATCAGAATCCTCGTAAGTAGAGAGGGGTTGCATGTCTTCATATTCAGATGCATCAGAGTCATCTGACTCTTGTTCAGACAAAATTACAGGGGACAGATCTCTTCCTTTTGGAAGGGGTAGCTTGGCTTCCTCTGATCAGCATGATAGTTCTGCCATTTTAAGCATTCGAGACTGAGGCAAGGAAGCAGGTGCCAGAGACTGGGTCGGTTTCTTGGGTGTGGTTCGTACCCTAGGCCTAAGAAACTGCCGTTTTCAAAAGAAGTCTGTCTGTGTCAAGAATCGGTAGTACGAAGGACTTCCTGTGAAGCCGGTGCCTGCTCAGCAGCTCTGGACCCATCCAAGGTAGAGACGACCGGAAGAACCTTAGTCTAAGAGCTTTGCGGCATACTGGACTCCAAAAGGGTCTCAGTAGCGACCTGCGAATCCACAGAAGCAGGCATCAGGGGCTGCGAAAGAGCCTCACTGGAGGACCAGAGAACTGACAACTAGCTTAACGGAAGTGTCGGTAGATTTGGACCTGTGCGATCTGTCTCTGTCTTTACGTTTTTTCAGAAGATCTGCTGTCGGGTGGCTTACCGAAGCCATATCGGAATTAGGGGTCTCCAAGTGAAAATATCTAGCCACAATAAGGGCCAGACGACTGATATTTCTGGCACTGAAAGCATAGAAGCGACAATGGGAGATGTCATGGGCTGGGCCTAAACAAGTGACGCAGTAAGAATGAAAGTCTCTGTGTGGTATTTGTTTTCCACAGGCGAGACAATTAACTTTTTCTGACGTCGGTTAGTGCAAGAAAAAAGGATCCCCAACTGGGTACTTAGCTTTACAAGACTTCAAACTTCAATTCGGTAGACAAAACTCTGATAACGGAAACTCTGGTAACAGCCAACCGGCACTTGTGTGAACTGCTTCAGGCTCCACGGCAAGAAAGACCAATGTAATGGTGTCGGCTGCCTTACTTTATACTACTGACGACAGCAACCGACACAGAAATACTAAGCCTCTGGTATTCAGCCCGGCCCACGGGCTACCATGGCAGGGATAACCCAAATGTGATGGACTGCAACAGTGAAACACAAAGAACATCACATAGCTCACCACCACAGTGTATCCCTCAACCCAAGCACTTAAGGCAAAACACTTTGCCCAAATGTACTAATCATAGGAGACTCAGTTGTGAGGCACACTGATGTCCCACTCACTAGGTTGAACAAGGAGAAGGTGACAGGTATCAGGTGCCAGATCGGTCACATAACATGAACTCTGATCACTCCACAAGTACAAATATGACTCCGCCATTGTCCATGTGGGTGTGAATGACCCAAAACCTACCTCCCTGGACTACATCAAGAGAGGTGATAAAACTCTCGGATTATGTGGCCTAGGCAAGTATGACCCTAGCCCCGAGCAGTATTCTACTGTCACCCAGAAAGATATCACAGTATGAGCAGAAAACAATTGACTTCAACAATTGGCTAAGTTCCTTGCGTCATTCTAAGGGGATCCAGCATCTGTCTGCCTGGGACGACATGATCTACAAACCTCGATGCTTTGCCAGAAATGTCCCGCATCCATCTCCCCTGGGATTCTGGGTACTAAGGCTCTTGCCACCCCTATAGTGCCTTTTAAGGCAGTGTTCCAAAGACCAAAATTCCACCGTAACAGCTAAAAACAAATGCAATCCGAGGGTCATGTTGCTCAATGCTAGAAGTCAATCTCAAGATGCACACGACGCTCTCCTCAAAATGGAGACTGTCGACATCTGTACTGTAATGGAGACCTGGTTTAAAGAAGCAGAAAGCACCCCTGCGCTCCCAGGCTACAACTCATTGCATACCTTTCGGCCCCAGAATTACAGCTGGAAGCTCCAATGGCAGTGGTGTCTCCATATTCTTAAAGGATACGCACACCTCTAGACTGGTAGCCCAGCATAATGCACCAGAGATACTTCAGGTACAACTAACACTGGGTAAGACGGCAATACAAGTCATAGCCTGCTACTGAACCCAAACGTGTCCCTAGACTCTCACTCCAAGTTCCTAAGCACCCTGGAATCTATCAAGGTCCAACCCAATACTCTCATACTGGGCGACTTCAACTACCTTTCCATCAACTGGGAAAACTATTAAAGTACCAATGTACAGGCCTAACGCTTTATGGAATTTATCAGTTCCAATGCTCTGGACCAGCTCATTCTGACCCTCACTAGAGGGAGCAACATCCTCGACCTGGTTACCACCAACATGGGAGACCATTGCTCCACACCTATAGTCAATTCTTCCCTGGTTAAATCTAACCACCATGGAAATCTCCCTCTCACCTACACCCCACGCTAAGGTGACCACCCTGAAAAATTTCTCTAAAGCCAACTTTGGGCTCCTAAAAACAGAGGTGGCTAACTTCTTGGCACCCATGCCAATGGAAAATAGCTGCATGACTGCCGAATCATACACTAATGCACTGTATAAGCATGTACACAAATGTATGGACCTTGCCATACCAAACAGAATTAAGACGCTCTCCTCCAAAATAAAAAGGAGGACAATCTGGTGGGCCCCAGCTATCAACCTCTACAACAGAGAGAAGAAACTGTTGCAGAAAAATAAAGTCACAAGACTGGAAAACCTTCCTCATCAGTCTCAACAAAAAGCTGAGATCCCTTAACAAATCCTCTAAAGCCAGCTATGAAGGCAAAATTGTGGCAGACACCAAAAACAACCACAAAGCCTTCTACAGCTGTATCAAAAACCTCAAAGGCAATACCTAGAGTTGCTCAGAATTGTTACACAATAGCACGTCCTATACAAAGCCAACCAATATAGCCAAAATACTGGCAGACAAATTCAGTGCAAACTTTACCCCTCTCCCCCCGGTGCCCTATGACAATACCAGAAAAAAGCCTGGTACCCACCATTTCTGAGGCACAGGTAAATGTTGCCTTGTCCAAAGCCAAGAATACAGCATTCATGGGACCTGATAATATGCCTGGCGACATCCTACATGAGCTACAAAACAAACTGGCACATCTGTTTGCCCTGTTCAATCACAGACTTACCCAAGGCTATGTCCCTAACGAATGGCACACTGCTACAGTCATCCCGCTCCATAAAAGGGGGAGCAACTACAAACCCTGGGAACCATCACCCCATTAGCCTGACGAGTCTGGTATGCAAAGCTATGGAGCGCATCATGGACCTGCTTAACAAAGACATAGGCAATCTCCAAAGTCTTGCCCGTACACAGTTTGGCTTTGTCAAGGGGAGATCCTGCCTGCTGAACCTGGACGACTTCAAGGCAGTCAGCAAGGCTGTGGATGACGGTAAGGCAGTGCATACAGCCTACCTCGACCTGGCAAAGGCCTTTGATACCATTCCACACTCTGGTATCATTAATAAATTCAACAAACTAGGCATCAATCCTTAAATCACTAGGAGAGTTGCAAATTGGCGCATAGACAGGATCCAGAGTGAAAGTTGTGGATTCCAAATCAGACTATCGCCCAGTTCAGAGTAGAATCCCACAGGGCTCAAGTCCTGGGCCCTCTCCTGTTTGCCAATACAAAAGGACTTTGGCTGACCAAGTTTGCAGATGACTGCAAGCTAGGAGTCATTATTAACTCCCCAAGTGATGCAGACATCCTACAAAAGGGCCTCTAAGACAAATGACTGGTGTTGGAACCATGGGCTGAAGCTTAACGCCAAAAAATGAGTTATCCTTTTGGAAAATACTCCGTTCCCACAAATTACCACGTTGATGGGATCCCACTGAACACTGACGGGCCATAAGAGATCTGGCACCCAGGTCGACAGCCACCTCACCTTACATTGCCACTGTGGTCAGAAAGTCCTATGTGGTACATCTTGTAAACAAAGGTTTTGCATCCATGAAGAAAGATAATCATCCCTCTCTACTCATCCCTCAGACCAATCGTCAAATATAATGCCCAGTTTGGCAATTACCTGATCAGACCGCTACAACAGCTGGAGAGGCCACAAAAGTACCTCACAAAAAGGATCCTAGGCCTTAAAAACAACATGTCCTACATGGACAGGCTCAAGAAACTTCAGCCGTTCTCAGTCTCTTAATTGTATACTTGGAGGGGATCTCTGCTCAACTTGCAAAGTCATGTCCAACCCAGTCTTACACCTAAAGAAATCCCAATCCCCCAGCGCCACATGCTCCAGAGATCACAACCTCCTCATTACCACCATTAACAGAACATGCTGGAGGGACAGGTTCATCTCCCAAAGACTGCCCATACTCTAGAATAAGCTTCCCATTCATGTCAACCAGAGCACATAGTTGGCCTTCTTAAAGAGAAATCTTTGACGAGTGGATGGGTAACAAAGTTCACTCCAGGGATCATTCCAGTTGCCCTACTGGATAGGGCACACTGAACATCAGGTGGCACTGTGCCTGGGGAATTTTTTTGGGCTAGACTTGTAAATGCTTCATGGCCATTAGCCTAGTACACACCTATGAACTTATGAAGGCACTCACAAAAGGGCTAACCTTGGAAGGAGGATGAAGGCTCATCGCCCAAAGTCGAGAGGGGCTGGGGAGGACCTAGAGACTAAGGAGAGGTAAATGCCCAGCTGGAGGAGGCCCTCTCTACCACCGCCGAGAAGGCTGACAGGCTGGACAAAGTCCCCCTCTCCTCCCCCATGGCCGGCGTCACCTGTGAAGGAAAGAGGGACCCCAACACAGCACAGTCACCTGACAATAATCAGCCCCGAGCTGTCCAGCATGGAGGCTCCCAAAGTGAGGGAACAGTCTGAAAAGCCTGGGCCCGACTCCACCCCCCAGGAACTAACACAGACCTCGCAGGGCAGAGGTGCAGCCAGTTCCAAAGGCAGTGGAACAGAGCCCACCAGGGACCCTGACGGTGTTGGAAAGGAAGGTATAACTGACACAGTTGGCCTTTCACAGGGAATGCTCTGACTGATGATCCAAACCTGGATGGGTCAGACGAGGATAGTGAAGTCTCACGGATGGAGAGGATACCATTGGCAATTGAGTCTGGAATGGTAACAAGCCCAACTCAATTTGGGCCTTGAGAAACTCCATTATTTTATCCATATCTGAGGTAAGCAAACTTCTGGAGGACTTGGAAGATGCAGAAGAATGTCTCGACCTTGCCGGAGAACCTGTAAATAAACCTGCCGTCTCTGATCAGAGCACCTAGAACTCTAAAAGGAGAACTGTCAATTATCGGATCCGATATAACCATCAGATCCGAAGACCTGGATGGAGCCAATGGCTTGCCGGTGCAGTAGACTGATCCGAAAACTTGTCTGCGCCAAGTCAGATCAGAGGGCCTCCGAGGCCTCTGATCCGAAAGAATGATCAGAGGTTCTCGGAGCAGAAGAGCCTGGATCCTAAGCCAAAGAGGTTAGGCTCTGATCTGGAGATCTGCAATCAGAGAGCCTTGTCTTTTTCGAAGGAGAAGATGAAGTTGTCTTCTTTTTAGCATCGGAAGGGGTCTTAAGAGGGGGAACTGGATGCTGGAGGACCCCCTTTAGCATGTCCCTTAAGCAGAAGCTTATTTCTGCAATCTATGAGAGCCCTGGGGTTGAATGCTGCACAAATGTCACATTCAACCTCCAGGTGACCCTCTCCTAGGCAACAGACATGTGCCTCGTGCAAGTCGGAATGGGGCATTTTTTGACCACACGAGGAGCATCTTTTATAGCCAGAAGGCTTCTCAGACATAGTAACAGCTGTACGCACACTCACAGACACATTAAAACAACTGCACACTCTACAGACAGGGAAAGGTAAAAAAAAACCCTAACAGAAGACTACTGAAAGGACCTGGGAAGAAAAAGGTGGGAACCCACTGGGGGGGGGGCGACTTAGAAAGCTACCTGTGGGGGAGGAAATCTAATCTAACTACGCCAAAAGAAGGCAGGGGTAAAGAGCACACAAAGTTATAAAAAAAAAAAAAAAAAAAAAAGAAAGAAAGAAACCCCAATGAGAAAAAAGTTGAACTAACTTATCTGAACTGAAGAAGCTTGAGCTGCAACATACAAGTCCTTACCAATTCTGTGGCAAAAGAGATCGGGGGGGGGGTAAGTCAACAAGGGATTATGGGAAGGGGAGGAGCCTGAGCTCTAGATCTGTCCTTCAGTTGCCGGCTTGGATCAGAGGTTGCATCAAAGACCCATCTGTGATGAATAATGACACTGATAGCATCAGATCAAAATTTACTTCACACAAACTTGATAGTCCTCCCTGCCCCCCCCTCCTAAAAGTACTGTGGTGACATCTTTTCTTGACTGTTATCACAACATAGTAATGAAACACTGATACGGAGATGGGAGGGGAACAGCCTACAAAAAGTTTTATCTGCCAAGAGGTCCCACTGCTTGCAGCATTGGTCCTAAAGATTACCAAAGATGAAACCTCTGCTTTTCAGAGCAAGCATTCTGAGAATAGCACTGCCCATTAAAAAAAAAAAAAAAAAAAAAAGTTTAGTCACCTAAACTTGATAAGTGCACTTGGGCTTTATTATCTGCCCTGGTACTGGGGATTCAAAAGGGTATGAAATACAAGTGAAGAAGAGACTGCTCACCTCTTTCAGAGGGGGAAGGGGGATGTGCATGTTAAGGGCTGCATAATCACACTAAAGGAAACTGGAGAGGATAGTCTGTAGTGCCTTATGGAAGGACATGAGGTTGCTAAATAGAAATTCCCCCCCACAGAAGAGTGTGTGGGGGGGTTCATTCAGCAATCTCACTGCACATCTACCTACAGGTAGCTTCACCTGTGTGCACAAAGTTAAGAAGGACGGGCGATTCACAGGCATGATGGCAAAAAGACAGCGAAATGAAGTCAGTTTTGCTCTATCCTCACCAAGGTCATCTAAATGTCCGACAACAGATTGAAAGACAAACACTGATAAGTGAAAAACCAATCACTCCAGAAATGCACAAGACAAATGTCAGCACAAGGAGATTACATTCAGAGATGCCAGCTCCATGGGCCAAATGTTTTGACCTCTACTATATACCCTAGCTCTGATAAGTGTTCAGAAAGGAATGGACAAGACAGAGTGGTCAATGCAAGCTCATTCATCCTAAGGGAGGCGATGGTGAAATACCACTGGCAAGCAATCTTGAGGGAATGTCAGGTTCTGCAGCACAACTGGAGTTATCAGGGAGTCCAAACAGGGTGGAACTGCACAGACCTGTACTGGCTTCAGTAGAGGGGGTTTTCCACCACGCCTTCAGGGCAAAAGAAAAAACCCTAACTTCTCCCACTGTCACTGGGTGCTAGGAGTTCAGAGAAGCACATTAGTTTGCAGGGAATTAGGGAAAAAAATTACAAAAAAAAAAATAAGACCACATCCATAAGCACTCACTTATGCATTCTTAAACTGCTTAGATACATCACCTTCTACACATAAACAACTGATAATCCACATTACAAGAGCACCAATGAGTCTGAAGTTGGACACATTAACAATTACTATGGGGAACACATCAAGAAAGGACATTTTCTACTTGCTGCTAAACAATCGGGTACCCTCTCACTTTGACAAGCCTAAAAGGATATCAGGAGAAGGGGTCAGAGGCATCATTTTCAAAATCAGTTCGTGCACATCAAGTCAGTCACTGTAAATTAGCACTGCATCTCCACAGAAGGGTAAATAACATGCTTTAACTTCAGCCATCACTCAAATTCTCTGGATGCCACAGAACCGGATAAAGCAACAGGATCAGTTATAAAACCATCTGCCATAAAAACAGCATACTACATTAGCAACCTATTGCAAAAAAAAAAAAAAAAAAAGTTATCCCAAGTATTTTTTTCTGATATTTAACACCCACAGGTCTTCGATGATCTCCTCCCAATCTCTGATGGACAGGCCTACTCCAACATTTCAGAGGAGGGAAATCAGAGCTGGTCTGGGAAGAAGATATTCAGTTGGGATGCTTAAGAATGGGAATATGCAGCTTGACCGAGTCATAGCTAATCCATCTGGGTAACAAACCCCAAGGCACCTCCACCCACTCCAGGCTTTTCTTCAATTCTAGCCTTCCCTTTCCTCATCTTCTCTTTGTCTTCTTACCCTAAATATGACAATGCTAGAACTGGCAGACTTTGATGGGAATTTAATGCTGCATTTTGTCTTCTTACCCTAAATATGACAATGCTAGAACTGGCAGACTTTGATGGGAATTTAATGCTGCATTTAGGAACTTGGGTGTGAGAAATTTGGCCTTACAGACTGGGTAGTCTTTCGAGTTTTGAACATTTATGTAGGAGGTCCTTATTCAGAAAGACATTAAGTATCTCTACTTTAAGCAAGTCTTGCATGGGCATTGTCCTCAGTCAGGTACGTCTCTGCATTACAGACATTGTAGCAACCACCTTGAATAATGCATCAAAAGAATCACAGCTACATCTTGGAGTGCTTTGCAATCTAGGAAGGCCACATACCTACCTCCAATCCCCTCTGCTTTAACCCTCTTGCCATTCTCCAACAGGAATTTCTGGGAGTTAAGCATATGGGATTAGTGGTTTAAGGTTCTGAAGGAAAGGGTAGCAGTGGTGTATATCCCTCCCTTCCAAAAATGATTAAGTGTTCTACTCCTCCTCATTGGGAATAGGATTCCTGGTTGGAGAAGAGGTAGCCCCTTGGCTGGGGTCTATAGGCACCACACCCAGATCTGCCTACTGTTTCTATACAGATACTAGTGGGACTTTTTGGAAGCCCGTTTCTGCAGGATCAAAGAGTAAGGGAGAAGACAGTCAGGCACCAGAAATGCATTAAATGCATCTCCTGGGACAAATGGGACTGAAGGAACACCTACGAGTCTACATTCAGACACTTTGCTGGGCTTCAGAATATTTTTAATTTGCTACAGAAAAATCTCCTTCCTGTGAAAGATATCCCTAAAAGAAAAATCTGCTGGTGGTGAAGCACAGAACAGGAAGACATCTGTATGAGGTCCAATACGCAAGCACATCAACTTCTAAGTCCTAGACAGCAAAATCCTTCTGCTGAGGATCCACCATGCTCTTTTAGAGTAAGGTCTCCTCAGACACCTTAGGTATGTCCAAGTCTGGCCTCCTAGTCTTCAAAAACACTTTTGTAAAAGTCCAGGAAATGGAATGGGAGGTGGCACTATCCAGCTTAGCCAGGAAAGCTGGCAGATGCCAGAATGCGCCTTGCAACTTCAGAACCTCCAACCCTGTAGGCCTCAGGCATGGGTGAGGGGAGCCAAAAACTCAATGGTAACTTATTTGGATACAACAGTGGGTACCCCACCTCCACCTTCTGAAATCACAATACAAGCTAAAGGGTCTTTGGCTTAGGGTAGGTTGGATATGCCAGTCCCAAATTCAGTCAACTGCATCCTTGGAAATTTCACACTCCACAAAATCTCCCACATGAAAAAAAATGAGCAACAGAACCATAAAGAATTTGGCTTCCATGAGTCAAAGGATGCAGAGTAGGAGAAAATAATCTACACATTTCTGCATTTATCTCCAGATCCCCTTTCTTTAGAAAGACTGGCAGAGGACAGAGTGAGTCCTTTTCCAATTAAGGCAATCGACGAAAAATCACCTCTGTCATTTATGCAATTTTTGGTCGTCCTTCATGGGAATGCAATCACACTAGAGACTCAAAAGGGTGTCCTTCTGGAAGTCTCTTTAAAAGGTCATCATGAGCCAATTATCCTGTATAGCAAAAACAGAGACCCTTCTCTGGCAATGCCACCGCCACCATTGCAGTATGCACTCCGGTAATGACTCTTGTGGGCAAAATACAGCCCAAAGTGCCATGACTAAGGCAAAGAATAAAAGGAAAAATCTCATCAATACTTATCAAATGGAGACATTACAAACCAGCTTTGGTTACTAAAATACCCCAAGCAGATTTAGAAGATACATACAGGAAGTATATTTAGAACAAGGAAGATAAACCGAATAAATAGTTTCTGCTCAGAGTCCAACAGCAGATTTAACTGCACCATGAATGGAGGTAACGACTGCTCAAGATGTACAAACCGAGATCAGCCTGCCCATCAGATGAGCCCTTAATGAACAGAAATCAAGCAACTGACTTTTGACCACCACGTTGTCTCCGTTGTACGGAAGGCTTTCTACATGGCCCACCTCATAAGGGCATTTCATCCATGAACAAGGTGGCCTCTAACATCTCAGTACTCCTCCCTTATCAGACCCATTATACAGTACAATGCCCCCCTACGGCATGTACCTTTCCAAGCACATGCAGCAGTTGGAAAGACCAGAGAGGCTCCTGACTAGGAAAATCCAGGGTCTCAAATATCTATCCTCTACAGCTAGGCTAAAAGCCCTGTCCCTCTACAGCTAGGCTAAAAGCCCTGTCCCTCTACAGCTAGGCTAAAAGCCCTGTCCCTCTACAGCTAGGCTAAAAGCCCTGTCCCTCTACAGCTAGGCTAAAAGCCCTGTCCCTCTACAGCTAGGCTAAAAGCCCTGTCCCTCTACAGCTAGGCTAAAAGCCCTGTCCCTCTACAGCTAGGCTAAAAGCCCTGTCCCTCTACAGCTAGGCTAAAAGCCCTGTCCCTCTACAGCTAGGCTAAAAGCCCTGTCCCTCTACAGCTAGGCTAAAAGCCCTGTCCCTCTACAGCTAGGCTAAAAGCCCTGTCCCTCTACAGCTAGGCTAAAAGCCCTGTCCCTCTACTCTCTCTCATACAGACAGCTCAGAGGTGACCCATTGTCTGGCATAGGAGGCCATTTCAGACCCAGCCTTGGAGTTGCTGCATATCCATAAGACAAACTCCACTCGTGCAACCTGCACACGAGGCCTTTAACCTAGTCTGTGACATTAATAGAAGTCACAGCGGGATAGATTTGTGTCCCAATGACTCCCAGTCTGTGGAATAGACTCTCTCTCCATGTCAACCAGAGTACCTCTCTCTTGCCCTCTTTTAGAGGAACCTGGACTGGATGGGAAACAGAAAATACACCTCTGGGATCTCACCTGTGTCCCTGGTGGACAGGGGAAACGGGTGCTGACTGAGGGAACACGGGCAAAATTCTTGGGTAGGCTTATAAAGGTCTCTGGGCAAATAGCCTAGCATCATCCTATGAACTTATGAAATGGAGCTCAGGAAGTTTGCATTGTAACTTCCAATGAGTGGAGCCTTAGCCTTTTGACAAAATCAAATTATGTCCTCACATTTCAAACTAATGTTCATATCTCTGGAACTACTGGGTATATGAAAGTATAAATGGCAAACACTTCAGCATAAAATTTTTATAGTGGTAGTATTCTTTAGGTTCTAGCTATTGAACTGAATTTTTATAAGTCACAGCAAACACAAAAACTATTACGTTTGCAATATTTTGTAAACTTACAATATCTCAGCAACCACTCATGTTACACACATGCGGTCACAGCAGCATTCTATTCACCTAGCCGAGAGTTTTCAAAGGAGGTTAATGAGATCTGCCTGTGTTACTTAGTTGAGATATTTAGAAAAATGCGAAAAGGATATCTATATAAATTAATATAATAAAAAATTAGAAGTTATGTACTCACCATAACGTTCCATCTGAGTAGGTGTATTCATTTGTCTGCAACCTGTGGGTTATGGATCCGATATCGGATCCGAACCGGCATGGTTTTCCAGCTATGGATCCAAGCTCTCAGCTCCTCCCCTCACCCATAATGCCCTGCTCTACCCTCATGACCTCAGAGCAAGAACACCCTGAAAAGGGTAACACATAATATGCAGGAAACTGAAATGCCAGGGGGATAGGAGGGCGGGATGGTTGCAGACAAATGAATACACCTCCTCAGATGGAACGTTATGGTGAGTACATAACTTCTAAATCTGAAGTAGGAGATTCATTTGTCTGCAACCTGTGGGACAGAGTTCCCCAGCTACCTGAATCTTGGGCGGCCATCATGGAAGGATATTCCGGAGCACCGTGGAGCCAAATGATGCTCTACCCCTAGATGCAAGATCCAACTTATAGTGGGAAATAAAAGTATGAGATGAAGCCCACGTGGCTGCTGCACAAATATCATCTAGAGGAATCCTAGCCTTAAAGGCTGTCGAGGTAGATACTGACCGGGTTGAATGGGCGCGTACACCCTCCGGTGCGGGCCTTCCTGAAGCTTGATAAGCCAATAAGATACACTGTGAAATCCAGCGAGACAGAGAAACTTTAGAAATTGGCTTGCCCAAATTAAATTTAGCAAAGGAAATAAACAACTGGTCGGATTGCCTATGACCAGCCGTTCTGTTTAGATAAAATCTAAGTTGCCTGTGAACATCTAAGGAGTGAAGCTTGTATTCACCTTTGTTTTCATATTTAGGAAAGAAAACAGGGAGGTTAATGGATTGATTAATGTTTGCTTCAGAAGCTACTTTAGGAAGAAAGGACGGGTTGGTCCTGAGGTAAACACGGTCCGGATGAAATACCAAGTAAGGAGGTTTAGCTGATAATGCTTGGAGCGCTGAAACTCTCTTGGCCGATGTAATGGCTACTAAAAAGGCTGTCTTGAGAGACAAGAATTTGAGATCCACCGTAGCCGCTGGTTCGAAGGGGGGAGCGGTCAAGGCCTGGAGAACTAAGGAGAGGTCCCAAGGAGGAACCGCTTGTTTCACAGGAGGCCTGAGAAGGAAAGTACCTTTAAGGAAAATTTTACACAACTTGGCTGACATGAGTGGACTAGAGTCATGACCAATGTGATAATGAGAAATTGCCGCCAGTTGTACTTTGACTGTGGAACTGCTGGCACCATCGTTAAAAAGAGAGGTTAGAAAGCCAAGCACTAAAGGGAGTGGAACCGTGAAGGGATTCAGGCCTTGCCGCTCCGCCCACAAAGAAAACCGCTTCCACTTGCTGCGGTAGACTTTCCTAGTGGACGGTTTATGAGCTGCCACCAGGATAGCCTTAACAGGGGCGAAATACCGAGTCCTGATCAAGAGTGGAACTGGAGCAGCCAAGCGGTCAGCTTCAGGTTGTCCAGGTTCGGAGGAGATATGCAGGATGGGTGGGATATCAGATCCGGAATGGGATCTAGAATCCAAGGAGGATTCACCGAGTGAGACCTTAGAAAGGAGAACCAGATCTGTCGAGGCCAAAACGGAGCAATGAGAATCATTCTGCAACCCACCCGAGAGGCTTTCTGAAGAACTTGGAGCATCAGAGGCAAGGGTGGATAAGCGTACAGAAGACCGGGTGGCCAAGCATGCACCAGAGCGTCTCTTGGAGAACCTCCTGGAGGAGGTATCAGAGCGAAAAAACTGTCGCACTTGGTGTTTGAGGGAGAGGCAAAAAGATCGCATGAAGGAGTTCCCCACCGTGCGAATATGCATTCCGCTACTTGAAAATTGAGAGACCACTCGTAAGGGGTCAGAATGGTGCGACTGAGCTTGTCCGCCAGGATGTTGGACCGACCCGGAATGTGCGTTGCTATTAGAAAGCAGTTGGTGGAGATTGCCCATTCCCAAACTCTCATGGCTTCTCGACAAAGGGGGTAAGACCTTGTTCCCCCTTGCTTGTTGATGTACCAGACAACCGACATGTTGTCCGATTGAATCGCAATTGTTCCCAAGGGAAGAAAGTCCTGAAGTGCTAGCAACGCTAAGAGCACTGCTCTCATCTCTAGAACGTTGATATGCAGAAAGGTCTCTGAATCGTTCCACGTGCCTTGGACGGTCCGGCCCGCAAAATGCCCCCCCCACCCGAGGCGCGAGGCGTCCGTGGTCACCGTGGCGAGAGGGGGAAGAAGCACAAAATGGGCGGCCTCCGTGGAGATCCGGGGAGTGAATCCACCACAGGAGGGACCGCTTGCAAGCCTTGCTGATCGCAATGGGGTGATGCATAGGGAGAGCAAGGTATGACCATTGTACTAAGAGAGTCCACTGGAGGATGCGCATATTGAGCCTGGCAAGAGGAAGAAGTGCTATAGCAGACGCCATGGACCCTAGAGCCCTCAGGACCAACTCCGCCGGAACAGAACTTGAGTGGAGAATGGCCCGCACCTGGAGCTGCAGATTTTGAAAGGAAGGCTTTTAAATTCCTTGTGTCTAACCTGGCCCCTATAAAATCCAAGAGCTGTGTGGGCGCCAGGTTGGATTTCTTCGTATTTATTGTAATGCCCAGAAAGGGAGCAAGATGGAGAAAGGAGTCTCGCGCCAATAGTAGTAGATGCCTTGTTGGGGCGGTAAGAAGCCAGTCGTCCAGGTAGGGGAAGACCTGTACCCCCTGAAGCCTCAGGTGGGCCGCTACCACTGCTAATACTTTGGTGAACACCCTGGGGGCTGTGGTGAGACCAAAGGGAAGGACCCGGAACTGGTAGTGACTGGCTCCCAGCCGGAAGCGGAGGAACCTCCTGGAGCGCCTGTCCATCAGGATGTGGTAGTACGCATCTTTGAGGTCTATAGAGCACATCCAGTGATTTTCTCCCAGAAGGGGGAGAATAGATTGCAGAGTGACCATTCGGAATTTTTCCTTGGGGACTGCCAGATTCAAGAGAGAAAGGTCTAGAATTGGTCTTAGTTCCCCCGTCTTTTTTGGCACTAAAAAGAACCTGGAGTAGAACCCTGATCCGATCTGGTCTGGGGGGACGGGCTGGATGGCTCTTTTCTTTAGCAGATGGCCAATTTCTGCCAAAGCGGCCTCCCGTTGACCGGGTGGAACGTCTGGGAGGGACTTCAACTTTGGTAAGTGAAGAAAAGGGATGCGGTATCCTCTGGATATGATTTGGAGAACCCAGCGGTCTGATGTTATGGACTCCCATGCCGCTAGGTGCCCCGAAAAACATCCCCCGACTGCCTCCAGAGTGGAGCAGCCGGGCAACCCCTCAGGGTTGCTGCGGGCCGTTCAGAGAAAGGTTCTCTGGACCCGAAGTTCCTGGGAGCCCCTCTGCCTCTAGGGCGGCGTCCTCCCTGTCCTCCTCTGCCAAGGAAGGACTGGTTGTCCGGAGCAGGCTGGGATTGCTGCGACTTCCGGAACCACATCTTCTTCTGACCCTTTTGGTTCCTAGAGTAGGGCCTCTGGGGTGCAGAGAAGCGGATTCCGACGGCAGACAGCGTCTTCCCGTCCTTCTCGCTCTGAGTCAAGGTGTCGAACGGTTTTGCCAGAGAGGGCAGAACCATCAAATGGGGCGTTCGCAAACGACGCTTTGAAGGGCTCAGAAAAATCGCAGTGACGGAGCCAGGCCTGACGTCTAGTGACTAGGCCTGCCCCTGCGGCTCTAGCGGCGCCTTCCGTAGCATGGGAGAGTAGCCGCATAGAGGTATTAGTAACTGATCTAAGAGTGGCCATGCGGGTGGAGTGCAGCATCTTGTCCTCCTCCGACATGGACTCTGGGGGAGATTAGTAACTGATCTAAGAGTGGCCATGCGGGTGGAGTGCAGCATCTTGTCCTCCTCAGACATGGACTCTGGGGGAGATGCAGCGAGATCTCATTAAAGAATACGCTGCATCCTAATGACGTGTGCCAGGTAGTTCAGCGCCCTTACCGAGAAGGTCGCTGAACTAAACATCCGCTTCCCCAAGCGGTCCATCATCCGAGACTTGCTCGGGGGATGGACTGAGGGACTCTCCTGAGCAAGTTCCCTCTTGGTGGCCGCCGCCGTCAACATGGCATCTACCGGAGGCCCCTTACTCCAATGGGCACGGTCGGACGGTGGGCTGAGGATCCTATCGGGCCTCTTAGGGATTGGCTCCACGGTGTCCGGTTCCTTCCACGCCCTGGTGGTAATGAGGTCCACCAGGGGGTCGGTAGGAGGGGACACAAGAGGTAGACGGGCCCGCTTCAAATGCCTCCAAGAACACGGACTCGTCAGAGGAAGACTTGGGGGCAGACCACCCCCCCTTATACGGAGCATTTCCATGATGTCCCCAAATGAGACATCCTCGGGGGGTGACCGTGGGGAGCCTTCCCCTTCCTCCAAGTCCGTGTCTTCCGTGAGAGACTCGGGGGAGTCAATGTGCCTCCTTTTGCACGTATGCTTGCGAGGAACATCCTCTGGGGGGCTGTCAGAGGACTCCTCGCAAGCAGCAACCTGTTCCATTGGAGCAGCTTGGGGCACAGAAGCGGGCTGTCCCAAGGGCCGGATGGTGGAAGCCTGACCCAGTGCAGAGGGAGCGGGGCCGGGCGAAACAAGTGCCGGGGGTCCGGAGACCCTCAACAGGGCCCTCTCCACTACATCAAACACCGAAGGGGAGCAGACCTCGACCAAAGGATCCGACAATCGGCTCCCCCTCGGATCCGAAGAGTGGATCGGAGCCGGCGCCGAAGCGCTCGGATCCAAAGGGACAGTGCGCTCCGACACAGCCGGCGCCGAAGGAGCACTGATCCCCCCGGATCCGAGGCTCGGATCCAGGCTCCGAGAGGTCGGATCCGATGCACTCGAGGGCAGGGTCGGATCCGAAATACAAAGTACTATCGGCGCCGACCCACCCCCGGCTCCGAAGCTGCTCGGCTCCAGCTGCTCCGAGCCCGGGTAGCGGGTCGGAGAAGGGGCAATCGGTTTGAAAAAGGGTGTTGAGCTCCCCCCCAGAGGGGGGGGGGGGGAGGCAAGAGCACTCCCATCTGCATCTGGGCCTGGATGAACCTCATCATCCGGTCCAGATCAGCATCCGAAAGGCTATACGTAGATCTCGACGAGGCTACTGAGGTAGGCCTGGAGTGCCTCCTCGATAGCCTCGACGGAGATCGGGTCTCCTCCTCCTCAGGTCCCGGTGAAAAACACACTGGAGACCGGAGCCGAGAAGGAGGAGACAGAGCCGACAATGGAGCCGGAGGAGAAGCCCGCTTGGCTGGCGGGGCCGAAACAGAGGTCTCGGCCCGCCGCTTATGGTGCTTCTCCCTCCGGTCCCTTTTCTTAGCATCCCTCTCCTCCGAACCAGAAACGGGAGGTTGAGTCCCAGGAGGAGGAGGGGGCGCCGCAGAAGGAATAACCGTGGGTACGATTACTCCCGAAGGAGCGGAGGTCGGAGCCGAGTCCGGCGGTAAAAGGCCCGCCAAAACAAGCTTGGACCTCCGCTCCTTCAATGCCCTGGGGTTGAACCCTGCACAAATGGAACATCCAGATGTGAGGTGTTCAACCCCCAGGCATCTAACACACAGAGTGTGGCCATCAGCTGGGGAAAGCTTATGGCCACACTCGGAGCATTTAGAAAAAATAGACTTGGGTTGCTCTGACATCCCAATCTATAACAGTAGTTACTAAAACTAAAAAGTAACTAAAGAACACAAAAACACTCACAGGCCCAACACACACACACTACGCTAACAGCGAGGGGAGGGATATAACTTTTAGAAACTCTAAAAAAGTAAATATACCAAAGGGGAAACCTACACTTTCACACAAAAAACCAATAAAATATCTTAAATTTTGCAATTTAAACACTGAAAACTAGCACTTAGCTTGAGAGCTTGAGAAACAATCCGGTCACCATGCGCGGCAAACTAGATCTGAGGTCATGAGGGTAGAGCAGGGTATTATGGGTGAGGGGAGGAGCTGAGAGCTTGGATCCATAGCTGGTAAACCATGCCGGTTTGGATCCGATATCGGATCCATAACCCACAGGTTGCAGACAAATTAATCTCCTACTTCAGATCAGTTAATATCCATTTACCTGCACTAGTCAGAGATGAAATATTAATGCAGTTGAGTTTGCCACTGTGTAAGCTTTAAGAGGAAATGTTTTAAAACTTTGTACAACAGCATGGTTTTAAAAATTATTGATGTAAATATGAACAATATTTGATACCTATAAACATCAGTAGGAGTTAACTTCAGATGCACCTGGAGGTGTCACTCGAATGTAATGAGTTAAGATGCGACAACTGCAAGACCTGCATGAGGCAAATTCAGAAATCGCTATCCTAAAAAAAAAAAAAAAAAACCCTAAATTCTATCCAGCAGTCAAGAATACTGCGGCACTTCTTGCAAAGCTCACCAAGAGTTTTTTTGAGGTGGGCAAACTGATACATGGGCATGTACAGTTCTCTATGCAGTCAGAGTTAACCACCCACTTTCTTCTGTCATCCCACTGCAAGATTTATTTCTGAATCCCTACACACTGCTATGCTGGCAAAATGTGTACTTTTTGCCATCACCAACAGTGTAAAAATCTCCAAAACCAAAAACTCACTTTTTCCTGGAGATTCTCTAGGACCACCATACCACCACCATCTTAACTTCAGGAAATTATTTTATCTTCTTAACTTCAGGCAATTACCTTAAACTGCAACATAAGGAAAGGTTAACTATAATTTTGCAATTGTGAAACTCCATTCACTGGTCTTCTGAAAATTACACTTTCCCTTTTAGTTCAGCATAAAAGTCAAACAAAATGACCTAATGGTTTCTTCTCCCAAAGCACTGATACTATTCTACCATTAACTGATCTTTTGTACCTTGCAAACTGATCCAAGGCAGCAACTGCTATGTGGATGGACACTGGTAGGGTTTGCTGACATGGTCACATTGAGAGCGCTACTTTTTTATCCTGTTAGTAGAAGGTTCTCAAAGAGGAGTAGAACTCTACACAAACATGCACTGGTTATGGGACAGGGAAGCAGTCTTGACAGCAACTAGCAGTGGTCAGAACACTGGAGAAGCCAATGACAGGTGGGACAAGAATGATGAGACAGTCTGCTTGCCTGTCATGAGGGAGAGGTTTTGAAAAGTATGTGGGGTGAGTGGTGCATCTAATTGTTACAATTCCTGATAGAGAACAGGGAAGGAAGAAATTTGATAAAAAAGCAAGCGCCACCTCAAAGCAATAAGGCAGGGTATGGATGAAAAATATGCAACTGCAAAGGTGGCACATGTTCTCATAACACCTACTGCACATCCTCACAAGAAGTTACTACACATGTTGTGGGGAAGGATTAGACACCACACTACCCCACAAGCCTTACAAAAATTACTAGCTGCAATATGGACACCCCTGCATGTTCACCCTTTCCCAGACCTGAGAGACATACAACCCGCACAGCCAAAAGACTGTCCACATCTGGAGAAACAAGCTCTACAATGAGAAGGGACCGACACAAAAGGACACCCTCAATATATGGAAAAACAGAGTAATAGAATGTGTAGGGGTTCCAGTGTCAGCAGTGGCTAATCCCATAAACCATGGAACAAAGTATCCCCACAAACTTCAGCAATTAAAAAAAAATTTTTTACACAAAGCCACCTCAATCATGGAAAGATGGTTGTCCTGCACAATCAACTATAGCAATCATTTTCAATCTATGGCTCAAGGCCAATCCACAACATGAAAGGGAAACATTTTTCTGCACAAAACTGAAGTAAATCATACGAATAATGGCTTGCATAGCTGTGGTGGGAAGGCAGACAAAAAGACAATGAAACACAATGGAAAGTAAAAGCACAAAACAAAATATGCTTATTTTATAAGCATATGCCTACAGAGTTATAAACTCCACAAACTGAACAGTTATCTTGGAATTTGTACTGGTTTGACTTGCATTTGAAAATAAAGGGTTTTCTTGGTTCCCCTAAAAATGTAATCCGAGAAGGTGGTATCTTAAATCTAGGTGTTCTCCATTTGCCTCTGGTACTGAATGGGGACATTTTCTGTTAACCTACATATCTGGATTAAAGTAGCAGCCAGCAGCATGTGGAAGGTGCTGCATAGAATATATTACTGTACTGAAATATAAACAGCAGAGTAAGATTAGAATTTATTTCTTCTAGTTTACGTTTAGCCATTCATCAGTTATGAATGCAAAGAATAAAACAATAAAGGGAACAATTGAACTATACGTGGCCTGACATTCAGGAAATATTACAAAGCATCACTTAAAACACAACTAATTTTAAATTTAAAGAAATGGAGCCAAATAATTAGCAGGACTGTCTAAGGAAATGTGGTGCGAGTAACAGCCCATACTGTGCACAGAAGGAATACAAAATGACAAACCAAAGGCAAACCATGCAGAAAGGGAACAGTGCAGGGACACCAGTACATACATGGAAGCATGCATGTGCCAGTGCAAAACTTAAAACACGGTACTTCTGATACAACTTGAGGAAACACAAAGCTTAAAAAGCAGTGCCTTTGATGGTCACAGCAAGTTAAAGAAACAAAATCATCAACATACAGTTGGATATTGTCCAGCAATTCTCCTCCCCCAAATGGCAGGCTCACCCCTTT
Organism: Protopterus annectens; assembly: GCF_019279795.1. NCBI lineage: Eukaryota > Metazoa > Chordata > Ceratodontiformes > Protopteridae > Protopterus > Protopterus annectens. Next base: position 98,632,070 of record NC_056738.1, on the reverse strand, counting down.
GCCAATAAAATAAATCCTGGCTAACAGCATGCAGTTCTCAAGTAGAAATAAGCAACACCCTTACTGGAGAATTGGGTCACACCAAGAATAAACCAGACAGATAGTAATGAGAGGCTCAAGAGAGGCTATAAAAGACTTGCATGTTAAAAACAGTTTGGATGAAGGTGGAAGCAACCAATACAGAAATAATAGAAACATCTTGTACCAAACATGGACTTTAAAATCACCAAACCACTGTACCACAAGTTTCCATTCTACAAATGACATCTCTCAAGGAGGTTATCTACTTCCCTTATTCACTTTATATGAAGGCTCTGCTCACTGACAACACAAGAATGTTACTGCTCATACAATATCAAGCAACAAAAACAAACTGCAGCATGTTAAAGAATTACTAAAAATTCTATAAAATGTTGTGTATATTTGCACTACATGGTGAAGACAGGAGGGTTTTCAATGTTTTCCCCCAGTGCCATTAACAGACTAAAGGGAACAATTTAAACTGAAGTCTCCACTCAGTTGCTACACGATTCACTGTTCTTTATCACAGATAAACAAAACTGTATAAATCACTTCTAAGGCTCGTGTATCTTAATGAAAATTACTGAAAACTACAATCTCAACACACAGTATGGTTACACAGGTTGGCAAATAGCCCACAGGATAAAGAAAAGCAGAGCAATCCCTGCATTACATGCTAGAGAATGTAAACAAGTTGCAGCAATGGATAGTGTGACAAAAGGGAATAAAATACAAGTTTCCCTACATATACAAACCAAAACAACTTCCATCATTCCTAGAACTCAGCATTTTTCACTTACCATGAAACATTAACAGCACAACTCAACATCTGCGGAGGGGTGCAGCTCCATACCACTGAGCTTCATAATTGTCAAGTTTACGAGTCAGAACAAACATCTCCAAATGTTGACATAAGCATATGTTTTACTCCCCTTTTTTGTCAACAAACTCAAAGGAAGTCTTCCCTCTTGACTATCACCCTTTGGTTGGGGACAACCTCTCTAGCAGGAGTCTATACGCAGTCTCTCCATGGAGAAGTCATTCCCACCTGTTAAATGGAATATAAGCAGCACCAGCCACTCTTAAGAAGGAGGAAACAAGTAAACTAAAACATAAGGAGAGATGATCATTGGTGGAGGTAGGGGGTTTAAAAAGGTTTTATTTGTTAAGCAACAGCTCCACTATAATATTGTCAGGTTGTCCCAACCACAGTAGTACTTAAGACATGATCCATAAACAAAACAAAAGGTTCAAGTTACTACAATGTGCATTATCAGCATTGATGCAGACGCTAAAATACTAATACAATCTTAACTTTCTGGAATTCTCTCAGCTCTTCGATTAGTATCTGGAACAGCTGGCATCAATGGAGCCATTATAAACCGATGCCATGGCTGTTGGCTGAAATCTTCACAGCTATGAGCACATAAGGCTGTTTTGTACACCCTCTATCATCTAACCACTTTTTATTTGGGTAATTACGTTACATTTAAAAACAAATGAAGAATTCAGCTGCATCATCTAAGGAAGTACATAGAGCCGTGAAAATTATTTTAACTTGAGTTGCATTGTAATTTCATGCATCTAAGCATGAACAGAGGCAGAACAAATCACAAAAAGATAAGCTACTGTAACTTAAAACTTGCAAAATTAAACAAACAAGATTTTCTTTTCAGATGTTCAAAAGGGCAACTTGCAATTTGGTTAAGGCATGATGACATTTCTCAAGTCTACTAGGCAGTCCTGTAATGCACCGACTTATTTCTAATCTATTCATTCAATCAGCTTAGCGGGTTATTCCTTCATAATATTTTTTTTAACCAAGTCAGCATTTCAAAAACGTCAGTTTAAACAATGGAGTCTTCCACAAACTTACTTTAACAAGACAGCTGCTTTAAAAGACAAACTATTTTGCCATAGAACGTATACGCTTCATCCCATTTAATACACAGTAGAGATGTTACACTAAACCAGTCAGTCGCCAAAGGATTTGTCTGCAAAGCCAAGACAATTACTTTTATGTACGCAGCCAATAAAGGCTCTTTGAATCTCGATTTATCAATTTTGGTCGGAAGTAGACTCAGACTCTTCAAGCAATATAAACCACATACCCACAGCTACGCCTTTATGTGAATGAAACCTGTGCTTGTGGTCTTCTGACTTCCTAATGTATTACTCTCTCCTTTTTTCTGTTGTACAACCAGCTCCTTAAAAGGCTACCAAATTTATAACAGGATGCAAAGACAGCTACAAAGACGTGTATATAATTTCAAGCATTTACTCAGATTTAAGCTATAAACCTTGATCACTCCCAACATTTTAGTACTGAATACAATTACTAGAGAATTCCAACATAAAAGTGCTTCAAACTACAATGTAAAAATCAGTGCCAATATATGGGCTAGAATGCCTAAATGAGCATGGATTTTATATCCTCAGTGCTTTCAGTGCTAAAATATAATCGAAGTTTTAATATTCAGGACATTGTAAGCACATTAAAATCACCTCCCAACACACACGGATTCTACAGCTTACACTTTTTTCAGCCAAGGTTAGGTCATAAAAGTCAAGTCAGATAATGCAACTCTATGCTCTACAGTAAGGACCTACCATATTCTCAGTTTAGCCTTGTTTTTAAAAGCTACAAGCCAACAGAGAACTACGATTACATGACAAACATTACTCAAAAAGATATAGCCATAAAAGTAACTTCCATAACAAAACATCTCAGGTATTATGGCAAAAATGCTACTTCACTGTCAATGGAACAAGCAAAGTATTACTAAAGGACAGGTTTAAAAGAAGAGGTAAATCTGAAGGAACAATTCAACCCTGTGCAAAAGTGAATTAAAACAGAACAGACTTAATACGATGTATTACTACCCCAAATCCAAGTGTGTTACACAAATCCACTGATTTTTCAGATGAGCACTTCATCCCATTCAGGATGCAGCCTACCATCATCAAACAGCATGGGTAATGCATTACCTGCAAACAATATTTTTTTTTGGGGGGGGGGCACCAATTGACTACAAGAGAGAAAATTTGAGACCCTAACAAAAACATTAGAAAAAATGTATACTGCACTCAAAGAATTGTAACCAGAAATGAACTACAGCACCAAGCACTGGAAGGCAATAACCTCTACAATATTATAGCACTATTGTATAGGAACTGTGAAATCCTGGTTTTCTTCTTGCTAGGTTTTAAAATTATTGGGTACCTCTGCCCATATATCCCTTCCTTATGCAAGAGATGTTTTGTGAAGTGAAGCCCCAACCTCAACTACAATAAAAAAGGTAAAACTTAGGAAAACAATATTGCAAATGTATAGTGGCAATCTGATGAATGCGCACTTGTGCTACAAGATAAAACGGCGGGTTAATCTTAGCTTTCTACACAAGTAGCAATGACAGCACCTCATTTTCTCCTATTTCTATTTCATTCTTTTATATGCTTGCACAGCAACAAAAATATAACTAAAATACCTACTACTTTAGCAATAACCCACGGCTGGGTGTGGGTAATGCTGGATTTACCCACGGTTGGTGTGATTTGGTCACGAGAGCGAAGCCCGAGGGGCCAAACAAAGACAACCGTGGGCAAATCCAGCATTACCCACACCCAGAATTGGGTTATTGCTATTATACAATGACATTATTTAAGAAAGAATACACTTACTTTTCTTAAATAATGGCATTGTATAATGCCTCTGTGCTGCCCTTCCGCAGCTGTCTGGTATTCTGCGGCAGTTCTGATGTACTGCGCAAGCATACGCTTACACAGTACATCAGAATTGTGGGTGGAAGCAACGGAGAAAGCAAGATATCCGTTGCTTTTTTAAAGCTCTCTCGCTATGTTAAACTCCTTTGACATAGCAAGACAGTTTCTAAAACGCAACGGAGATCTTGTGTTCTCTGTTGCTGTAAAAAAAAGAGAGAGAGAGACTTATACTAATGGAAAAAATCCGGGCGACCTGACCTTTTTCCATTAGTATAAATCTGATTTACAACGTGCAAGTTGACCAATCAGCGTGCACATTTTGGAATATTAATGGGGGGGGTCGTTGTATAATTGCATATAAGCTACAGTAAAGCTCACCCATGTACACAATTTGATAGTTAATTATTCAATTTCACATAAACATGCAGTAATCACAATGTCATCCAAGAATATATTCTGGAAGGAAAGTGAACAAATCAAATTCCACAGGCAGAAAATGAATGCTCACAAAGTATGAAAAATGTTTTTAAAAAAGCATAGCTAAAATGGGACACTGCAGCAAAATATACTACAATTCATTAGCAGTGACTCAAACCTCATTTACATGGGAGAGAAGATCTTGATTAGATGCATCTGATGCAGGACTCGATATTTACAAACATTCATTTAAATACTAAATGTACACTTGTTTGTGTCTTTCGGCTTTTCCCGGTTAGGGGTCGCCACAGCGGAACTCCGGTCCGCTAATGATTTACCAGCACGTAGAACTCTACTGCCAATGTACACTACTGACAGTAAAAGAACAGCCTAGAGTTCATTTCAACAGAGAGATGGAAACACTTTGTTATGCCATTCCATCTGAAGCACACATTCACTGGACTTGGATTTTTTTTTTTTTACTTTTAAAAGGCATTCGATGCTTAGTGGATTCCAAATATCATTTGGCAGACGACTCCATATTGTTAGACCCACATTTATAAAGGCTTGATCACTTAAAGCTACACCAAAACAATATCAGTTTTAAAAAGGATTGAGTAATTTTTGAACGCCAACACTAAAAGGTCCCAAACAAGCAGCTGGTTATACGACTAGGGCCATTTCAAAAAGCAAGCAACTAAATTCAGGAATAAAGGTGGAAGGAAAATCCACACCTGCTGCAGAAATGTCTCGACACAAGCTGCGACAGCAGGTACCTATGTAAATGCCACCTCACTCCAGTAATAAATGGACATTTAACTAAAACTTGTAAACTCGTTTTGCAGTTTGAAAGTCTGCTCAACTAAAACAAAGTTTAAAAGGTGCTCACCATTAACACTGGATTTGAGTACAGCTCCATCTTCATGACCAAATGCGACTCAACCACAGGTGTTTGGACCAAGAAGTGCAAATTCTTCCACCCTTTGCCCCATGCTGTACCCCAAAATGCACTGCCTCTCCATTACTACAGCAAGCAAAAATAAAATTAAAATGTGGTAAGTCAGCAGGGTGGAGGTAAAGATATTGTTCACAGTGGGAGCTCCACTCATACATCTAACACACTATTTTATATGATGTCATAGAGTTCCAAATGCAGGACCAAACAAGACACCACTCTCAGTTCAATTCTCACAGGCAGCTAGCTGCCCTAAAAAGGAACATTTCACTTGTACACAAAGCATCAAAGGCAGACTCTCAACCTAAAGGTCATGCCCAGTTTGTAATACTTGGCAAAGCTGTCAGGAACAAACATCTAAGACAGCATTATGGAAAGAAGCCATGGGTATAGAGTCGACACAAACTCAAGAGTTAGTGTCATTGCTTACCCATCTTGACTTAATTTAGACTGAATTTAGGGGCTAACCTCTGCTGCTGGTTCAAGTGGCTTAATTTTTTTTTTCTGTCCAAAATCGTTAATCACATCATGCCTGCTTTATAGCACCTGCTTCAAGTCTTTTAGTGCTGGATATGTTCTTGAAATCCAGAAAGATGTAATTTCCCCCTCTTAAAAGAAGGAACCACTAAAACTATGGACAACTATCACCCTAACTTGTATTATGGGCAATTGTTTTGAAACAGTCATATGTAACCTTACATGAAACCACATCAGGTGTCGATATCTACCATCATAGCTTTACTAAAGTTTGGCTATATTTAGCAAATCTGATAGTTTATCACAATTTATTGGAAATATTGGACCATGGCTTACAGTTATTTATTTAGACCTGACAAATCCCTTTGACTCCATGCCATACGTTGAGATAGTTAAGGGACTGAAAGAGGGGATAAACATATTTAGCAAGGTGAATAATGACCTGGCTGTATGGGAGATCATGAAGGGTTAACATAGCTGAAGCTACTTCCAGGACTGAATTAGTGGTAACAGGGGTGCCACAGGGTTAGTTTGTTGTTACCACCATCTTTATGGCAGACTTTGCTTTATCTAGGCATATCTGGACCATTACATTTGCTGATGACACAGACTCAATGGTCTGATCAGGCAAGGTTGCAGGGTTACCCTTCATATTTGGTGTGATGTCCCTGCACTGGCCCATTAATCAAGAAGCCTCAATCCTCACCACTGACAACAGTGGAGGACACTGGGAGGATGACATGTACACACACAGTAAAGTGCAATTTCCCTTAAGAGTGCACGCAGACCACAGCCAGTCTGGGGCTGGTTTCTCCCTTTTCTCCAGATCGCCAATAAGACTCCCCACTGGTACAGCTATAGGGTTTGAGATCTCAGCTAATAGACCAAGCCAGAACCTCGAGCACCCTTTGTCCAACCACTGCTTCGTGTCCCTGCCCAAGTAGCTGACACACACCTGGGAAAGGCTGGCACAGGTTTACTAGCTATGCCCCCTTCTGCCCAGATATAAGGTAGTTCCAGATGCCACCAGCCACTACTTATCAGCTACTTTTAAGGCCCTTAAAGGGTGCCCAATCCTACTGTATAATGTTACTAATAATCCAAATGGTAGTCTGACAAAGAGCAAGGCTATTCTAAGAGTGGCCTGTACAGTGTCACCAAATATGCAAGTACTGTAAGAGCTTAAATATGTCTCACAAATATCAGCCAAAAAGATGGGTTTAAATATATTTAATAATAAATAAAACAAGAACAAGACAATACTCTAGAATTGAAAAATCACAGGAAATATTTAAAACACTGCAGGACAATCTCAAACAAACAAAAAACATCTTAACTAATCTTTACTAGATTCCCAACTATATCTAAAAGAATTACAAAGCCTTAGAAAAGTACAGTTTTGTACCTACCATAAATGTAGATGTTTGCTGCAGTCCTGACTATTGGTATAGTCCATACCAGAGTATAAGGCTGGCGCCGGTCATGGCAAGACCGACTGACGCTAGCACACAGATGTCAGAAGACCCAAAAGACAAGTCCCAAAACAACCTGCACCAATAAACATGTACAATATATACAGTAATATATATACAAAAAATATAAGCATGTAAAGGCACCCACAACCACCCTGAAAAACACAGGGGAGAGGGAGGAGGGAATAGCACTGTGCAAAGGGAATCCCCGAACATCTACATTTATAGGTACAAAAACTCCTACTATGTTTCTTCTTCTTCTTGCTGCAGTCCTGACTAGAGGCTGGCAAATTATAAAGTAGCAGGAGCTGACAACATGCCTTGTAAAACAGCTGTGGCAAAACCAGCTCTAGACTTAGAGTATATAGGCAGGTGATAATGCCTAGAGAAAGTATGCACTGAACTCCAAGTAGCTGCTTCCAGAATATTAGAAATGCTGTTGAAGTGGCAGTAGCCCTAGTGGAATGAGGCCTAATCCCAGCTGGAACCTCTTTGCCATGATGGGAATAACAAAATGCAATGCAAAAGCCAATCCACCTAGAAATAGTTTGTTTTGACACAGGTTTGCCCTGTGAACTTAAAGCAAAAGAAACAAGTAACTGCTGAGACTGCCTAAAATCTTTAGTCCTGCTCAAATAATAACGCAATTGCCTGTGTACATCTAAAGTGTGCAAAATCTTTTCCCCTTTATTTTGAGGATCTGCAAATGAATAGTTTGGTTTAAAGCCACACTAGAAACCACCTTAGGCATAAAGGAAGGATTAGTATGATACCCTGTCCTTATGGAAAATCAAAAGGGCTCTACTGCCATAAGGGCCTGCAACTCAGACACCCTTCTTGCAGAAGTAATAGCCAACAGAAAAGCCGTCTTCCATGACAAATATTTCAATTCAGCAGTAGCTGCGGCTCAAAAGGTTGTAGAGTAAGTTTTTCCAACACAAAATTGAGATCCCAAGCAGGAGTAGGAGCTCGGGGTCTTATATTCTTTGCCCCTCTAAGAAACTGCTTGAACAAAGGATGAAAACAAAGGTGGGTCACAATCATAGTGAGCTGAAATTGCTGCAGCATGAATCTTTATGGAAGAGAAAGACAAACCTTTGTCCAATAACTCAGTAAGATATTGAAGAGCCACACTCAAATTAGGCTCTGAAATCTCCAAATTCTTTGCTGTACACCAAAATAAAAATCTCTTCCATTTTTCATGTATACTCTCCTAGTACTAGGCCTTCTAGCTTCCATAATCACATTTAAAACTTGTTGAGGAAGCTGAGACCTTCCATGTTTCAACACAGAATATGCCAAGCTGTGAGATGGAGAGATTGAAGCTTGACATTGAGCAGATGACCGTCCTTCTGAGATAACAGATGAGGAATCAGAGGTAAAGGCCATGGAGGCTTCTTTACAAGACTCCTTAGAAGTGGGTACCAGTGTTGCCGAGGCCAATCTGGAGCTATTAAAATCATCCTTGGCCTGTCCTGTCTGACCTTTAGTAATACCTTTGGAAGAAGAGGTAGAGGTGGAAAAGCATAGACATGAAGGTTTTTCCAACTGAAAGACAGAGCATCCACTTTCCAAGCTGTGTGATGAAACCCCTTTGTGCAATACTTTGGCAGCTGGTGGTTTAGTCAGATCTATGTCTGGAGTTCCCCATGACACTGTCAATTTCTGAAATACATGAAGATCCAGTTTCCACTGGATCCATGATTTGTCTGCTTAATACATCTGCTAGGGAGTTCTGTGCTCCTGGCAGAAACCTTGCCTGAAGAGTCAGTTGCAGGCTTAACGGTCTCCCATAAAATCATTGCTTGCCTGCATAGAGGATAAGAATGTGTTCCCCTTGCTTGTTGATGTACCACATGACAGTTGTGTTGTCTGTCAGAATCAACACCTGCCCTGGAAGAAGTAACTCCTTGAACGCCATCAATGCAAACTGGACTGCTAACATCTCCTTCATGTTGATATGTAGATGCTGTAGTCTGGCAGGCCACTTGTCTTGTATCCACTTTCCATTTAGATGAGCTCCCCAAGCAGTGTCCGAGGCATCTGTCGTTAAAATCTGACTGTCACAGAGAGTCCCTTGTTTAGGTGACATTCCTGAGCCCACCACAAGAATTCCTTTTGAAGGCAAGGTATTATTTGAATGACAGTGTCCAAATCTTGGCAGTGCTGTGTCCATACATTTTGAGATACCATTGCAGCTTCCTCATATGCAGTTTGGCATTGGGAAGCACCAGAATACAAGATGCCATGAACCCTAATGCTTGAAGGACTGTCCTTGCAGTCAGCACGGACTGATGAGATAGTTGATGGAAGTAAAGTGACAGACTCTTTTGTTTGTCCGGGGTTAAAAAGGCCATCTGGGCTGCTGTATTCAGTCTCACACCCAGAAAGCACATGTCTTGAGAGGGTACTAGACTGGACTTTATTTCGTCACAGAATACCCTAGGCATCTTAGCACTGCTATGACATATTCCAGATGCTGTAGAAGGTGTTTTTCTTGAGCCAGAATCAGGCAGTCGTCCAAGTAAGGATAAATTTGAATGCCTTGAAGCCAGCTATCACTGGAGCCAGAACCTTTGTGAATACTCTTAGATAAGCCAAAGGGCAATGCAGAGAACTGATAATGAAAATCTCCAGTTAGATACTTTCTGCAACTTAGCCTTATGGGCACATGAAGGTAAGCTTCCTTGAGATCCAAAGTTACCATCCAGTGATCCTTGCCCAGCAGAGGTAACAGTTGCTGTAACGTCAACATCTTGAACTTGGGAATGTCCAGATAAGTGTTGAGGATAGATAAATCCAAAATTGGTCTCCACGTGTTCCCCTTCTTTGGTACTAGGAACACCTTTCTGACACAGGGACTGGCTGAATAGCCCCTATCTGGAGTAACTGAGAAACTTGCTTGAGAGCCTCTTTTCTTTGTGGAGGAGGAACATCTGGCATGCCTTTGAAAGGGGCATTGTGTGGAAATAAAATCTGTACCCGTGATGAATGATATCCAGCACCCATCTGTCTTGAGTGATTAAATCCCAATTTTCTTTGAAAAGAGACAATCTTCCTCCCATAGGAGCTGCCAGAGTCCACTGGCAGCTGAAAAGGCAGGTCATTGGTTCTGCTTACGAGGACTGACTTACTTAACCCTGCCCTCACCAGAAGTCTGAGCAGGTGAACTGTCTGATCTAGGCCTGAGCCCTGCCCCTACCACGTCTAGATCTACCCCTAGACTGGGAACCATAAGCAGGATATGTCCACCCCTTAGCAGGCCAATTTCTACTAAACTTGGAGGCTGCACCTGCAAAATCTTTAACAGTCTGCATAGACTTAGCTTTGTCCTCCATTTTCTTTAAAACTGCTTCCACAGGCGGTCCAAACAACACATCAGACTGTAAAGGAGCATCCAAAATCCTGGTCTTAACATGCTCAGCTAAATTCTGATCCTTCAACCATGCATGTCTAGAACAGAACTAGTAGCAGCCACCCTCGAGGAGGCCTGAACAGCATCAAAACCACACTGCAAAGAATGCTTACCCACTTGTTCAGACACATGAACCAAATCCAGCAATTCCTTACACTCAATACCTTCCGCCAAAGCATCCACCTTAGATTTCAATTGTGAAAGGAGATAATTCTGATATTTCAGCATATGAAATTGACAATTCAACGCCTCATGGCTAGAGTGGAAGAAGTATATACTTTCTTACCCCACCTATCCAAAGCCCTTGCCTCTTTATCAGAGGGTACAGGATTTTTAACAACAGAAGCTTTAACACCTTTAGGCCCCTGAGAAACAGTTTCTGGGTCCGCCCTGGGACTCTTAAACAAATACTTATGAGCTTGGGCACCCTATAATACCTATCAGGCTTAACAGGAGCAGGAGGCAAGGAATCAGGGTTCAGAGAAGCCTCTGCAAAACATCCTCCACCACATTCAACACAGGAGGAATAGCTAAGGGCCTATGCTGAGGCAAAACAAGAATTACCTAAGCCGTTTTCTGGAGTCAGAGTAATCTTGGCCTTCCCATTTAAAGTGCTCCCTCATGGAGTGAAGAGTCTCTGAAAATGAAAAATCCTCAGGAGGAGAAGCTGAAGGAGTGGAATCATCCACATCAGAATCAGAATAAGCAGGAAACTCTTGCAAGTCTTCCACAGAAGACTCTGAAGCCTGTGAACACTGTTCAAAACTATCAAACTCCTGTTCCACCCTAGGCCTCTTATCAGGTGGGGGCATAGAACCTCTAATCAGAGTAATCAAATCTTCAGCCATTTTAAGCATATGTTTCTTAGGCACAGAGCCGAAATGCTAGGAGAAGCCCCTACAGAAGCTGAACTTGGCCTTCCTCTAAAGAAGCTCTGGAAACAGAAGGAGAGGCCCTAACTACCTTGGGAAGAGAGGGAAGAACAGTTACCTGAGAAGCCCTCAGCCTGGCCTACTTCCTGAGAGGGCACATCCTGTAACAGTAAAGTATCTGCCTGAGACTCCATAGAGACTCCTGGCAAAACCTCTGGCTGTTCCTCACCCTAGACTTCACTGTTTTGTCCTTGCTTCCCAAACACTAACCTAGCACAATCAAGCCTCCTCTTAATGAGTGCTTATTAAATCTAGCACAAGGCAACCAACAACGCCGTGCTTCAGCCTAAACAAGGTATACACAATGTATGATAATCCCTATGCGTATCTGCTTCCCACAAGAAATACAGTTATTCACTTTTTCTGACATCCGGTAATATACTGAGGCAAGAAAAACCAAAATGTTCCCCAACGGGGTATACTACTTACTCCTCTACCGGTCTGAAACTAAAATCTCAGAACGCCAACCTGCACTAAAAGACTGAGGAAATGCGTGGTCATGCGCATTAGTTACCCTGGCGTACTGGCCGTCGTCTAAAAGCGCCATGACCCCCGGCCAGCTTCTCTGGTATTATAGTCAGGACTGCAGCAAGGGAAGACGAAGAACATCTTACTGCCAGAAGGTGGTGATGATTAGTGGATGTTTCCAGGTCAAAGACAAAATACAGTCTCTCTCTCTCTCTCTCTCTGACAGTTCTTAAGGTGATATCAAGTATTACTGCCAGGTTAGCTCAGCCTGACTTCAGTTCCCAGGCTAAACACCTTTTATCAGAAACTAACACAATTTAACATCCCTGTGTGAAAAATACACATCTTTCAGAGGTTTGCAGATCTTGGAAGTCGGAAAACAATCAAAACACTTTTACATTTTAAACCTAGTAATTACTTCTTTCAATATAATAACTTCTAGCTCTAGATATTGTCTGTTTCTGCACTGAAACCAAGAAATATCTCTTGTTTGCAGTCCAGCTATAAAGTAACTTAACATCAATTATTTTTAAGTTTTGCAAGTTAACCACTTGTATTCCAGTAGGGTACACTGTGGAATATATCTTTGAAGGTCAGTACTGTACAAACCCTGCAACACATACTTTTGTATCAGCAGTTTAATATACACAACATACTGACTTGTTCTAATGCACACAATTATTTACAAAATTCCAAATAGCTGTGCTGGCAGTATTTCCTTCTGTCATTTCTATATAAATCGCATCAATATTCACAAATGGCATAAAATTTTAGACAGCGGGGCTGGCTGTCACAACTGGGTATTGTCAAAAGACATGGCATTTAATGCAACAAAACAAGTCATCCAGTACTGGAACAACGTCCAGGGAAACAGCAGCAAAAGAGAAAAGGACTTTCTCTTGCCACCATCAAGACAAACGGAAACAGGAGGACGCCTAGTTCATATCTGAACTTTTTTCATCTGCTTTTACTGTATTTGCATTTCTTCCTACTTTATTTTGCTTCATCTTAAATGTACTCAATTGTATTTATTACTGCTTGGTGTAACTTTTAGTTATGTACTCACCATAACTTCAGATGTTTGGGATCCATCTCGCCTACATTCTGACTGATGGGTTCGGAGCCGATCCCTCGGCTCCGACTCGGCACGCTTATGCCAAAGAGCGAAGTCTCTTATTGGCTGAGCTTACTATATCCCAGGATGCACCACTACCAGTCCCCCAGATCTAGTTTGTCCGCATACATGCACACACTGCTTATATAACATCGTCAGATGAAACAAGATAAAAACAGTAGAACTCAAAACCGTTCAATCTCTTCTGATCTCCAAGGCAGGGGGAAGGAGGGTGGGTATTAGGAATGTAGGCGAGATGGATCCCAAACATCTGAAGTTATGGTGAGTACATAACTAAAAGATGTTATGTGATCCTATCTCGCCTACATTCTGACTGATGGGACAGCGTCCCTAGCACCTGAATCCTGGGTGGCTCACTGGAAAACACTCCTGAGTACCGTGGAACCAAATGATGCTCGCCCTTTAGATGCCACATCCAATTTATAGTGGGAAATGAAAGTGTGCGGGTTGGACCAAGTAGCCGCAGCACAAATCTCAGAAATAGCGAGCTTGGAATGAAACGCAATAGAGGTAGCCATAGCTCTGGTAGAATGAGCTTTGATAGATGTTGTAAGTTGCTTATCTGAAGAGGAATAAGCCTGAGTTATGCAATCTCTAATCCATTTGGAAATAGTAGCTTTAGTGATGGTTTTACCTAATTTATTATCTGAAAAGGACACAAACAATTGGTCTGTTTTTCGAATTTGTTGAGTCCTGTCTAGATAGAAGCGCAATTGCCTGTGAACATCCAATTTATGCAAGGTGTATTCCGCTTCATTTGAAAATTTTGGAAAGAAAACTGGTAGCTCTAGAGATTGTTGGAGACAGAGATTAGAACTTTTGGAACAAAAGATAGATTAGGCCTAAGTGATACTCTATCCTTGTGAAAAATCAAGTACGGTGGTTTGATAGATAGGGCTTGAAGTTCTGAAACTCTTCTTGCAGAGGTAATTGCAACTAAGAAGGCAGTTTTCCAAGACAGATATTTCAACTCACATGTAGCAGCCGGTTCAAAAGGGGAAGATGTTAAGGCACGAAGTACCAAATCAAGATCCCACGGAGGCAGGATGAAAAACTGGGGTCTTAACAGCACAGCACCTTTCATGAAAGTTTTACATAATCTGCTGCTCATCAACGGTGGGTCTATGGATTCGTGAAATTTGGAGATAGCTGCTAGTTGGACTTTAATAGTAGAGACTGAAGATCCTTGATTAAACAAGGATGTTAAAAATTTCAAGACCTCTGGTATCGGGGCAGTAATAGGGTCTAAGCCTCTGAGTTGAGCCCAGATAGCAAACCTCTTCCACTTACTGAGGTACAATTTCTTAGTGGTGGGTTTGTGGGCCGAAGATAAAATGTGAATAACTTCCGGGTCTAAGGTGTGATTTCTGACTAAGGTCGGAAGTGGAGGAGCCAAGCTGTTAATTTCAAAGTGTGAAGGGACTGGTGCTGTCGTCCCGACTGATGAATCAGCAGGTCCGGAGTTAGATCCAAAAACCAAGGACCGTCCAGAGCATATTTCTTTAGGTAGGGGAACCATACCTGACGAGGCCAGTACGGAGCAATTAGAATCATTGTGGACCCCAATTGGGAAGCTCTCTGGATGACTTTGGGGAGGAGTGGAACCGGAGGAAAAGCATAAAGTAGACCTGTTGGCCAAGGTTGGACTAGAGCATCCGTAGCTGCCTCCCCCTGACGCGGAGTCAAGGAAAAGAACCTTTTGCACTTTGTGTTTTGTGGTGTTGCAAACAGGTCGCAGCACGGGGTCCCCCATCTTTTGAAAACCTGAGCTGCTACTGTTTCGTTCAGGGACCACTCGTGAGGAGAGAGAATCGTCCTGCTTAATCTGTCTGCCAATATATTGGATTTTCCTGGAATGTGGGTCGCTACCAGGAAGCGGTTGGTAGCTACAGCCCATTCCCACACCCTCATGGCCTCTCTGCAAAGGGGGTAAGATCTGGTCCCTCCTTGTTTGTTTAGATACCAGACCACCGACATGTTGTCGGTGTGGATAGTGATAATGCCTTGAGGGAGAAACTTGTGGAGGGCTTGTAGGGATAGAAGTACAGCCCTCATTTCCAATACATTGATATGGAGAAAAGTTTCGTCTGGGAGCCAAGAACCCTGAACTAACCTGCCCAGACAATGCACCCCCACCCCGTCTGGGAGGCATCCGTTGTCAAGGTGGCCACCGGAGGGGGAATAACAAAAGGTCTTCCCGGATTCAGATTAGATGGCTGAAGCCACCAGCGGAGGTCCTGTTTGCACGTTTCTGTAATCAGTATGAGATGATTGAGGGGGAGATCCTGAAAAGACCATTGTGTCGATAACAGCCACTGAAGAATCCTCATGTGCAATCTTGCCAGCGGAACTAGGAGAATCGTGGCAGACACTGAACCTAAAAGTTGCAGGACCAACCTGGCTGGGGCTTTGGATCTTTGAAGCAGGGCTCGGACTTGACCTTGTAATGTTTGAATCCTTTCGGTAGGAAGGAAGATCCGCATCAATTTTGAGTCTATCTCTGCTCCTATGAATCTTATGCGCTGAGAGGGCAGCAAGACAGACTTTGACCAATTGAATGTAATTCCCAGGAAAGCACCCAGGGAGATGGTGGCTTGTAGGTTGTCTAGTAGTAGATGCCTGGTGGTGGCAGTCAGGAGCCAGTCGTCCAGATAGGGAAAAACTTGGAATCCAAGACTCCTCAGGTGAGCAGTCACTACTGCCAAACACTTGTGAACACCCTGGGGGCTGTGGTGAGACCAAAGGGCAGTGCACAAAATTGGAAATGACTGTCTCCCAGGCTGAAGCGCAGATACCTCCTGGACGCCTGATGTATCGGTATGTGATAATAGGCGTCCTTGAGATCTATGGAGCACATCCAAACATCCTTCTCCAACAATGGGAGAATGGATTGTAAAGTGACCATTCGGAATTTGGACTTCATGACGGACTGGTTTAGTTTGCTGAGATCCAATATGGGTCTCGGGACCCCTGTCTTTTTTGGCACTAAAAAGAACCTTGAGTAATTTCCGGATCCGATCTGGTCTGTGGGGACCGGTTGGATGACTCCTTTTTCTAGCAGCTTTGAAGCTTCTGCGGCTGCAATTTCCCTTTGACTGGGTGGTGGGTCCGGGATTTTTTGGACGGTGGGGGTGAGTGTGTGAAGGGAATGGTGTAACCTCCGGCAATAATCCGAAGCACCCATCTGTCCTGAGTAATAGACTCCCAGGCTTTTAGGTGCTTGGCAAAACGGCACCCGACTGGCTCGAGCAGCACAGCCAGGCAATCCCTCATGAAGTGTGGGAGGCTGAAGAGCCACGAAAGGACTCGCGGTCTCCAGTGTTGCGGGGCCCTCTGCCGCCTCTGGGACGGCGTCTCCCAGAAAAATTTCCCTGTCCTCTGCCTCTGGAAGGGGAAATCTTCCTGCTGTTGAGGAAAGAACTTCTGTGATTTGCGGAACCACATCTTCCCTCCTCTTTTAGCCTTGGGATAAGGCCGAAAGGGAGTGGAATAACGTGCTCCTACGGCAGATAAAGTTTTTCCCTCTTGCTCACAGCGGGTAAGAGTGTCTTTTACCTTGGGTCCAAACAAAGAGGACCCATCAAAGGGAGCGTCGGCGAAGGAAGACTTTAAGGCCTCCGCGAAATGACACAAACTGAGCCAGGCTTGTCTCCGTAGAGCCACGCCTGTGCCTGCCGCTCTGCCCGCCCCTTCGGCCGCATATGAAATGAGCCTCATGGACGAGTTAGAAATCGAGGTAAGGATAGCCAACTGAGAGCTAACCGACTGGGCTAGCTGCTCAGAGGTTACCCGAGAGGGAATTTGACAGCTCCTTGACCAGATCCCTCTGTAGTCTGGTGAAATGTGCCAAATAATTCAGGGACCTTAGAGTAAAGGCCGCTGAAGTCAGGGTGCGCTTCCCGTACCGGTCCATGCTCCTAGACTCCTTATTAGGGGGATGGACGGACGTTCAAGCCTCTGCCACGTCCTGCTGTGTAGCAGATGCCACCACCATGGCATCTACAGCCACGCCTTTCGTCAAGAACTCCTTCTCGGGTGGGGCAGACAAAAATTTGTTAGGGCGAGAAGGCACTGGTTCCACAGTATCTGGATGTTCCCACGCCCTCCGACAAACCAAATCCAGGAGCTCGAAGGGCGGAGACACCCAGGAGGCGGAGGGCTGAGCCCCAAAGGCCTTGAGAAGCAATGACTCATCAGCGGAGGGGGGTTTGGATATCCAGCCGCCTCGTTGCTTAAGGATCTCTAGAATGTCTGCAAATGAGACATCATCCGAGGACGACTTTGGGGACCCCTCCACATCATCAAGATCAGTGTCCGATGTAAGAGACTCGGGGGGAGTCCACGTGTTCCTCTTGCACGATCTCTTCCTTGGGGGCTCCTCCGAAGAACCCTCAGGAGGAGGGGAACCCCCAGTGGGGGTAACCTCAGGCCCCGGGGCTCCGCTGCCTAGAGACAGGGGAACTGCCAAAGACCCAGTCTCCATGCCCAGGGAAGGTGCCGGTAAAGCCGTAGAGATGGCAAGAAGACTTGGCCAAGGCACTCCTCATAGCTCTGAAAGCCGGACCCCCAGAATCCTGGGAGTGTCCGGTCCCTGGAGCCATGATAGCAGACGGAAGTCCCGCAGCCGAAGCACCGAGAGGGAGGCTTGGAACCGACAGCATTGGTCCTGAAACGTCACCCCCGGGTCCGGCCGAAGTCCGCGTGCTAAACTCTGACCCGAAGGCCGGGGTTGGAGTAAGGGTCGGAGCCGACCCTAGGATCTCCACTGGCTCCATCAGCACCTGCTCCGACGGAGCCGAAGCGGTCGGAGGAGGAATGGCAATGGAATGGGCTATCGGCTCCGAAGCCAATTGGGTTGGAGCCGAAACAAATTTTTGAAAGACTGGGGACTGAAACAGTCTTTGGAGCACCCTGTCTATGTCCGAATCGGACATCCTCGATGACCTAGAGGAGACCGAACGGGTTCGAGTAGGCCTCTCCAACGGCCCCAAGGGTCTAGGGGACCGGCTCCGAGGCGACTAACTATCGGCGCCGAAGGAATGCACAAACCAGTTTCCATCGGTGCCGAGGAGGACTTCGGTGCAGAGGAGGAAGTGTCTGAGCGGACAACCTTCATCGGCTCCGAGATCAGTGGAGCCGATGAAGGTGACCCGCCTCTCGATGCCCCAGCCATCGGCTCCGAAGCCAGAGGAGTCGAGACTGGAGGCATAGAGGCAGACCGTTCCGCCCTCGGCTCCGAAGTCCTTGGAGCCGAAGGAGAAGCCTGCCTATGCCTTTTGGCGGTCGGGTCCGACGGACTGGTCGGAGCCGATGCCCTTTTCTTTTTAGCAGGAGGAGAGGACGCTAAAGCTTCTTCAAAAGAGGGTTTTATAAGGCCTTTCAAAATAAGTTTATTTTTTCTCTCTTGGAGGACCCTCGAGGAAAAAGCGTGACGCACGCTGCAGGACTCCTGCAAATGTTTGGCGCCCAAACAATATACACAGAGAGAGTGGTCATCCGTGATAGACATTTTAAAACTGCACTTAGTGCACTTCTTAAAGCCTGAAGGCCTAGGAGCCTGAGACATTATAACAACAATTCAGTAACTCTCTCAGAAAAAACCCCACTATTCTGTATTGTCTTTCTAAATTGACTGACACTACAAAGATTAGCTTACGGTTGCCGGTTAAGATTGACAGCCCGATAACAGAGAAAATAACTCAAGGGGATCCTAGAACCCCTAAGGATTTGAAAGGGATTAACTGACAGGGAAGGCCCTACAGATCAAGGGGGGCCTGTAGTCAGCACAAACACCCAATCACACACAAATTTTCCTCAAAAAAATTTCCAGTCACACACAAAAGTACAGAGTAGCTGTTAAAACAGCTTTTTGTTATAGAAATAGCAAATTCCTGACAAAAAAAGTTAGTGAAAAAACACTACTTAGCTCAGCCAGCTCGAGACCACGTCTTTGCTAGTTAGCGGCAAACGAGATCTGGGGGACTGGTAGTGGTGCATCCTGGGATATAGTAAGCTCAGCCAATAAGAGACTTCGCTCTTTGGCATAAGCGTGCAGAGTCGGAGCCGAGGGATCGGCTCCGAACCCATCAGTCAGAATGTAGGCGAGATAGGATCACATAACATCTATCATTCTAAGCCTTTTGGTTTAAGCACTTGGGCTTCAGACCAGGTGATTTACATTAAGAAGGTTTGTGGTCTGCACTGTTGTGGCAGGACAGGTAGCTTACATCCTTCTAAGTTGGGAACTGCCGATTGAAGGCTCAGTGTGTGTTATTCTAAAATGCATTAGTTCTGGTTTAAGCACTTGGGCTTCAGGCCAGCTATTTTACATTAAGAAGGTTCATGGTCTGCACTCTTGGAGGAGAGGCTGGACTCTGCCCTTCTGAGCTGGGAATTTCTGGTTAAAGGCTTATAGTGCCTGCATATTTGAACGGTTTCTTACAGAAATTGGTGCGCCTAGTTTGCTGTAGCATAGACTAGATCCAGGCCTGCTGAATCTAGCTTTATATAACTTTAGCACTAATTCAGGCCTTCTTTTTTTGGGGAAGGTTCCCCTGCACCCCAGTGACAGGAGTGTGCAGTTAGAACCTGTCTGATTAAACAGGGCTCAGTTTTAAGATTTTTTTTTTACTGGTTATTTGGGTAATTTGTTTAAAGGCCTTTTCTGATTGCTTGTAGTCATCTAAAGCGGTTCAAGTGTAATTTTTTTTTTTTTTTTTTTTTTTAC
This sequence comes from Protopterus annectens, assembly GCF_019279795.1. NCBI lineage: Eukaryota > Metazoa > Chordata > Ceratodontiformes > Protopteridae > Protopterus > Protopterus annectens. The sequence continues at coordinate 98,612,328 of NC_056738.1, read as the reverse complement.
TGTTTTTGCCTCATCTTTTCAAAATGAATGTTTTTCCTTGTTTCCCACCTTTCTAAGCTAGAATAATACAGTTTTCAGGCTAGTGCTGAATTCAGGGCTGTGTTACAATTTTCTGAGTTCCTTACTTGGATAGAGGGAGGTTTTTCTGTTCACCTGTGATAGAGGGAGCTTTGAGCAGCCATCTGTCCCTGGAGGAGTGGGAGTGGTTCCAGCCCAGAAGTTAGTAGTTTATCGGCCATTTTGGGCTAATTTTGCTCTCTTTCATTTCCCTGCTGTAAAAACCACTTCTGCACGTCCCGGCTCCACCAAGTCTCCTCTTCAGTTTTTCCCTTGGAAGTAGTTGAACTCAACCTAAGCACTTAAAAAGCAACCTACAGTCCAGCACTTGCTCAGACCTAATAGCAAGCACTAATATACCCAGACACTTGATTGCTCAAGCAGGGTAAGGCTCATTAATCACCCCTCACCAACCAAGCAACTAGGCTGCTCACCCTACTATTCAGGCATGACCAAAGGGCAATTTCAGGTATACTCTCCAGTCCAGCTGGTGAACCTGGGTATCCTGAGGCAATGCTACAACTGCCTCATGTACACAGACAACCCTCTCCTCCTACCACAAAACATTAACATATGTGTGTGAGTGATGCAATTATATAGCTAAATTGGAGGCTAAGCTCTCTCCACCCAAGACCGGAACAGGCAGTCATGAGGAGAAGGTTAACACTTGCACCATACCTCCAGCCTCACAGACGTACTAAACCAGCACTGACAAAAAAAATACACATACACGAAATCATACTTGGAGGTTCTAAATAAAAACCTGCAAAAGCATCACAGACCTTCAAAGCAGACACCCAAAAACCTGCACCTCCAGTCACAAACCACACAACACAAACACAAAATCAGTGTGCCGCACAATCACAGCCCTTAAGGCGAAATAACATACCTAACACACTATTAATGGGGGACTCTATAGTCAGACATCCCACTCACTAGGCTAGACAAGGAGAAGGTTACTGTTAGCTGCCTGTCGGGAGCCAGAATCCGCCACATAACAAGCACTCAGGTCACTCCAGAACAAGTACAAATATGACTGTCACTGTTCATGTGGGTGTGAATGACCCGATCCATGTCTCTCCGTGTAGTCCAGGGAGGTATGCAAGATCTCACTGATCATGTAGCCCAGACGGGTATGACCCTGGCTAGCATCCTGCCCTCACCAACAATGATACCGCAGTATAAAGAAAAAAATGATCAATTTCAACAATTGGCTAAGCTTCCGATGTCATTCAAAGGGGATCCAGTGTCTGTCAGCCTGGGACGACATGCTCAACAAGCCTCGTTGCTTCGCAAGAGACGGCTTGCACCTGTCACCCCTAGGCTTTCGAATACTGGCCAAGGCTCTTGCTGCCACCATAGTTCCTTTTATAGGCAAGGCTCAAAAGTCAAACCCACCTCCGTAAACAGCACAAATAAAAAAGAGAGGGTTATGCTACGAAACGCCAGGAGTTTTAAATCACAAAATGCACGCGCTCGAAGCTCTCCTCAGTATGGAGAACGTAAACATCTGTGCAGTAACTGAAACCTGGTTCAACACTCCACAGAGCACCCCAGCACTACCGGGCTACAACTCATACCACACATTTCGGCCACAGAACATGGACCGAAACACAAAAGGAGGGGGGGGGGGTGTATCCATATTCATTCAAGGATACCTACACCTCCAAGTTAGTGGCGCAGCATGATACCTCAGAGATCCATGTGCAACTAACATCAGGCAAATCTGCAATGCAAATTGTGGCTTGCTACAGATCACCCTCCACGACCCAGGACCACTACTCCGCTTTTCTGGAGACACTGGAAAAGGTCCTACCGAACATCCTGATATTGGGCGATTTCAATTACCCTACCGTTAACTGGGAAAACTACTCAAGTACAAACTCCCAAGTCCAGCGCTTCCTGGAATTTATCAACTCAAATGCCCTGGATCAGCTGCTAACCTCCCCTACCAGGAGGTGAAAAAGTACAGTTTTGTACCTACCATAAATGTAGATGTCCGATAGGAATGCATCTGCAGTCCTTACAAATGGGTTGTCCTGTCGTCAGGCAGCCCTTCGGTCGGCCGGATTCCAAAGTCTGGGTCTGGCCTCGGCTGGTGTCGCACTTCACCCGACGTCATAGATGCAGTTCTTCGGGTATAAAGGCATCAGCCGACGCCATTTTCCTCAGTGTTTCTTGCCCCAGATGCCAGGTGCCCTCTTGGAAGGCTAAATTTGGATAAATGCCAATGATTCCAAATAGTAGAGAGCAAACAAAAAATAAGCATGTATGTACATATATACAAACAAATACACCATAATAGATTCCCCCAGCTAGCTATAAGATGGGCAAATACCCTAGGAGCACCACAGAGGGAAAGGCGGGTGGGTAATCCTGACTGCAGATGCATTCCTATCGGACATCTACATTTATGGTAGGTACAAAACTGTACTATGTCCTTCAAGGATGCATCTGCAGTCCTTACAAATGGGTAGAATACCATAGCCAAACTGGGGGAGGTGGTAAAATAAAGTTATGGTGTAGTTAGGATCCCTTGCAAAACAGCAGTGGCAAAACCTGCTCGGGATCTAGAGTATAAAGGTAGATTATAATGCTTGGCAAATGTATGCACGGAGCTCCAAGTAGCAGCCTCTAAAATGTCCTTGGTAGCCACTCCTCGTAAGAAGGCTGTGGTAGTGGCTGTAGCCCTTGTAGAGTGAGGCCTGATGTTCTCTGGAGTTTTCTTTCCATGGTAGGAGTAACAAAATCTAATGCAATTTCCTATCCACTTGGAGATTGTTTTGAAATTGCTTTTCCTTCCCTTCCTGTTGCATATGCTACCAGTAGCTGGTCAGTTTTTCTATTGCCCTTGGTCCTGTCCAGGTAGTAGCGTAATTGTCTATGTACATCCAAGGTATGCAGCAGTCTTTCTCCCCTCCCCTGTTCTGTGGGCTGGGGAAGAATGTAGGTAGGTGGATAGCCTGATTCAAAGAAACTCTGGAGACCACCTTAGGCATAAAGGAAGGATTTGTTCTCATGGACACTATCTTGATGGAAGATCAGGAAGGGTTGTACTGCCATTAATGCCTGAAGTTCAGAAACCCTTCTTGCTGAAGTGATTGCCAGCAGGAAGGCAGTCTTCCATAAGTATTGTAATTCTGCTGTTGCTGCTGGTTCGAAAGGAGGAAGTGTCAATTTTTCTAGCACAAAGTTCAAGTCCCATGCTGGTAATGGTGGCTTCCTAGGAGGCTTTACATTTTTAATTCCTCTCAGGAACTGTCTGAGCAGAGGATGTGAGAAGACAGGAGGATCCAAGTCGTACTCTGCTGAAATAGCTGATGCATGAATCCTGATGGAGGAATAGGACAGGCCTGTGTGGAAGAGCTCTGCCAAGTATTCCAGGATGTTGGCTATGTTTACCAGTGACACATCATCTCCTTTTGCAGTACTCCAAATGAGATATCTTTTCCATTTTGCTGAATAATATTTTCTTGTTGAGGGTCTGCGAGCCTCAAGGATAATGTCTTTAACCCTTTGGGATAAATTAGGGTTAATTGGTCTTATGCAATGTTCCAGGCAGTCAGCTGCAGAGTTTTCAGGTTTGGATGCAGATTGTTGTAGTTGTTCTGTGTTAACAGCAAGGGAACCAGGGGTAGTGGCCATATTTGTTCCCGAGACATGCTCCTCAGTAATGGGTACCAATGTTGCCTTGGCCAGTCTGGAGCTATCAGAATGATCCTTGGACAGTCCTCTTTGATCTTCAATAGCACCTTGTGCATCAAAGGAAGCGGTGGGAATGCATATGCTGTCAGGTTTTTCCAACTGAAGGATAGGGAGTCCACCTTCCAAGCAAGTGGGTGGTACGTCCTTGTGCAGAATTTTAGCTGGTGATTGCGTGGCAATGCAAATAAGTCTATTTCTGGAAGCCCCCCATTTTCTTGTAATGGTTTTGAAGATGTCCGGATGCAGCATCCATTCGTGGGCATCCGTGGTAGTCCTGCTTAATATGTCTGCTAAAATGGTTTTCTTTTCCTGGTACAAAAATTGCTTTTAACTGAATATTGTAGCTCAGGGCCACATTCCAGAGGTTCAGTGCCATCCGGCAAAGAGGATACGAATGTGTGCCTCCCTGCTTGTTGATGTACCACATAACTGTGGTGTTGTCTGTCCTTAATGAATTGCCAGTTTTACTGCCAGCATTTCCTTTAGATTTATGTGTAGGTGCAGCTGGTCTCGAGTCCATAAGCCTTGTATGCATTTGTCCAGCATGTGCCCCCCAACCGAGGTCTGAGGCGTCCGTCGTGATGGTTTGGCTTGGTTGAGTACTGTGGAAGGGCAATCCTGTGTTTGATTGAAAAGCCTGAGCCCACCATAGGAATTCTTGCTTCAGGCATGGAATAATTGGAATCTGGGTTTCTAAGCTGTGCTTGTGTTGAGACCATAAATTCCTTAGGTACCACTGTAGTTTTCTCATATGCAGTCTGGCATGAGGAACCAATATTATGCAGGATGCCATGTAGCCCAAGGCTTGCAGTACTTTTCTTGCTGTCAGATGGTTCTGCTTTGTTAATGCCAAGAAGTAGAGAGGTAGCTGCTCCTGTTTTTCTACTGTTAGGAATGCCATTTGCTTTGATGTGTCCAACTCTGCACCCAAAAAGGTTATTCTCTGGGATGGTATCAGTTTTGACTTTTATATTGACTGTGTATCCCAGGGCTTGTAGCAGGTAAATGACCCTTTGTAAGTCTTCTACTAGCTTGTTTTTGTTGTCCGCTTGTATCAGGCAGTCGTCCAGGTAGGGGTAGATTTGGATTCCCTGAAGCCTGCAATGAGCAATTACTGATGCCAGGCATTTCGTGAACACTCTGGGCGCAGTAGATAAGCCAAAGGGCAATGCTGAGAATTGATAATGCTCTGATCCTGCAAGAAATCTGAGGTATCTTCTGCAAATTGGTCGTATGGGGACGTGCAGGTATGCCTCCTTGAGATCTAGAGTTACCAGCCAAGACACCTTGCCCAGCACGGAAAGAAGCTGCTGTAGAGTCAGCATTTTGAATTTCGGAACAATGAGGAATGTGTTTAAAGCGGACAGGTCGAGAATAGGTCTCCATTTGCTCTCTTTTCTTGGTACCAGGAAGAGTCTGGAGTAAAATCTTTTTCCTTGCTCCATAGATGGTACCTTTTCCACAGCTCTCATCTTTAATATGGATATTTGTTTTAGAGCTTCTGCCTTTTGATTTGGAGGTAGGTTTGGCATTCCTCTCTTCCCTGGTAGAGTATGGAAGTGAAACCTGTAGCCTTGGTCTATTGTCTGTAAAATCCACTGGTCTCTTGTGATGTAATGCCAGTTTATTGAAAATAAGGCTAGCTTCCCGCCTAAAGGTGCTTCTAGTTGCTCCCTGGTAGGCGGTGCCAGAGCCAAGTCACTGTGATTGTCCTGTAGTTGTGGTGGTGGCTGTGTCCGTGGCTGTACTTCGCTGGTTGTTACTCTGCCACTGGCGTCCCCTGTAGACAACCCTGGATTGGTTTCTGCCTCTTGAACGCCTATTCCTGCCCCTCTGAGCTCTGGATGAGTCTGGAAAGGACCAATTCTTGGAGGTCCAATTCCTGCTAAACCTTGGCGGTTGGACCTGTAAGAAATCTTACTGTTTGGACAGATTTTGCCTCTCTTCCATCTTCTTCAGCACCTGTTGTGCAGGTGAGCCAAACAAATTGATCTTATCCATAGGAGCATCTAATAATTTGGACTTGACATGGTCTGGTAAGGCCTGCTCTTTTAACCATGCATGCCTTCTGATAACTGTGCCAGTCATGGCTGATCTAAAGGAAGCCTCCAGTGCATCATAGCCGCATTTTAAGGAATGGTTACTGACTTGCTGAATGTTATGTACCATTTACTGAACAGATTTTTTGTCTAATGATTCATCAGAGGACAGTTTTTTGGTTAACTGGTCTAGCATAAATTCTTGATACTGGATCATGTGAAATTGACAGTTCAAGGCCCTAGCTGAAAGAGTAGCAGAAGTGTAAACTTTTTTACCCCATCTCTCCAAGGATCTGGATTCCCTTTCTGAGGGGAGGTTCTTAGCAGAAGTAGCTGCTACAGCCTTGGGTCCTTGGGAGATAGTCTCGGGATCTGCAAAAGGAGCCTTATACAAATGGTAATGTGTGTCCGGGACCCTGTAGTATCTATCAGGCTTAGCAGGGGCCGGAGGTAGAGAATCAGGAGCAGTACAAGCATCATTAAATGCATCATCTACAACAGAAAGAACTGGAGGAATGGCTAAAGGCCTATGTTGTGGTAAATGCAGAAAGGTTCTAAGCCTTTTTCTGGAGTCTGAAAAATCCTGGCCCTGCCACTGAAATTGTTCCCTCATAGCATGCAAGGTTTCCCCAAAGGAAAATTCCTCAGGCGGAGAGGCAGAAGGGATGGACTCTTCAGCATCAGAGTCTTCATAAGGGGAGAAAGGAGCCTCTGGAGGGTCGGAATCATCTGAATCAGAGGAATCATCTGTAGAAAGTGGCTGAGGGGGCTCTGCTCCAGGCCTCTTCTCTGGAGGTGGCTGAGAGGCCCTGTCTGGTTGAGGTTGGGATCCCCGGAATAAAGAAATGAGATCCTCTGCTAAACTAAGCATTTGAGAACTAGAGCTGGGCCTGTGAGTGGGGGTCTTAGCAGGCACAGTCTTAGTAGCTTTAGCTGCTTTAGCCCTGGCAAAGGCCTTAATGGACATGGCTGCAGGAGGCCTAGCAGCTCCACGTGCAGGGGTTGAAATATCCAAGGGAATAGTGTCATTTAATTCCTGAGAAACTGCAACAGCAGGTGGGTTTTCTGAAGCCGATTCCACCAGGTTGGAAGAGGCCTCGGTAGAAGGTAAGTTTTCAGCTGAAGGAAGAACCGCTTGCTCGGTTTCAGCCGAAACAGAGACACTCGCGGTTTGCTTAACCGCTGTTTCGGCCGAAGCCGCGGACCGCGAGTGTCGGTCCTTTTCCTTGCGCTTTTTAGACATTTGCGTAGTCGGAGGATCCGACTGCATAATATAAGCAAAATCAGAGCCGAAAAACTCCTCAGCAAATTCAGACCGACGTCTAAGCGTCCGCCGGTTAAAAGCACAGGCTAGACAAGCTGCTACGTCGTGGTCTGGGCCTAAACAGGGTAAGCAGTAAGAGTAGAAATCTTTAGGAGGTATTTGTTTCCCACAAGTTAAACAGTTATTCACTTTTTCTGACATCGGCTGAGGCAAGAAAGAGTCCCCAACGGGGTACTTCGCTTTTTAGAAGTCTTCGTAGTCGTATTCGGTAGTAGTAATCACTGGTTCTGACCGACCGGCACTTGCAAACAGCTTCTGCTTCAGGCGCCATGCGGCAAAAAAGACTGAGGAAAATGGCGTCGGCTGATGCCTTTATACCCGAAGAACTGCATCTACGACGTCGGGTGAAGTGCGACACCAGTCGAGGCCAGACCCAGACTTTGGAATCCGGCCGACCGAAGGGCTGCCTGACGACAGGACAACCTATTTGTAAGGACTGCAGATGCATCCTTGAAGGACATCATATTTGACCTGGTCATCTCCAACATGGGCGACAGGTGTTCCACACCGAAGGTCAACCAGTCACTGGTTAGACCAGACCATAAACTAATCACTCTGGATGTCCATACCACACCACCACCTCCAACCAAGGAAACCACAGTGAAAAAAACTTTTCTATAGCAAACTTCACCTTACTTAAGACAGAGGTGGTAAGTTTCACAGCCCCCACGCTAAAGGATAACATTGTCAAAGATGCAGGAACCTTTACAAATGCACTCTAGGAGCACCTACAAGGCTGCATGGATCGTGCCCATCCCTAGCAAAACCAAGAGTCACTCCCCTAAGAGAAGGAAACCAGTCTGGTGGACACCTGCCATAAACAGGCTATACAATAGGAGGAAACTAGTTGAGAAAAAAAGCAAATCCCAAGAAGGAAAGACATCCCTGATCAGTATCAGTTAAGGTCCCTCACAAAATCCTCCAAGGCTAACTTCGAAAGAAAAATAGCCAAGGATTCGAAAGAGAACCACAAAGCCATGTCAAAAATCTAAGTGGCAACTCGCAGATATGCTCTGAGCTAGTGCAAAATAGCACAAAATATACTGAACCCACTGATATTGCCAATATCCTGGCAAATGGATTCAGTGCAAACTTCACCCCCCCCTCACCCCCAAAATGGCCCACAACAATATCGGAAAAGTGTAGTGAAAACAGCCCTTTCAAAAGCCAAAAGCACAGCGTCAATAGGGCCAAACTGCGTCTTGCACGAACTACAGAACAAACTAACCCCCCACCTAAACGCACTGATCAACCTCAGCCTCTCCACAGGCTACGTGCCCACAGAATGGCGCACAGCAACGGTTATTCCACTCCACAAAGGAGTGGCTGCAACGGACCCTGGTAACTATCGCCCCATAAGCCCGACTAGCCTGGTCTGCAAGGCTATGGAGCACATCATGGAACTCATTAACAAAGACATTGGGAACCTCCAAACACTTGACCCGACCCAGTTCGGCTTTAAGGGCAGATCATGCCTATTAAACCTGGTTGACTTGGAGACGGACAGTCACCAAGGCCATAGATTAGGGGAAGGTAGTTCACACAGCCTACCTCAACCTCGCCATGGCTTTTGACACCATTCCCCACTCGGGAATTATAGAAAAACTCACCAGCTTGAACATAAACCCCTACGTCACGAGATGGGTTGCCAACTGGCTTAGAGACAGAACTCGCACTGTAAGAATAGCGGGCTCCAGGTCCCACTCTAAACCAGTCACAAGTGGTATCCCACAAGGCTCGGTCCTGGGACCCCTACTGTTCAGCATATACTTCTCAGAAGTACAGGCAAACACAGGAGGACTATGGCTAACCAAGTTCGCCCATGACTGCAAACTTGGTCAGCTGACACGGACATTCTCCATGTCAAAAAACACAGTCATCTCGTTTGGGGAAAAACTAAACTCCTATGAATTACCACATAGGTGGCAGCCCCTTTTATACAGGAGAGGTAATAAGGGATCTGGGGATCCAGGTAGATGGTAATCTCTCCTTTGACAATCATACTGCCAAAGTATTTAGGAAATCCTTCTATGTAGCCCATCTAATTACTAAAAGGTTCGCATCTAGAAATAGAGGTTACAGTGCCCCTCTACTAGTCACTCATCAGACCCATCATAAGAGTACAATGCCCCATTTGGGATGTACCTCACAAGACACTTCCAACAGCTGGAAAGACCACAAAAGTACCTCACCAAGAGGATTACTGGCCTCAAACATATGTCCTATGCAGCCCAACTGGATAAACTTCAGCTGTACTCAGGTCACATACCGCTTACTTAGAAGTGATCTCTGCCTGACTTACAAAGCCATGTCCAACTCAGAATTGATGGACATGCTCCACCTAAAGAAATCCAAGTCACTGCGAGCCACTTGCCCTAGTGAGCTAAACCTTGCCACAACAATAAATAGAACATGCTGGAGGGATAGACTCCTGTCAGAGACTCCCCATGCTCTGGAACAAAATTCCTAACTACATTAGGCAGAGCCCCTCACTAACACAAGAGAAAAGTACAGTTTTGTACCTACCATAAATGTAGATGTTCGAAGATCCACATTGCTGCAGTCCTTACACTTGGGTAGTCCGCTGTCCTCGGTCGGCCCGAATATCAAAGTATAAGGCTGACGTCGGTCAAGGCGCATTTGACTGACATCAGGACGTCAGGGTACAAATGCGCATGACCGACGTCATATCCTCAGTCTTTTCTTGCCCCAGATGTCAGAAGACCCTAAAAATAGAGGTCAAAACCAAAAGACAGCAAACAACCAACCATCCTAGCACTAAAAATATGTACAATATATACAATATATACAATATATACAATATACCTCATATTGACAACCCAACCCACACAACCGCCTCTAACTACAGAGGGGAAGGAGGGAGGGTAAATTGGACTGCAGCAATGTGGATCTTCGAACATCTACATTTATGGTAGGTACAAAACTGTACTATGTTCTTCATCTCACATTGCTGCAGTCCTTACACTTGGGTAGAATCCCAAAGCAGAGGTAAGGGAGGATGGCCAAACTATAAGGAAGCAGGAGCTGCCAAAATGCCCTGCAAAACAGCAGTGGCAAAACCAGCCCTGGATTTAGAGTAAAGTGGTAGGTGATAATGCCTAGAAAAAGTATGCACTGAACTCCAAGTAGCTGCCTCCAAAATATCCTTAGTTGCCACCCCCCTCAAAAAAGCTGTCAAAGTGGCAGTAGCCCTAGTGGAATGAGGCCTAATCCCAGCTGGAATCTCCTTGCCATGATGGGAATAACAGAAAGCAATGCAAAACCCAATCCACTTAGAAATAGTTTGTTTTGACACAGGCTTGCCCTGAGAACTCAAAGCAAAAGAAACAAATAACTGCTGAGACTGCCTGAACCCTTTAGTTCTGTCCAAATAATATCGCAACTGCCTGTGTACATCTAAAGTGTGCAAAATCTTTTCCCCTTTATTTTGGGGATTTGCATAAAAAGTAGGTAAATGAATAGTTTGGTTTAAAGCCACACTAGAAACCACTTTAGGCATAAAGGAAGGATTAGTACGTAAAGATACCCTATCCTTATGGAAAATTAAGAAAGGCTCAACTGCCATAAGGGCCTGCAACTCAGAAACCCTTCTTGCAGAGGTAATAGCCAACAAAAAAGCAGTCTTCCATGATAAAAACTTTAATTCAGTAGTAGCTGCAGGCTCAAAAGGTTGTAGAGCGAGTTTCTCCAACACAAAATTGAGATCCCAAGCAGGAGTAGGAGCTCTTCGTGGGGGTCTTATATTCTTTGCCCCTCTAAGAAATTGCTTGAACAAAGGATGAGAAAACAATGGTGGGTCACAACCATAGTGAGCCGAAATTGCTGCAGCATGAACCTTAATAGAAGAGAAGGACAAACCTTTGTCCAGTAACTCAGTAAGATATTGAAGAGCCACACTTAAATTAGGCTCAGAAACATCAAAATCCTTTGCTGCACTCCAAAATAAAAATCTCTTCCATTTATCTGCGTACACTTTCCTTGTACTAGGCCTTCTAGCTTCCAAAATAACATTCAAAACTTGCTGTGGAAGTTGAGGCCCACTATGGTTTAAAACAGAATATGCCAGGCTGTTAGGTGCAGAGAGTGAAGCTTGACATTGAGCAAATGACCGTACTCCTGAGACAATAGGTGTGGAATCTAAGGCAAAGGCCATGGAGGCTTCCGTACCAGGTTTCTCAGTAATGGGTACCAATGCTGTCGAGGCCAATCTGGAGCTATCAAAATCATCCTTGGCTTGTCTAGTCTGGCCTTTAGTAGTACCTTTGGGAGGAGAGGCAGAGGCGGAAAGGCATACACATGAAGATTGCTCCAACTGAAGGAAAGAGCATCCAGTTTCCAAGCTGTGGGATGAAACCTTTTTGTGCAAAACTTTGGCAGCTGGTGGTTTAGTGGAGAAGCGAACAGATCTATGTCTGGAGTTCCCCATGACACTGTCAATTTCTGAAATACATGAGGATCCAATTTCCACTCGTGGGGATCCATAATTCGTCTGCTCAACACATCTGCTAAGGAGTTCTGTGCTCCCGGCAGAAACCTTGCCTGAAGATTGAGCTGTAAACTGAGAGCAGTCTCCCACAAAAGCATTGCTTGCCTGCATAGAGGATAAGAATGTGTTCCCCCTTGCTTGCTGATTTACCACATGACAGTTGTGTTGTCTGTTAGAATCAACACCTGCCCTGGAAGAAGTAAATCCTTGAAAGCTATTAATGCAAACTGGACTGCTAACATCTCCTTCAAGTTGATATGTAGATGTTGTAGTCTGGCAGGCCACTTGTCTTGTATCCACTTTCCATTTAGATGAGCTCCCCAAGCTTTGTCTGAGGCATCTGTCGTTAAAATCTGACTCGCCTCTGGCCGGGTCACAGAGAGTCCCTTGTTTAGGTGACATTCCTGAGCCCACCACAACAATTCCTTTTGAATGCAAGGTATTATTTGAATGACAGTGTCCAGATCCTGGCAGTGCTGTGTCCATACATTTTTGAGATACCACTGTAGCTTCCTCATATGCAGTTTGGCATTGGGAAGCACCAGAATACAAGATGCCATGAACCCTAAGGCTTGAAGGACTGTCCTTGCAGTCAGCCCGGACTGATGAGATAGTTGATGGAAGTAAAGGGAAAGATTTTCTTGTTTGTCCGGGGTCAAAAAGGCCATCTGGGATGCTGTATTCAGTCTTACACCCAGAAAGCACATGTCCTGAGAGGGTACTAGACTGGACTTTATTTCGTTCACAGAATACCCCAGGCATCTTAGCACTGCTATCACATATTCCAAATGATGAAGAAGCTCGTCCCTTCCTTGAGCCAGAATCAGGCAATCGTCCAAATAAGGATAGATCTGAATTCCTTTTAGACTGAAGAAAGCTATCACTGGAGCCAGAACTATCGTGATGACTCTGGGCGCAGTGGATAAGCCAAAGGGCAATGCAGAGAACTGATAAGGAGAAGTCCCAGCTCGAAAACGCAGATACTTCCTGCAACTTAGTCTGATAGGAACATGAAGGTAAGCCTCCTTGAGATCCAAAGTTACCATCCAATGATCTTTGCCCAGCAGAGGTAAAAGCTGCTGTAACGTCAACATTTTGAACTTGGGAATGTCCAGATAAGTGTTGAGGATAGATAAATCCAAAATTGGTCTCCACGTGTTCCCCTTCTTTGGTACTAGGAACAGGCGAGAATAAAATCCTAGGCCCACTTCTGGCATAGGGACCGGCTGTATGGCCCCTATTTGGAGTAACAGAGAAATTTGCTTGTGAGCCTCTATTCTTTGTTGAGGAGGAACGTCTGGCATGCCTTTGAAAGGAGGCAAGGTATGGAAATAAAACCTGTAACCGTGGTGTATGATATCCAATACCCATCTGTCTTGGGTAATTAAACTCCAATTTTCTTTGAAAAGTGCCAACCTTCCTCCCAAAGGTGCTGCCAGACGAGAAGGCTCTGGCAGCTGAAAAGGTAGATCATTGGGTCTGTTTACGAAAGGACTGACCCCTGCCCTCACCTGAAGACTGTGCAGGAGAACTCCCTGTTCTAGGCCTGAAAGAGCCCTGAGCTCTGCCCCTACCACGTCTAGATCTACCCCTAGACTGGGAATCATAAGAAGGATACGTCCACCCCTTAGTAGGCCAATTTCTACTAAACTTTGGAGGTTGAACCTGCAAAAAATCTTTAACAGTCTGCATAGACTTAGCCTTGTCTTCCATTTTCTTTAAAACTGCCTTAACAGGAGAACCAAACAACACATCAGATTGTAAAGGAGCATCTAAAATCCTTGTTTTAACATGGTCAGATAAATTTTGATCCCTCAGCCAGGCGTGCCTGCGAAGAACTGACCCAGTGGCAGCCACCCTAGACGAGGCCTGTACAGCATCAAAACCACATTGCAAAGAATGCTTACCCACCTGTTCAGAAACATGTACTAAATCTTGCAACTCTTTACAATCAATACCTTCCGCCAGAGCATCAACCTTAGACTTCAATTGTGAAAGGAGATAGTTTTGGTATTTCAACATGTGAAACTGGCAATTCAAAGCCCTCATAGCTAGAGTGGAAGTATAAACTTTCTTTCCCCATCTATCCAAGGCCCTGGCCTCTTTATCTGCAGGAACCGGATTCTTGACAACAGAAGCCTTAACACCTTTAGGCCCCTGGCTAACAGTTTCTGGGTCTGCCCTAGGACTCTTAAAAAGATACTTATGAGCTTCAGGCACCCTGTAATACCTATCCGGTTTAACAGGAGCAGGAGGCAAAGAATCAGGATTAAGAGAAGCCTCTGTAAAAACATCTTCCACTACATCCAAAACAGGAGGTATAGCCAAAGGCCTATGCTGGGGTAAAAATAAAAATTCCCTAAGCCTTTTCCTGGAATCAGAGAAGTCCTGACCTTCCCACTTAAAATGCTCCCTCATGGAATGAAGAGTTTCTGAAAAAGAAAAATCCTCAGGAGGAGAAGCAGAAGGAGTAGAATCATCCACATCAGAATCAGAATAAGGAGAGTACTCCTGCAAGTCTTCAGCCGAAGACTCTGAAACATCCGAAGCCTGCTCAAAACTCCCTAGCTCAGGCTCCACCCTAGGTCTCTTATCAGGAGGGGGCAAAGAACCCTAATCAGAGTAATCAAATCTTCTGCCATTTTAAGCATATGCTTCTTGGGCACAGTTCCTGAAGAACTAGGGGTGACACCAACTGAAGCTAAACCTGGCCTGCCTCTGGGAGAAGCCTTGGAAACAGAAGGAGAGGGCCTAACCACCCTAGGCAGGGAGGGAGTATAGTAACCTGAGAAGCCCCATCAGCCTGACCTGCCTCCTGAGAGGCCACATCCTGCAATAACAAAGTCTCTCCCTGGGATCCCAAAGAAACCTCCGGTGGAACCACCGGCTCCACCGACACCTCTAAAGAACCGGCGTCCGGTACGGACGGTTCTTCTAGCCTAGGCTTAACTGCTTTGTCCTTGCGCTTCTTCGAAGAAGCGGTCGGAGCATCCGACGGCATTTTATAATTGCACCGCTTCCCGAAGACTAACCTGGCACAAGCTAATCTTCTCTTTATAGTGCGCTTATTGAATCTAGCACAAGAGCGACACCCAACAACGTCGTGCTCAGGCCCTAAACAAGGAATACACAAAGTATGGTAGTCTCTATGCGGTATCTGTTTCCCACAAGAAATACAATTATTCACTTTTTCTGACATCCGGTAAACCACTGAGGCAAGAAAAAACTAAAATATTCCCCAACGGGGTACTTAGCCAACTTTGACTCTGTCTGAAACTCAGAAATCGAACAATTTCAGAACGCCAACCGGCACTTGCAACGCTGCTTCTGCATCGGACCATGTGGCAAAAAAGACTGAGGATATGACGTCGGTCATGCGCATTTGTACCCTGACGTCCTGATGTCAGTCAAATGCGCCTTGACCGACGTCAGCCTTATACTTTGATATTCGGGCCGACCGAGGACAGCGGACTACCCAAGTGTAAGGACTGCAGCAATGTGAGATGAAGAACATCCTTGACGAGTGAATGGGCAACAGAAAATACACCCCTAGGATCACTTCATTGTCTCTTCTTGACAAAGGCTCAGTTCATTAATCAATGGGGTGGCGAAAGCTGACACTCTAGCTAGGCTTATAAATGCCCTCGGGCAGATAGTCTAGTATCTACCTATGAACTTTGACCAGTGCCCTTATCACCTTATCCCAGTCAAAACATAAAAGGGACTGCTGAGAGCCCTGTAGGACCTGACCTGAAACAGGCAAAGGTCTACACTTCAGGTACAGAGACGGCTCATGCTCAGAAGCTACTTAATCATTTTGTACACTAGGTCAGTACAACTGAAACTTCTAGTTCCTGAAGCAAATTTATGTAATATTTTGCTGTCACTCTGGATTGGGTGGGATGGGGTTCCGTTCCAGTCTGAGCAACTTAGAAGGGAAATCTTTAACTGGGAGAAATCCTTTCAACCCTTCTTTGTCTTTTCTCCTGTCTCGGTTCTGGTGGGTGCAATTAGCTGGGAGGCATCGCTTTAGGTGGGCATTTTATACTCAAATGGTGAGGGTATGAATTTATGCAAATGTCGCAGGAGGAGTCCAAGTGTTCCAAACCTGGCACACCACACAAAAGAGTGCACGTGCCCCAAAGGAGAACTTTGTGACCACTTTTGATACACTTTACCCAAAGTTGGAAGCAGTACAACAAAGCCACAAACAGAACCACTAAAAGCTGAGACAGCAACATACCAACCACAGAACTCAGTGAAAACACTGGTCAAAATCTAAAAACCTGCTGAGAACAAATCTGACAGTAAATACGGACTATATACAACAAGAAAACTACACAATACTCAAACCACAAATTGTGGAAGGCGTGTTCAAAGGGAAAAAAAAAAAAAAAAAAGAGTTGCAAATAATTAAAATAATGAAACACTCTACTAAAATGTTTCTTTACAAAGCATGCCCATGCTAAACCATGGTTAAGCACAATTATTGCACATAAGTAATACTATCATTCTTGGCAATGATGTGACTGCATGGCATCACTGCAGTTGGGATGAAGCCTGAGAAAAACTGCTGCTTCTCAGTATATTCCAGCCACAGCACCCCCCCCCCCCATGCCACCACCTCAAACCATGGTTGCCCATACCTCACCATTCCTTTCTGGTACTGCCGCAGAGAATACATTCTGCAGCAACTGTATGCCCACGTTTGGTACACATTAGCTCACTCTTACCCAAACATGAAATTCTATAAGGAGTCCATCTTCAACTCATTCCTATACCTAGAACTGGCATAGCAAAATACAAATCCCCACCACCACAGTTACCACGCAGATGTGCACACTGAAGTCTGTGCAAGGTAGCCTCCCTTCCCCAACACTATGCTCAAACATCCCATAACAGATATTTCAATTACTTCTACAGAAAATGGCATGACCAAAGGATTCTATAGAATCCCTGAGGTGATACTGCAGTGGACTCGGAGCCTGCGCTTCTCAAAAAAACCACCCTCCCAACACAGCATTCCACCCATATGTGGTGCATATTACGTAGGACAAGAAGTCAACTAATGTACGATACTGGAAGTAAACTTAACACAAGTGACTATGTGAGGACCCACACACATTACAAGTTTAATACTTTTGAAGAGAATGCTAATAGCCAAGTTTGTGTGCCCAAGAATACTTTCTCTTGACTAAGACAGGACATTATTATTGTCTGACCCTTATTACAGAGTTTGTTGCACAAATGCCTTTTTTCCATTTAGTTGACCTATTAAGAGACTATATAAAAAAAAAAAAAAAACACAACTGATGTGCCCATTATGAGATTTTGCATATGTACGGTAGTAGTTATAAAAAGCCAACAATTTAAATGAAGTGTGTTAATAAAATGTAAATAATTGACTATATTATAAAACATGCAGCTGGTGAATCAATACTATATTATAAAACATGCAGCTGGTGAATCAATTTACATTTACTCCCTGTGAAGGTGGCTGACAGAGGTAGCAACAGAATAAAGCTCACAGCCTTCAGCAGGGAAGGGAGATGCATTATGTCAATACCTGCACGTGAACTGCATACAAGAACTGGCAAAAAAAAAAAAAACACCGATCAATAAGAAAACAGTGTTGTTCCCCCAATTCATGGTAAAAAAAAAGGCAGCCACACATTTGCAAAAACACACTATCTGAATAGTAGTACTGTCAGGGAAAATAAGAAGTTATGTTCCTACCATAACGTTCCATGTTAGTTGTCTTCTCTCGCCTTCTTTCTTGCTTTATGGGTTCGGAGCCGATCCCTCGGCTCCGACTCGGCACTTGCTTTAGCTCGAGAACTCCTTTTACCAGCTCGAGGCAGCCCCATATCCCATGATGCAAGGCAGGAAGTACCCAGATCTTGTTTGTTGACAAAAGGGCAATAACACCAAGCATAAAAATACTTCCCAAAGGAAGAAGAAACTTACAGATGGAAAAAGGACCAGGTTTGAATGGTCTTTAGCATAATAGTTTCTTATACAAGGTCTGTCCAGGCCAGGGGAAGGAGGGAGGGTCGCAAGAAAGAAGGCGAGAAGACAACTAACATGGAACGTTATGGTAGGAACATAACTTCTTAATGTTAAGTTGTCAATCTCGCCTTCATTCTTGCTTGATGGGACCGCGTCCCTAGCACCTCTATCCTGGGTGGCTCAATGGAACAAACTCTTGAGGACTGTAGAGCCAAAACTGGCTCTGTCCCTGGAGGCCAAGTCCAATTTGTAATGGGAAACAAAAGTGTGAGGAGTGGCCCAAGTGGCGCTGCACAAATAGTGTCCAAAGGCAGTCTAGCTTGAAAAGCTGTAGAAGTAGCTAAACTCCTAGTTGAATGTGCTTTAGGTTTTGAGCACAGCTGTTTTCCCCTGATCGTATAAATTTCAGTGATGACCGAAGAAAGCCATCTGGACAAAGTCACTTTAGAAACAGGAAGGCCTTTTTTATTATCCGCATAGGAAACAAAAAGTTGATCAGATTTCCTAAATTTTTGTTCTGTCCAAATAATATCTAAGCTGACGGTGGACGTCAAGATAATGTAGCTTTTGTTCAGCTCTATCTGAATAGTTAGGAAAAAATACAGGGAGATCAATGGATTGATTCAGATTGTTTTTTGAAGCGACCTTAGGTAAAAATGATGGATTAGTTCTCAAAGATACTCTGTCTTTGTGAAAAATCAAATAGGGGGGTCGAACCGAAAGAGCATGAAGTTCAGACACCCTCCTGGCAGATGTAATAGCCACTAGGAATAAAGTTTTCCAAGAAAGATATTTCAGGGAACAAGAAACAGCTGGCTCGAAGGGGGGAAGAATCAAGGATGTCAGCACTAAATTTAGATCCCACTGAGGAGGAGGATTCCTGATTGGAGGCTTTAGTAGGAAAATTCCTTTCAAGAAGGCCCTGCAGAGCCTATGGGACATAATATTATGATCTGCTATCCCAACATGAAAATTAGAAATAGCAGCCAACTGAACTCTGACTGTGGAAGAAGAGGAGCCTGCATGAAAAATCTCTGCTAAGAAGTCCAGAACTGCCTGAACAGGGGCAGTAAAAGGATCAATATTTTGGGCCTTAGCCCAATAAGAGAAACGCTTCCATTTGCTGTGTAAATCCTCCTGGTAGAGGATTTTAGTGAAGCTACTATGATATCTCTAACTGGGTTAGAGATCAAAGGAAGCCTGGCTAGGGAAGGAAGTGGAGCAACCATGCTGTGAGGTTGAGAGAAGGGATTGACCGGTGCAGCTGACCGGATTGGTGAATCAGTAGATCTGGCACTGGGTCCAGATGCCACGGCTGCACCAAAAGGTGATGGAGGAACGGGAACCAAACTTGTCGAGGCCAGTAAGGGGCAATGAGAATCAATTTGGCTCTCAAAACGGTAGCTTTCTGGATCACCTGAGGGATCAGAGGAAATGGGGGGAAGGCATAAAGAAGTCCCTGGGGCCAATCCTGGGTCAGAGCGTCTCTGGGGGGATGGCCTGATAAGAGGGAAGAGGCTGAAGAAGTCTGGACATTTGCTGTTTTGGGGAGTAGCAAAAAGATCGCAACATGGACGACCCCATTCCAGAAAAATCTCTTCCGCTATGGATTGCTTGAGAGACCACTCGTGAGGCATGAGAATAGCTCTGCTCAATCTGTCCGCTATAATGTTGGTTTTCCCAGGGATATGCGTTGCTACCAGAAACCGATGAGAGGAGATCGCCCATTGCCATAGTCTGAGCGCTTCTCGACACAAGGGGTAGGACTTGGTTCCGCCCTGTTTGTTGATATACCAAACTACAGACATGTTGTCTGTGTGGACTGCAATTGTCCCTACGGGAAGAAAGTCGTTGAGGGCTTGCAACGTTAAAAGCACTGCTCTCATCTCCAGGACATTTATGTGCAGATGGTACTCGAACGGTTGCCACCTCGCGTCAACCATCCTGCCCTGATAATGACCCCCCCACCCGATCAGGGAGGCATCCGTGGTGACAGTGGCTATCGGGGACGGAGGTACAAAGCATCTGCCTTGGTGAACCTGAGACGATGTGATCCACCAAGCAAGGTGTTCTTTGCATGTTTGTGTCACCAGAATCTGGTGACGCATTGGGAGCTGCTGGTATGACCACTGTGTGAACAGCATCCACTGAAGGAGGCGCATGTAGAATCGAGCCAGGGGAAGAAGAGTGATGGCCGCAGCCATGAGACCTAATACCTTTAGAACCATTCTGGCCTGTACTTTCTTGCTGGCCAGAATGATCCTGACATGAGTCTGAATGTCTGAAACTCTTTGTTCTGTAAGGGTAGCTGACATCCGAACAGTGTTTAAGTTTGCGCCTATGAAGGTAATAGACTGGCAGGCGATAAGGATGACTTTTCAAGTTGACTGAGATGCCCAAATGAGAACAAAGGTCTATTGTGTAATCCCTGGCTTGTATAAGCTGATGCCTGGTGGTGGCTGACAGGAGCCAGTCGTCGAGATATGGAAACACCTGGAATCCTTGACGTCTCAGGTGAGCCGTGACCACTGCCATGCATTTGGTGAACACTCTGGGGGCTGTAGTGAGACCAAAGGGCAGGGCTCTGAACTGGAAATGACTGGACCCCAGCGAAGCGGAGAAATCTCCTGGAGCGTCTGTGAATTTTGATGTGATCGTCGCATCCTGAAGATCTATTGAGCACATCCAGTTGTCCTTCTGTAAGAAGGGCAGAATTGACTGAAGAGTGACCATTCGAATCTTGTCTTCCTGACAGACTTGTTGAGTCTGCTGAGATCCAATATTGGTCTTCAGTCTCCGTCTTTTGGGGACCAAAAGAACCTTGAGTAGATTCCGGGCTCTGAATGGTCTACTGTAACTGGCTGAATGGCTCTTTTTTGCAGTAGTTTTGCGATTTCTAACTCTGCAATGTCCCTTAGACCGGGTGGTACATCTGGAAGGGAACTTGAGGGGAAGGGACTTTCCTCGAAAGGAATTATGTAACCCTTGGATATGATCGACTGTACCCATCTGTCTTGAGTGAGGGAATGCCAGGCTTCTGGGTACAGTGATAATCTTCCCCCGACTGCCTCCAAGGAGGGACAGCCGGGCAACACCTCAGGGATGCTGAAAAGGCTTCTCAGGAAGAGACTCCCTGTTGCCCTGGTTCTTAGGACCCCCTCTGCCTCTAGAGCGGCGTCTGTTGTTGTTACCCCCTCTGCCTCTAGGGGTAAACTGACCACGTGAATCCGGCGTGACTCCTTGGGATTTACGGAACCACATCTTCCCACCCTTCTGTCCTTTGGGATAAGGCCTAGAAGGGGTGGAAAAACGGACTCCAACAGCAGAAAGAGTCTTGCCGTCCTGCTCACACCTGGTCAAGGTCTCCTTCACCTGAGGGCCAAACAAAGCTGACCCATCAAAGGGAGAATTTGTGAAGGACGCCTTAAAGGGATCCGCAAAATCACATAGCCGCATCCAGGCTTGGCGTCTAAGAGCCACACCTGTGCCTGCGGCTCTACTCGCTCCATCCGCAGCATAAGATATTAGCCGCATGGAGGAGTTAGCAATGGAATTGAGGGTTCCTAGCTGCGAAGCAATCTTTTCTTGGGCCCCTGCAGCTGTAGGATCCTGAACTACTTCTCCCAGCTCCTTGAGGATATCTCTCTGGAGTCTGGTGAAGTGACAAAGATAATTCAGCGAACGCATAGCAAAGGTCGCTGAGGAAAACATCCGCTTGCCGTACCTATCCATGGTCCTAGAGTCCTTATTAGGAGGATGGACGGGCACGGAAGGATCTGCAAGTTCCTTTTTGGTGGCCGCAGCCACCACCATGGCATCAGCAGGGACACCTTTGGTAAGGAATTGTTTGTCACTAGGGGCAGTGATAAATTTAGAAGGCCTCCTAGGGACTGGCTCTACAGAGTCAGGAGCTGTCCACGCCTTCGTGCAATAACCTGCATAAGGGGTCGAAGGCGGAGACACCCAGGAGGTGGAGGGCCGAGATCCAAACGCCTCTAGGTATACTGACTCATCCTCAGAGGGATTGTTGGTGGGCCAGTTTCCCTCTGTTTCAGAAGTTCTAGGATGTCTGAGAAGGAGACATCCTCAGAGGGGATCTAGGGATCCCTCTGACTCATCAAAGTCAGTATCCAGTGACAGACTCAGGGAGTCTACATGCTTCCTCTTACAAGTCCTCTTCCTAGGAGGATCTCCCGAAACATCAGGAGAGTCCTCGGAAGAGGGGAAATTCCCAATGGGGAAACCTGAGGCGGAGGATCTCTGGGTCCTGTAGCAAGAGAAGTGGCAGAGATGTCAACAGGTACAATAGAGGGAGGAGCTACGGGAAGAGACTGCTGACTGATACCAGTGGCCAGTACACTCTTCATCACCTCGAATGCTCCCCTCCCAGGCAGGTCCGAGAGAACCCGCTCCGAAGAGCTAGGAACTCCAGGGGCCACCGAAAAGGAAGTCTCCGAGGCAGATGTCGGAGCCGAGCTGACCAAGGCCGAGGCTCCAAGGGGAAGAGCGGGCTCGGACAAGGGTCCGATGCCACTCACCCCCTCGGAGGAGACCATGGAAGCCCGACCACCGAATCCCTCTAAGGAAGAGGAGGATAAGAGTAGGGGCTGAAGGGACAGAAGGAGGTATCGGTCCTCCAGCCGTAGGAGTAACCCTGCCCGAAGACTCCAACTCCAAACTCTGGGGTAGAGTCGAAGGAGGAACAGTAATGGGGTGTGGACCAACAGTCGTCTGCTGAGACGGACTGTGTAGCATTTGGGCTAGTACCTGTGACTTGAGCAATCTACTGACCACTCTCTCTAGGTCATGATCTGACAAACCTGGATGACCTTGAAGATCGGCTCCGATGGCTCCGCTCCGATAGAAGAGGCGAAGCCGGAGCCGAAAGTATCGGCTCCAAGGAAGGAGACCTCGACCTCTTCCTGGAATGGGCCATCGGAGCCGATACTACTGATCCTGTCGGCACCGATTTCTCGGAGCCGGCAGAACGTCTCGGTGTATCGGCTCCAGCCGGAGCCGATACAGCTACCAAGGTAACGGTGTCGGAGCCGATCGGAGCTGACACCGATGCCTGTGCCACATGGGTGTCGGAGCCGATCGGAGCCGACCCCGATGCCCGTGCCATGTGGGTGTCGGAGCCGATCGGAGCCGACACCACAGTGGTCAAAGCAGATTCGGCACCGATAGCCATCGGCCGAAAGCTTTGTGGATCAGAATCGGCTCCAGCGGAGCCGATCTCGACTCTACGAAGTCGGAGCCGAGGCCGCAGGCTTAGAAACAGAAGCCTGGGCCTTGGCAGTTTTTGTTGATTTTTGTGGGGCCGACTTAGCCGGAGAGCCCTCCGGCTTAAGAAGACCCCTGAGAATCAACTTATTTCGTCTCTCCTGCAGGACTCTCTGGCTGAAGGAGTGACAAATAGCACAGGAGTCCTGCAGGTGAAGAGGGCCCAAACAGTACAGGCAAGAAGTGTGACCGTCTGTCAGAGACATCTTCTGACAGCACGAGTCACACTTCTTAAAACCTGAAACCCTCTCCTTAGACATGGTGCCTAAACACAACAGACACACACACACCAGTCAAATTAAATTAAATTAATACCAAGAGGTATTTAGTAAAAAACACCAACACACACACCCTAACAGGGGGGGGGGTGGGATAGGGAAAATTGACTGACTAAAAATTAAAAAAGAGACAGGGGTTTCTGTCAGAAAAGGTTAAATTAAAGATTAAACTATCAAAAAATTAGTTTAAACTCAAAAAAGGGGCTTAATATCACAAAAGTGAACAACTTACCAGGAGCTGGTAAAGAGAAGACCTCCCAAGCGCGCAACGAGATCTGGGTACTTCCTGCCTTGCATCATGGGATATGAGGCTGCCTCGAGCTGGTAAAAGGAGTTCTCGAGCTAAAGCAAGTGCCGAGTCGGAGCCGAGGGATCGGCTCCGAACCCATCAAGCAAGAATGAAGGCGAGATTGACAACTTAACATGGTTTTTTAATAAACTGTAGAAGAGGGGTTACTGGCAGGGTCACCACATACAAGCAAGATTGTGTGGATGGTTGCTTCACCCCACCCCATAAAAAACACCTTACTTGTATGGAGTGGCCCTAAGCCTAACTCACATTTTACAGCAGGTAAAGCTCCAGAGACTTGGAGCACTTTTACAAAAAAGCCTTTTAATACGGAGTGCCCCCTGAAAGAAAATATTACTGCCAGAATTAAAAAGCATCAATTACTGATTATGAGAATCTGAGTAGAGCGAGTACTCTATAGATGATGGTAGCCAATAGCAGGATTTGCCCTTCATGCATATAAATATACAAGTACCAATAAATCATATTAACACACAAATATCACATTTGTTTCAGCATGTTCAGTAAAGTGAATAATATGCCTCAAAACTTTTTGTGTATGCCACCACCAGACTGAAAGTCGAGAATTATCACAAATGATGAATGAGAAGATCGGTAGGATCTCACCTTTTCCTTAAGGGTTAGGCGATATTGCAAGCTTCTAGAATCATTAAATACGACTGGCCAGAAGCATTTTTTTCAGTAATAAATGATGTTAGTGTTTCACTGTTGCAGTCATTACACTGGGTTATCCTGCTGGCAGGCTACCCGCATTCGGCCTAAATTCCAAAGTCTTGGTCCGGCATCGGTTGCTGCCGCCTCTTCCCTGACGTCAGTGCGCCAGGAGTATAACAGATGCAGCAGACGCCATTTTCTTCAGTCTTTCTTGCCGCACGGTGCCCGAAGCAAAAGCAGTTCGCAAGAGCCGGTCGGCCGACTCGAGATTTTTCAGATCCAAAGTCATTAAAAGCTTAGTACCCCCGTTGGGGAAACTTTTCTTGCTCCAGACTGATGTCCGGAAAAGTTAAACAATTGTATTTCTTGTGGGAAGCAAACACCTCATAAGGATTTTCACTCTTACTGCATTCCTTGCCTAGGATTCTGATGCTGAAGAATCCATTCCTTCAGCTTCTCCTCTGGAGGATTACTCTTTTGGGGAAACCCTGCATACTATGAGGGAGCACTTTCATTGGGAGAGCCAGGATTATTCTTAATCCAAGAAAAGGCTCAGAGAATTTCTTTTACTTTCTCAGCACAGGCCCCTTGCTATTCCCAGTTCTGGACATTGTAGATGATGCTTTTTCAGAGTCCGGCCTGTCTCCAGACTCTATACCCCCCTGCATCTGTTAAGTCAGAGAGGTACTACATGGTTCCAGATTCACAAATTTCTATATAAAAACCCTGCTGCTGACCCAGAAACTATATCTCAGGGTCCCAAAGCTGTCAAGGCTTCCACTACAAAAAACCCTGCTCCCTCTGATAGGGATTCTAGAGCACTGGACAGATGGAGGAAAAAAGTTTACACTTCTGCTACCTTGGCTGTAAGGGCTTTAAATTGTCAGTTTCATATGCTTAAATAATCAGCAATACTTAATGTCATTGTTAAAACAGAAAATATTGCATGCAGCTGAACAGGTGGGAAAACATACTTTGCAATGTGGTTTTGATTCTTTGGAGGCCTCTTGTAGGACTGCTGTAACGGGTTCTGTGATTAGGAGGCATGCTTGGTTAAATGAACAAAATCTGCCTGATCATGTTAAGACAAAATTATTAGATGCTCCATTACAGTATGATACTTTGTTTGATGTTAAGGCAGAAGAGGTGTTGAAGAAAATGGAGGATAAAGCGAAATATATGCAGACCGTTAAGGATTTTTTACAGGTACAGCCACTCAGATTTAGCAGGAACTGGCCTTCAAAATTTTTTTTTTTTTTTGTCCTTTACAGTGTCAGATAGGCCACAAAGAGGCAGATACAGGCACCCTAGAGGCAGATCCCAGCCCCAAAGCTCATACAGGCCTAAACAATGGGGTGCTTCTACCTACAAAAGAGGAGAAGACAAATCTCAACCTTATAAACAGTCTCAATGACTTTCCTCTACCAGTACCAAGCACTTATCTTTTGGATGCTCCCCCAGGGGGAAAACTAGCACTTTTTTCACAAAACTGGCACATGATCACCCAGGACAAATGGGTCTTGAATATATAGTGTCTCAGGGTTACAGGTTCCACTTTCACACCCTGCCAAAGGCAAAAGCCATGCCAGACCTGCCACACAATCAATGGGCAGAGGCACAAAACAAGTTTCATCCCTCATGGACATGAGGGCCATTCAGCGAGTACCACTACAGGAGCAGGGACAAGGATTTTACTCACGACTTTTCTTGGTACCCAGAATGAACAAAGCCTGGAGACCAATTCTGGACCTGTCTATTCTAAACACTTTTCTGGATGTTCCAAAAATCAAAATGTTGACTCTACAGCAGCTTCTTCCCATGCTGGGCAAGAAGGCTTGGCTTGTAACCTTGAACCTAAGCGGCATACCTGCATGTCCCAAATCAGACAATCTTGCAGAAGATGCCTCAGATTCATAGCTGGCTCAATGCACTACCAATTCTCTGCACTGCCCTTTGGCTTACCTACTGCACCCAGGGTCTTCACAAAATGCCCGGCACCCGTAATTGCTTTTTGCAGACAAAGAGGAATTCAGAAATATCCCTACTTGGACGACTGCCTTACTCAAGCAGAAAGCAAGGACATCCTACTAAAGCATCTGGCGTTTGAAAAAAACATTGCTAATTTGCCTAGGGTACACATTAAACGAAAAGAAATCAAAGCTAGTACCCTCTCAAGAGATAATATTCCTGGGTGCAAGCTTAAATACAACTGCCCAGATGGCTTATCTCACGCCAGACAAACAAACAAAGGCAACTGGCTTCTTATTTCGACATGTTGGCAACAAAAACCCAGTTATCTGCAAGAAAAATTCTGCAGGCTTTGGGCTTCATGGCATCCTGCATTCTGTTAATTCCATATCCAAGACTGCATATGAGGAAACTACAATGGTATCTAGAAAGTGTTTGGACTCAACATTGCCACAGCCTGGAAAAACTAATTACCCTCATTCCCTGCCTGCAACAGGAGTTTTGATGGTGGGCACAGGCCTGTCACCACAAGGGACAGCCTTTCACTTTACCCACTGCCAGGCAGACAACAGATGCATCAGATTATGCCTGGGGGGGCCCACATGGCAGGAAAAATGTATTCAGGGCACATGGCCCACAAGCCAAATGCATCTTCATATCAATCTAAAAGAAATGCTGGCTGTCCAGAATGCCCTGACTGCTTTCAAGGATCTGCTTCATCCAAGACAACCGCTAATAAAAAGACGGACAATACTACAGTCATATGGTACATAAACAAGCAGGGAGGCACGCATTCCTACTCCCTCTACAGACAAGCCATGATTTTGTGGAACACAGCATTGACTTTTCAAGTGCACCTACAAGCACAATTCCTGCCAGGAAAGAAATACTCTAGCAGATGAACTAAGCAGAAACCTCATGGATCCTCACGAGTGGAAACTAGATCCACAAACCTTCAGCATGATAACAAGGAAATGGGGATGCCCAGACATAGATCTATTTGCCTCCCCTCACAACTGCCAACTACAGAGATTTTGTACAAGGACTTATCACAAGCTAGCACGGAAAGTGGATGCTCTATCATTCAGCTGGAAAAACCTTACAGTATATGCCTTTCCTCCACTACCTCTCCTCCCCAAGGTACTCCTAAAGGTCAGATAAGAGGAGCCAAAAATTATCCTGATTGCCCCAGACTGGCCACGCCAGCACTGGTACCCAATCCTAAAGAGCTTGTCTCAAGGCCCAGCCTGGACACTACCTCAAATTCCTCATTTACTGACCCAACAAAGTAATCAAATACTGCACAGCCAACTCAGAACCCTAAATATGGCTGCATGGTGGATAATATAACCATTCAGAACACACCTCTCTCCAAATCAGTTATGGATGTTATTCTGGAGGCCAGGAGGCCCAGCACCAGAAAATCATATGCAGAAAAGTGGAAGAGATTCTGTGCTTGAAACAAGGCGCAAGGAATTGACATGCTTGTACCAAATATTCCTCAGACTTTACAATACCTAACCGAGAAGCTGGACAAAGTCCTATCGTTTTCATCGATCAAGATCCACGCCTCTTGCCATTTCAGCTCATTACAATACAGACCCACCTATTTTTTCACATCCACTACTAAGGCAGTACCTCAGAGGGGCTAAAAACATAAGACCCCCAAGAAGAGCACCAATTCCTGTATGGGACCTCAACTTTGTCTTGGAAAAACTCACGCTGCCTCCTTTTGAGCCAGCCAATACAGCAGAGATAAAATTCTTATCATGGAAAACAGCTCTGCTCTTAGCAATTACTTCAGCAAGAAGAGTCTCAGAGTTACAGGCTCTAATGGCGGTTGAACCTTACATAATTTTCCATCCGGACGGACAGGGTTTCCCAGAGGACAAACCCAACATTTATGCCTATGGTAGTGTCCAGTGTGGCTCAAACAATTCACTTGCCTACCTTTTATCCAAACCCACAAAATAAGGGGGAGAGACTACTACATTCTTTGGACAAACACAGACAGCTACGCTTCTACTTGGACAAAACTAAAGCTTTCAGAAAGTCTGAGCAACTCTTAGTGGCATTTGCTGCAGGTTCTCAAGGAAAAGCCATCTCGAAGCAGACTATTTCCAAATGGATAGCCCACTGCATTCGTTTCTGCTATTCTCAACATGGCAAATCAGTGCCTAAGGGCATCAGGCCACACTCAACCAGAGCATCAGCTACTTCAGCAGCCTTCCTCAGAGGAGTACCAACCAAGAACATTTTGGAGGCAGCAACTTGGACTTCGGTGCATACTTTTACAAAGCACTACCACTTACCTCTTTACTCTAAATCCAGAGCAGGCTTCGCCACTGCAGCTCTGCATAGCCTCTCCTAATTCTATTTAGGCCCAGCCACCCAACCTCAGCTTTGGGATTCAACCCAAGTGTAATGGCTGCAACAGTGAAACACTAACATAGTACAGTTGTGTACCTACTATAAATGTAGATGTTAGAGTGTATTCACTGTTGCAGTCCAGGTTACCCACCCACCATCCCCCTTTCTTTGCTGGGACTTCTATACAACCTATGTGGTGTATTTGCTTGTAGATGAAGATTATGTTTTATTTTAGTGCATGCTCTTTTATTGGCATAATTTCTTAGCCTACCCTTCGGGGGGCACCAGACATCTGAGGCAAGAAAAACTGAAGAAAATGGCGTCGGCTGCATCTTTTATACCCCTGCTGCACTGACGTCAGGGAAGAGGAAACAGCAACCGACGCCGGACCAAGACTTTGGAATTCAGGCCGACTGTGGGTAGCCTGCCAGCAGGATAACCCAAGTGTAATGACTGCAACAGTGAATACACTCGAGCATCTACATTTATGGTAGGTACACAACTGTACTTTACTTGCCTACAGTACTCCAAATTATCGGGTTCACCTTTGATTATGTCATCCCCTTTCTGACGGATAAGATGCAGGTTGTTTGGTGCAGGTCACTTCAACAACATTCTGCAGTGCAGCTGACTGCAGGAAAGGACACACATTAATGCAGCTGACACCACTTTCCAAAAGAACCATGAACAGATCTGGACAGAGAAACAATTGTCAGATCTGCTTCAAGATTAGAAAACACATACTTGTGTATCTTGAGTACCTTATATAAATCAGACTTCTTGGCAGCAGAAGGCATTATTAAAGTGAAGAGGAAGCAGTAAGAAAAAAAATTCTGAAATCCAAGTTGCAACAAATTTCTATGCCACAGGAATTTCCTTCGGTCCCCACCGAAAAACCTCTTAACTTAGGCAAGGTTTCAGGAAAAAAAAATCTCTTCAGGAGGAAAATATGATTAGGACACCTTTTCCTCAGAATTACAGTGTTCAGATTGCGAAGAAATTTCTGAAACTACCACCACCCCCTGTAATGTCTAGTCTTCTGAATGAAAGCCCATGTTGGAAAGAGAAGGAACTATTGTCCTTTTAGTGCTTGAATGATCAGAAGGCCAGGAAAAGGAAGAAATAAAACTTTTGCAGATCCCAGAAAGTCAGCCCTGTTCATGGAAGCAAACAGGAGTCTAGGAAGTTCTCGTCAAGCACGCTTCCCATGAACACCAACGGACCCTTACAAAAAAGTACAGTTGTGTACACTTACTATAAATGTAGATGTTAGTGCATTCACTGTTGCAGTCATTACATTTGGGTTATATGCTTGCAGGTAGCCCTCAGCCGGCCTGATTATCAAAATCTTGGGTCCTGCGTCAATTGCCGGTCTCTTCTTCCAGGACGTCAGGTAGTCCTTGGTATAAAGCATGCAGCCGATGCCATTACATCAGTTTCTTGCCCCAGATGTCAGGTGCCCCCATAATGGGAAGCAATTATATACAAGGTTACACCTCCAAATATAAGCAAATACACCAGAAAGCTTAAATACAGTAGACAAGAAGAGAGGTATAGCAAATAGAAGTCAGGGGCTGGAGGAAGGGTAACCAGGACTGCAACGGTGAATACACTAACATCTACATTTATGGTAAGTGTACACAACTGTACTATGTTCAAGTTTCACTGTTGCAGTCATTACATTTGGGTAGAGTCCCAAAGCTAAAGAAAGGAGGAGGCAATTTAAGAGCATTAGGACCAGCTATTAGGCCCTGCAAGACTGCAATGGCAAAACCAGCTCTGGATTTAGAGAAAAAATGGCAAGTGGTAATGCTTGGTGAAGGTATGAACAGAACCCAAGGTAGCAGCTTCTAGGATTGCCCCTGGTAGGAACACCTCTGAGAAAGGCTGTTTGAGTAGATGCAGCCCTGGTGGAATGTGATCTTATCCCCTGTGGGGAAGGTTTTCCATGATGATTCTAGCAGAAATGAATGCAATGGACTATCTATTTAGAAATGGTTTGCTTTGAAATGGCCTTCCCCTCTGCCCATGTAGCAAAGACAACTAGCAGCTGTTCAGTTTTTCTGAGAGGCTTAGTCCTGTCCAAATAAAATCTAAGTTGTCTGTGCACGTCCAAGGAGTGCAGTATTAGTTCTCCTTTATTCTGTGGATTAGAAAAGAAGGTTGGCAAATGAATGGACTGATTAGGGGCCACACCGGATACCACCTTGGGCATAAAGGATTGGCCCTGAGGGACACTATCTGCATGGAAGATGATGAAGGGCTCCACTGCCATGAGGGCCTGTAATTCAATCTTCTTGCAGAAGTGATGGCTAGAAGGAAGGCTGTTTTCCAAGAAAGGAATTTCAACTCTGCAGTTGCAGCTGGCTCAAAAGGGAGGTAGAGTGAGCGTTTCCAATACAAAGTTAAGATCCCAGGCTGGAGTAGGGGCTCTCCTGAGTGGTCTTAAATTTTGCCCCCTCTGAGGAATTGCTTCAGCAGTGGGCGAGAGAAGAGAGGTGGCTCCATATTATAATGTGCTGAAATGGCAGAGGCATGAATTTTTAATAGAAGAGAAGGAAAGGCCCTTATGAAGAATCTCTGTTAAATATTGAAGAATATGCGGTAAACTGGGCACTATTGTGCCCATCCCCTGAGTTTGGCTCTAGGAACAGAATCTTTTCCACTTTTCAGCATAGGATTTTCTAGTACTAGGCCTCCTTGCCTCCAGAATGACATCCAGCGCTTGCTTACTGAGAGATGGTAATGGAGAGCTCAGGTAATTAGCCAGGCTGCAAGCTTCAGGGTTTGAAGCTGGGGGTGCAGAATCTGGCCCTTCTGCTGGGACAGCAGAGAAGGGGTCTGAGCCAGGTGCCATGGTTCCAGCAGTGACACTGCGCAAGAGGAGGTGCCAGTGTTGGCGTGGCCAGCCTAGCGCAATGAGTATTGTCCTTGGTTTGTCCCGTTTGATCTTTAGTAGAACTTTGGAGAGGAGAGGCGGGGGGGGGGCATAAACAGAGAGGTTTTCCCAGGTGAAGGACAGGGTATCCACTTTCCAAGCTTGTCTGTGGAGTCCTTGTGCAGAATTTGTCCAACTGGTAGTTCTGAAGGGAGGCGAAAAGGTCCATCTCTGGGCTCCCCATTTGTTTCTCAACATGTTTAATATCTTTGGTTCCAGTTTCCACTCGTGTAGGTCCATAAGATCTCTGCTTAGGTTGTCTGCCAATGAGTTTAGTTTGCCTGGCAAGAATTGAGCCTGTAGGTGCACTTAGTAGTTCAAGTGCTGTGTTCCACAGAGCCATGGCTAGTCTGCAGAGGGGGCAAGAGTCGTCTCCCCCCTGCTTGTTTATGTAACAGTGGTGTTGGTCTGTTTTTACCAATAATTGTCCTGGAAGGATATGGTCTTTGAAGGCTGAGCATTCTGTACAGCTAACATTTCTTTTTGATAGATATGCAGGTGCATTTGACTCTGGTTCCACTTGCCCTGCTAAGTGAGCCCCCCATGCATAGTCTGATGATTCTGTTCGGGCGGCAGGGGGTAGCATGAATGGCAGTCCCTTGTTGAGGTAGCAGGCCTCTGCCCAACAAAGGAATTCTGTCTTTATACAAGGGATGATAGGAATCACAGATTCCAGGTCCTGAGAATGTTGACACCATAGGCTTTTTAGATACCATTGTAGTTCTCATATACAGTCTTGCATAGGATGCAAGAGGCCATGAACCCCACAGCTTGTAGCATTTTCCTTGCAGTTAACTGGGTCTTTGTGGCCAGTAATTTGAAGTAGGCTGTCAGATAAACTTGTTTCTCTGCCGTGAGGTAGGCCATCTGGGAAGTTGTGTTCAAGCTTGCACCCAGGAATACAATTCGTTGACAGGGTACTAGACGAGATTTCTTTTCATTTATGGTGTACCTCAGTGAGGTTAGGAGTTTCTTTACAAATGCCAGATGTTTTAGTAGCATGTCCTGACTTTCTGCTTGAATTAGACAATCATCCAGGTATGGTTATATTTGAATATTTCTTTGCCATCAAAATGCAATGACTGGAGCTAGGCATTTTGGGAATATCCTAGGCGCAGTAGATAAGCCAAAGGGCAGTGAAGAGAACTGATAGTGCATGTAGCCTGCTCGGAAGCATAGGTATTTTCTGCAAGAATCCCTTATTGGGATGTGCAGGTAGGCTTCCTTTAAATCCAATGTTGCCAACCAGGCATTTTTGCCTAGCACAGGAAGCAGCTGATGAAGAGTTAGCATTTTGAATTCTGGAATTACCAAAAGGTGTTTAGGATAGATGGGTCCAGGATAGGACGCCAGTTGTCGTCTTTTCTGGGTACCAGGAAAAGTCTAGAGTA
Source organism: Protopterus annectens (assembly GCF_019279795.1). NCBI lineage: Eukaryota > Metazoa > Chordata > Ceratodontiformes > Protopteridae > Protopterus > Protopterus annectens. Next base: position 98,579,495 of record NC_056738.1, on the reverse strand, counting down.
AAAACCTTGTCCCCATTCTTTTGCTGGGACAGGTTTAATAGCCCTGATATTTAGAAGGGAGAGCACCTGCTGTTGAGCCTCTGCCCACTGACTTGTGAAGTGGAATCTGTATCCCTGGGAAACTATATTTAAAAACCCATTTGTCTTGGGTAATGAGGTCCCAGTTTTTTGCATGCAGGGTGATCTTTCCCCCTAAAGGTGCATTCAGTTTAGCAGGGCTTGGAAGGCTTAAGGTCTAGTCATTGTGACAGTTTACCATAAGGGGGGTGTCTTACTACTTACAGCTTTGAAAGTGGGATCCCTCCACTGCTTAGGCCTGTGAGTACCTTGAGACTGTGGCCTAGGTGGTCTGCTGTTCCTGGATTTGGATGGAGAAGGCCTGGAAGATACAGGAAAGGACCAATTCTTAGAAGGCCAATGCCTACTAAATCTGGGAGGCTGTATTTGCAGGAAATCTTTAACAGTTTGCATAGATTTAGCTTTTTCCTCCATCTTTTTAAATACGTACAGTTGTGTACCTACCATAAATGTAGATGCTAGAGTGTATTCACTGTTGCAGTCATTACTCTTGGGTTATCCTGCTGGCAGGCTACCCGCTGTCTGAATTCCAAAGTTTTGGTCCGGCGTCTGTTGCCTCTTCCCTGACGTCAGTGTGCCAGGGGTATAAAAGATGCATCAGACGCCATTTTCTTCGTTTTTTCTTGCCCCAGATGTCAGGTGCCCCCAAAAGGGTAGGCTAAATAAATTATGCCAATAAAGATGCATGCACTAAAGTAAACATTTCCTTCATATACAAGCAAATACACCACATAGGTTGTATAGAATAGAGAAGTACAGATAAGACCCAGCAAAAGAAGGGGGGATGGTGGGAGGGTAACCTGGACTGCAACAGTGAATACAGTAACTTCTACATTTATAGTAGGTACACAACTGTACTATGTTAATCTTGTTTCACTGTTGCAGTCATTACTCTTGGGTTGAATCCCAAAGCGGAGGATGGGTGGCTGGGCTAAATAGGATTAGGAGAAGCTATGAGGCCCTGCAGAACTGCAGTGGCAAAGCCTGCTCTGGATTTAGAGTAGAGATGCAAGTGGTAGTGCTTTGTAAAAGTGTGCACTGAACTCCAAGTTGCAGCCTCTAAGATGTCTTTGGTTGGTACTCCTCTGAGGAAGGCTGCTGTAGTGGCTGCTGCTCTGGCTGAATGTGGCCTAATGCCCTTGGGCACTGATTTGCCATGCTGTGAGTAGCAAACGAATGCTATGGCCTATCCATTTTGAAATAGCCTTTCCTTGTGATCCTGCAGCATATGCCATTAAAAGTTGCTCAGTCTTTATGAAAGCTTTAGTTCTGTCCAGGTAAAAGCGTAGCTGTCTATCCAGGTAAAAGCGTAGCTGTCTGTGCATGTCCAAAGAATGCAGAAGTCTCTCACCCTTGTTCTGTGGGTTTGGATAAAAGGTAGGCAAGTGAATGGTTTGGTTAAGGGCCACACTGGACACCACCTTGGGCATAAGTGTAGGGTTCGTCCTCAGAGAAACCCTGTCTGGATGGAAAATGATAAAAGGTTCCACAGCCATGAGTGCCTGTAACTCCCAGACTCGTCTTGCAGAGGTTATTGCTAGGAGTAGAGCTGTCTTCCAGGATACGAATTTTTTATCAGCTGTTGAGGCTGGCTCAAAAGGAGGCAGTGCGAGTTTTTCCAAGACATAATTGGAGGTCCCATGCAGGTATTAGTGCTCTCCTTGGAGGTCTTTTGTTTTTGGCCCCTCTGAGGTACTGCCTTATTAAAAGGATGAGAAAAGATAAGGTGGTTCTGTATTGTAATGGGCTGAAATGGCAGAGGCATGAATCTTAATTGATGAAAAGGATAGGCCTTTGTCCAGCATCTCAGTTAAGTATTGTAAAATCTGAGGAATGTTTGTTACAAACGTGTCAATTCCTTGTTCCTGGCTCCAAGCACAGAATCTCTTCCATTTTTCTGCATAAAATTTTCTGGTACTGGGCCTCCTGGCCTCCAAAATAACATCCATTACAGCTTTGGAGAGAGGAGTGTTCTGAATGGCTACATTATCTGCCATGCTGCCAGATTTTAAGGTCCTGAGTTGGCTTTGCAGGATCAGATTGCTTTGTTGCGTCAGTAAGTGAGAAGTTTGAGGCAATGTCCAGGCTGAACCTCGAGACAAGTTCTTTAGGATTGGGTACCAGTGCTGGCATGGCCAGTCTGTGGCAATCAGTATCATTTTTGGCTTCTCTTGTCTGACCTTTAGGAGTACCTTGGGGAGGAGAGGCAGTGGAGCAAAGGCATATACTGTTAAGTTTTTCCAGCTGAAGGATAGGGCATCCACTTTCCATGCTTGCTTGTGATAAGTCCTTGTGCAGAATCTCTGTAGTTGGCAGTTGTGAGGGGAGGCAAATAGATCTATGTCTGGACATCCCCATTTCCTTGTTATCATGCTGAAGACTTGTGGATCCAGTTTCCACTCATGGGGATCCATGCAGTTTCTGCTTAGTTCGTCTGCCGGAGTATTTTTCTTTCCTGGCAGGAATTGTGCTTGCAGGTGAACTTGATAAGTCAATGCTGTGTCCCACAAAGTCATGGCTTGTCTGCAGAGGGGGTAGGAATGTGTGCCTCCCTGCTTGTTTATGTACCACATGACTGCAGTATTGTCTGTCTTTATCAGTAGTTGTCCTGGATGAAGTAGATCCTTGAAAGCTGTCAGGGCATTCTGAACAGCTAGCATCTCTTTTTGATTGATATGAAGATGCATCTGGCTTGCGGGCCATGTGCTCTGAATACATTTTCCTGCCATGTGGGCCCCCCAGGCATAATCTGATGCATCCGTTGTTAGTGTCTGCCTGGCTGTGGGTAAAGTGAATGGCTGTCCCTTGTTGTGGTGACAGGCCAGTGCCCACCACTGAAATTCCTGTTGCAGGCAGGGAATGAGGGTAATTAATGTTTCCAGGCTGTGGCAATGTTGAGTCCAAACACTTTAGATACCATTGCAGTTTCCTCATATGCATTCTTGCATAAGGAATTAGCAGAATGCAGGATGCCATGAAGCCCAAAGCCTGCAGAATTTTTCTTGCAGATAACTGGGTCTTTGTTGCAAACATTTTGAAGTAAGAAGTCAGTTGCCTTGGTTTGTCTGGCGTGAGTTAAGCCATCTGGGCAGTTGTATTTAAGCTTGCACCCAGGAATATTATCTCTTGAGAGGGTACTAGTTTTGATTTCTTTTCGTTTACTGTGTACCCTAGGCAAATTAGTAATCTTTTTACAAACGCCAGATGCTTTAGTAGAATGTCTTTGTTCTTCGCTTGAATAAGGCAGTCGTCCAAGTAGGGATATATTTGGATTCCTCTTTGCCTGCAAAATGCAATTACTGGTGCCAGGCATTTTGTGAAGACCCTGGGCGCAGTAGATAAGCCAAAGGGCAGTGCAGAGAATTGGTAGTGCAGTGAGCCAGATATGAATCAGAGGTATCTTCTGCAAGACTGTCTGATTGGGACATGCAGGTATGCCTCTTTTACGTCCAACATTACGAGCAAAGTCTTCTTGCCCAGCATGGGCAGTAGCTGCTGCAGTCTCAACATTTTGAATTTTGGAACGTCCAGAAATGTGTTTAAAATAGACAGGTCCAGTATTGGTCTCCAGGATTTGTCCTTTCTGGGCACCAAGAAAAGTCTAGAGTAAAATCTTTATCCCTACTCATGTTGTGGTACTCGCTGAATGGCCCCTCATGTCCATGAGGGATGAAACTTGCTTTTGTGCCTCTGCCCACTGATTATGTGGCAGGTCTGGCATACCTTTTGCCCTTGGCAGGGTGTGAAAGTGAAACCTGTAGCCCTAAGACACTATGTTCAAGACCCATGTCCTGGGTGATCATGTACCAATTTTGTGAAAAAAGTGCTAGTTTTCCCCCTAAGGGTGCTGCCAAAAGATAAATGCTTGGTTCTGGCAGAGGAAAGTCATTGGGACTGTTTCCTGTATGGCTGTGATTTGTCTTCTCCGCTTTTGGAGGTAGAAGCACCCCATTGTTTAGGCCTGTATAAGCCTTGGGGCTGGGATCTGCTTCTGGGGCGTCTGCATCTGCCTCTTTGTGGCCTGTCTGACACTGGAAAGGACCAATTCTTTGTAGGCCAGTTCCTGCTAAATCTGGGTGGCTGCACCTGTAAGAAATCCTTAACTGTCTGCATAGATTTCGCTTTGTCCTCCATTTTCTTCAATACCGCTTCTGCTTCAACACCAAACAAAGTATCATGTTGTAATGGAGCATCTATTAATTTTGCTTTAACATTATCAGGCAGATTCTGTTCCTTTAACAAAGCATGTCGCCCAATGACAGAACCCATAACAGCGGCCCTGCAAGATGCCTCCGGAGAATCAAAACCACATTGCAAAGTATGCTTTCCCACTTGTTCAGTTGCATGCAATAAGTCCTGCATTTCTTTGTTTTCAGCACATTCAGAATTTAACATTTTTCTGTTTAAGCAGTGACAATAAATATGCTGATATTTAAGCATATGAAATTGACAATTTAAAGCCCTCACAGCCAAGGTAGCAGAAGTGTAAAACTTTCTCCCCCCCCCCCCCCCATCTGTCCAGTGCCCTTGAATCTCTATCAGAGGGGATAGGGTTTTTTGCAGTGGAAGCCTTGACCCCTTTGGGACCCTGAAAAATATAGTTTCTGGGTCAGCAGCAGGGTTTTTATAAAGACATTTATGTGAATCTGGAACCCTGTAGTATCTGTCTAGCTTAACAGGTGCAGAGGGTAAAGAGTCAGGGGACAGGCCGGACTCTGAAAATACATCTACAATGTCTAAAACAGGAGGGATAGCAAGAGGCCTGTGCTGAGGTAGTAAAAGAAAATCTCCAAGCCTTTTCTTAGATTCTGAGTAGTCTTGGCTCTCCCAGTGGAAGTGCTCCTCATGGTATGCAGGGTTTCCCCAAAAGAAAAATCCTCAGGAGGGGAGGCTGAAGGGATAGATTCTTCGGCATTGGAATCCTCATAGGGATGGAGAGAGTATTCTTGGTCAGAAGAGGAAGCGGAGGAAATGGAAACCGGATCTGAAGATTCATATTCTGTCTCTTGCCTAGGCCTCTTCTCAGGGGGGGGGATGGGAACCCCTGATCAAAGTAATTAGGTCTTCAGCCATTTTGAGCAGCTGTTTTTTTTAGGCATGGAGGCCTGTCCATGGACTTGCTGCACTTGTTTTTTTGTCTTTAGTGGTGCTTTAGTCTTTGCCTTAGGAGCTGTAGTTGTGTGTAGGCCTGAAAACACCCTCACAAGCCGATGCCTGCTCAGCGGCTCTGGACCCATCTGAGGGGAATATTTTCCAAGTGTCCAATACCTCGAGTTTCCAGAGGCCTAGTCTGCTCCATGTGGGAGTCGGAAGCAGCCTGCGGCTCTGAGGTAGCAGGCATCAGGGGCTGCGAAAGCGCCTCACTGAGAACCAGCGACTGGCTTAGAAGACGACTCAGTTTTGGACCTTGGATGCCTGTCCTTTTCCTTGCATTCCTTGTGAATTGCGGTAGCCGGATGGCTATCGGACGACATGTGTAATTAAATCTTCGGCCAAAGTAATGAAATGCAAAATCGTACTGACGCTTAGAGCGTTGGTTAAATCTAGCACAAAATCTGCAATTAGCTACGTCGTGATCAGGGCCTAGGCAAGGAATACAATAAGAATGGAAGTCCTTATGAGGTATTTGCTTCCCATAAGAAATAAAATTATTAACTTTTTCTGACATCGGTCTGGAGCAATAAAAAAAAGTTTCCCCAACGGGGTACTTAGCTTTAAGTGAAGACTTCGGATCTGAAATTCGAACACGAAAATCTCAGGAGTTGGCCGACCAGCACTTGCTAACCGCTTCTGCTTCGGGCACCACACATCAAGAAAGACTGATGTAATGGCATTGGCTGCATGCTTTACAACCCTGACTACATGGAAGAGACAGCAACCGACGCAGGACCCAAGATTTTGATAATCAGGCCAGCTGAGGGCTACCTGCAAGCAGATAACCCAAATGTAATGACTGCAACAGTGAAACACTAAGATCATACCATTCCCTGCTTCAACAATCCAATTCTTTACAAGTGAAGAACCTTCACTAACTCATTATACTGACAGACAAAAAGTGGGTCCCCCTGCCTGAGAAGTACATCTTAACAGCCACAGAGGAAATTATTCCTCTCCACCGCCCAGTCTTTCATGGCTATAACTGCTAAGCCAAGAGGACTGGGGGGGGGGATGACAAACAGTGGTATGAGTAACTACAAATGGCCCCAACAGAGTCACCTACCAGCAGCCGAGATAAAAATGGAGTCAACCCAATACCCAAAGACTCCTTAATCTTTTTATGGGCAGGGGAAGGTACAACCACAGAGAATGAAGTTAACTCCACAGTCAAGCTGAGAAAGACATCAAAATAGGCACATCAAGTGTGAATAAGTTGGTAGTGTACAGTAGAAAACAAGTGGTTTGGAAGTAAACAAACCACTGAAAGCTCCCCAGAAGCAAAGTATCCTTTCCCAAGCACACAAACAGTGCAACAGTGTCTTTAATAAAAATTGATAATGCTCACTACAAAAATGTTCATACAAGCCCGTAAGCGCTCCCTTAGAAAAGCCCTGACAGTCCAACTACAATACACTTCTTGCTAAACACAAAAGTACTGACAGGGAAAATTCATCAGTGCTCTCCAAAATTGGCTAAAGGTTTTTCCCAATGGGTAACATTTGCCCAACCTTATAGGATCACAGACAGACAGATTCACAGGGCCCACTGAAGGCACATTCTCTCAGTGGCAAAAAAGCTGTGAACTAAACACAGTGATGCTTTTTGCCCACACTGTCAATCAGTCCCCTCCATGGTCAATTGAGCTATTCCTTCCCCATCATAAAGATAACCAGGAAGGACATTATTCACAATATACTACCAAGTGCACACAATGCCCTCCCAACACCTAGGGAGAGGGGAGGGAACCACAACCTTTTACTTCCCTGAATGGCTCTTCCAGAGAAGTAAATTTATACTAGCAAATTATGATGTTTTCACACACACACACACACACACACACACACACACACACACACACACACACACACACAGCTTGAAATCTTAAGAAGAAAAAAAAGTTTACACAAACTTTCCCATTTCAAAACACTGATGTGCAACAGGTAAACCAACTGTCACTGCATGCCTCTTCCATACTAGAATATTTCATAAATAAAAGCCATGAAAAGCATTGGCAATCTACACCACCAAGGAAAATGAAAAACACTAAGTAAAATAAAAATCCTGATCAACATCAATGAAAATGAATGTACCAAAAATAAATCTGATAAAAATTACCTGACAGATGCCATTTAAAAAGAAATGGAAAAACAAAGTGCAACACAAGGGTGTACAAGTGAGAGATTAAAAAGGAGAATGTCAAAAGAGTCATTGTTTAATGTTTACGCATCTTAATCTTCTATACGCATCTTAACCAACTGTCAAGCTACAAAAGTGAAAGCAATAGGTGCAAGACAGGAATTAAATCCAGTATTCAAAAACAAGTAAAATATAAAAGTTTCACAATGGCAATACAAGATAAAGAAATTATGCAATCCCTATAAACATCTGATCTTCGTTGTCCATTTTCATTCTTCCTCAACGAGTTTAGATCTGATCCTCAGATCAGACTCTGCTGCTTTTTTTACAGCTCATGGATACTGAAAACTCTTGAGCTCCTCCTTTACTCATAATGCCCTAGTTTCCCTCCATACCTCAGATCTTGTTTGCTGACCTTATTGTTAGTTAAAAAACAAACCACCACTTTTATAAGAGAAACCAATATATGGAGCTTAAAGGCAGGAATACTGGTTCCTGTAGCACCTTCTCATTCACTCAGAAGTCACAAACAAAATGGTAGGGGATTGGAGGGAGGGGAGACTGAAAATGGACAACACAGATGGAATGTTAAGGCGAGTGCATAACTTATTTCTGATGTTGTCAATTTTCATTTGTTCCACAACAAGGGGGCCAGAGTCCCCAGCTACCTGAATCCTGGGTGGACTCTAAAAAGGCCATTCCTGAGCACTGTTGAGTAGAAGGCTGCTCTTCCCCCTAGAGACCAGGTCCAACTTGTAATGAGTAATAAAGGTAGGAGGATTAGCCCAAGTTGCAGCAGCACAAATAAGATCCATGGAAGATCTGGATAAAAATACTAATGGTTGCCATGGACCTGGTTGAATGAGCTCTCAAAGGTTTTGGCAAAGATGAACCCAATTTCTTGTAGAAAGACAGTTAGCCACTTGGCTAAAGTTACTTTTGTAACTGGCTTGCTCAATTTTTGATTCTAAAAAGGAGACAAATAATTGATCTGATTGAGTTTTTCCATTCTATGCAAACAGAAATGTAACTGTCTGTGAACTTCCAGTAAGTGCAACATGCATTCCCCTCTGTTCGAGAAATTTGGAAAGAAAACTTGAAGACTGATAAATTGATTGATGTTGGATTCCGACATCACCTTATGAAGGAAGGATGGACTGCTTCTTAATGACACCCTATCTTTATGAAAAATTAAATAGTGTCTTAGAAAATAAGGCTTGAAGTTCTGAGACTCTAGCAGAGGTTATGGCTACCAAAAAGATAGTTTTCCAGGTTAAAACTTCTAGTTCACACTTTGCTGACAGTTCAACTAGAGGGGAGTCAAAGCTTGTAAAACTAAATTCTAATCCCACGGTGGAACTGGATCTTTGAAAGGGATCTTAGAAGAAAGGTTCTGCTTATAAAGGCCTTAAAAGTTTTGGAGAAGCAAAGGTGAAATTGTTTACTCCTATATGAAAATTAGAAATGGCAGGTAGTTGTACTTTAGTCGAAAAAGCTAACCCCTTCATTACAAATTGTAGCCAAAAAACAAGAACTTTAGGTGCTGTTGCTGAAAGAGAGACAATGTCTTTCCGTTGTGTCCAAAAAACAAAATCTTTTTCCATTTACTTCTTTAAAATCTTCCTACTAAAAGCTTTATGGGAAGACAAAAGAACGCAACATACAAGGGAGGACAGCCTGGGTTGTCCAGCTATCAATGGAAGTGGAGAAACCATGCAGTAAACATCAGACCTGATTCACCCAGACATTTCACACCTATCAGTTGAGGCAGAAGGTCTGGAACTGGATGCAGTATCCATGAAGGGGGAACTAGATGAGGCCAAAGAAAGTGGGAACCAAATCTGACGAGGCCAATAAAGGGGCAATGAGGATAACTGTGCACTTCAAAATCAAAATGCTTTCTGAAAAACTTTGGGATTAGAGGGGTTGGGGGTAAGCAAAGGGGAGACCAGGGAGCTAGAGTGCACGTCAGTGATTACCCCGAGGTGGTGGTGGGGACAGACCTTTACTAGTTTCACCCTCCATTTAACACAGTGTGGTGGCCCTCACCAATATGGTTTAACGAAACAATGTAAATAGTGTACAAAATTGTGCAGACAGAACTATAATTTAAAAAATGATGTAAAACAGAACAGTTGCTTTAGTCGGGCACCACTGTGCATTAGGCAGTGAGGAATTTTGCACTGTTCAGTTAATACAACTGATCACTCAAATAGCTGATCTTAAAATCATGCCATTTCATAGAATAAGCAATAACATCTTACCAAGTTTCAATTTAACTGCTTCATTTGTATCACATTTGTACTCTGCCAACTTCTTCTCCATAGCACTTAAATCTACAGAAAGAAAAAAAAAACACTTTACAACACAAGAAAAAGCCTTTTCTGGCAAAATAAGCCAAAGTCCATTCACTGAAGCATTACCACTGAATCTGGTGGCAGAATTTCTGTTCCAAATGGGAAAAAGGGGTTGTGGGTGGATGGATGGACTGACTGCACTACTGTTGGTGCCAGGGCCTAAGGATGTCAACACTCAGTACAGAGATGTGTCAGTTCAACAGTGCAGAGGGATGAAGCCCTGACTGCAGCTCAGGTCACTGGATTTCAAAAGCATCCCTTCCTCTGAAGGAGCCAACAAGTGGAAAGATCAGCAGGTAATACAGACTTGAACATCCTGAGGTGGAAGTCAAATCACTGCAATGCTAGCATTTAGCAAGCAGAGGTGCACAGCAAACAGTACAGTGATCAGCTTTGCTAAACCAATGACAAAGCCTCTTCTGTATATATGTGTGTGGAAGCATGCATGCATGTGCAGGACGACATCTGACAAGCTTCCACACAAATGACAGTCCATGCATCAGCCGGGGGGGGGGGGGGGGCACATATGACATGGTATAACAATAGAACACCCTTTAGTGGTGCATCACTCAAGAAGCAGCCTAGAGGGGTGGAACAGTGGGACATCTGAGTTGTGCTGCATTCTGAGGGACCAATTACATATTTGAAAGGCTTGTCCTAAGAGACACAGACAGCCTCAGAATGGAAAGATTAAAAAAAAAAAAAAAAAAAAAAAGGACACGCAGACTGACGGGAGGAGGACATGCTTCATACCTTAAGGCAGAAGCGTATGGCTGATGAACAAGACACAGGACACCCTCATGTCTGCCCAGTTGACTGCTCCCATTAGTCAGGTCTCATCTCATTCAGCAGGGAGGAAACTGACAGGGCTCAAGACCTACAAGACAGTGGCTGATGGTTGGAAGGAAAAATAAATAAATTGCCTAGAAAAAGATAAACAATCTCTTAATACTCTAATAAAATGTATTGAATACATGCCTTCAATAAGAAAGTGGTGTGTAAAATGTTTATCTAAATGCAAACCACATACTGAAAATCTGCCTGTAAATGTACACGAGATAAAAAAAATATATATATATATATAAAACCATTACAGCAATCAAAATATAAAATGCTGACACCATTTTTAAAGTAAAACTGCGCAATTCCCTAACCAATGAGACTGTATTCTATGTTTTGAGAGATGCAAGATCTCTCTTTCAGCTTAACAGAGAGACTTTTTTCACATGCTCAGGGACTGCCATGATACAACAGACCATTCACCCTCCAGAGTGCAAGAAATTTGGACAAGGAAAAAATTATTTGTCCCTCCTCCCCAACGCCCAAAAACCAGGGAAAGACTGTAAATATTGCTCTTATAAAATCAGAAAGTGGTTAGAACAGATCCAATGCATGTCATGATTTAGCAACTTCGATCTTCAATTATTTGCCAGAAAACCACACATTTCATGAGGGGCAGACCAGATCTAGGATAAAAAAAAATCTGGACATTCTGCAAAAAATCTAGGCAATTGAGAGGCATGTATCCCAGCTATAAAAACCTAATAAAAGCAAGCATATAATCTGCCAATCATGTTAGCAAAGCAAAGACAGGAGGGCTACTCAATCCCTTAGTATTAGCATAAAAAAAAACAAACAAACAAAACACCTCATCCCAAATACAGCTTTTCTAATCAAAGGAAAGAGGCATATATTCATTCTGATTAATCCAGTTACTGTGTCGAGTTGGTTTTACCCACTTCTCAAAAACTGCCAAAAACAGACTTCACATACATCAACTTGCTAGTTTAGTCTACCACAGTCTTCTGCACTGACAGACTTTGACATCCGGATCAGCAAAGGGGCAAAAGTGGTACCAATGAAAGAATTTGAGACACCCGGAGTTTGGAAGAAAAAAGATTTGCCATCTCTAACTGATGGTGCAGACTACTAGGAGCTTATAACAACCTGCCTGAATTTTCAAGACAGCCACTACCATCCTGTTGCAATTTACCTCACACAGAGCACAGGAGGGAGAGACCACAGGAGATGAAAGAAACCTAAGAAAAAGAAGTTCTTACCATAACATTCCATCTGTGTTGTAGATCTTTGTTCATTCATTACCATTAGGACCTCGGTTCTGTCCTTGGAACGGATACAGCCATTTCCAAAGTCCGTGCCAACCAAAAACTAAGACCTACCCATAATGCCCCTCTCCTGGTTACTTCAGATAGAGTTTGCCCGCCCTTAGATAATAGATGTAATAATCAAAAGAAAAAACAAAAATAGTTGGTGGCTATGTCTGAGCAAATACCCTAACCAGGAGATCCTAAAGTCCACCAGGAGTCCAGGTAGGGGGAAGGAGGGCAGGAAGTAATGAATGAACAAAGATCTACAACACAGATGGAACGTTATGGTAAGATAACTTCTTTATCTGATGTTGTAAATCTTTGTTTATTCATTACCATTAGGACAGAGTCCCCAGCTACTTGAGTCCTGGGTGGCCCTAAGGAAGGATATTCCTGAGCACCATAGAACCAAAGATGCCCATCCTCTGCAATAGAACCAAAAGATGCCCATCCTCTGGAGGCCAAATCCAATTTGTAAAAGAGATATAAAGGTACGAGGTCTTGCCCACATGGCTGCTGTGCAGATATCATCCACAGAGGCTCTGGAATGAAATGCTACATAAGTAGCCATAGATATGGTAGAATGAGCCTTTACTCTGGAATGTAAGGATAGCTTATTCTGTTGGTAGATAAAAGATAATGACGTTTCTAAGCCAGAAGGATAAAGTCACTTTGGAAACAGGTTTACCCAATCTGGGTCCTGCAAAGGCCACAAACGATTGATCCGTTTTCCTGAAAGATTTATTCCTGTCCAAATAAAAACAAAGCTGCCGATGCACATCAAGGGTGTGCAAAAGGTACTCCCTCTGTTAGAATGTGGAGGGAAGAAAACCAGCAGGTCAATAGATTGGTTAATGGAAAAGCCAGAAGCGACCTTGGGCAAGAAAGAAGGGCCAGTACGAAGGGACACCCTATCCGTGTGGAAGATCCACTAAGGACTCTTGACACTCAAAGCCTGCAGCTCAGATACTCTTCCTGCTGAGGCAAGTGCTACTAGAAGTAAGGTTTGCCATGACAAAAATTGCAAATCACATGAATCAAAAGGCTCGAAAGGAGAAGCACCAAAGTCCAGTCCCAGGGTTCTAAGGGAGTCTTGACCGGAGGTTTAACATGCAATACTCCTTTCCTAAAGGTTTTGCAAGCGGTGTGACCTAACTGAAGAATTATCAAGATTATGAAAATTGGCGATAGCTGCTAAATGTACAGTGATCAAAGCTGAAGCTCCTGCATGCAAATCAAGTCGGGTATTGTAGGATCTTTTGAATAGGCATAGAGAAAGGGTCCAAGTTCTGACCTTTGGCCCAAATAGAGAACCTAGTCCATTTACTAGAATAAATGTTCCTAGTGGAAGGTGCGTCTGAAGCCAGAAGAATTTCATGAACAGATGGGATGTCAGGTGGCCTGGCAATCATTGGAAGTGAAGGAACCAAACCGCGAGCTTGAGACTGCGCAGGTTTGGATGAATCAGTCCCAGAGGATGAGAACAGGTCTTGGGAATGATCCAGGATCCACGGACTGTGAATCAGATGAGGCCATAGGGAAGACCCGGTGGCCAATAGTGCATTAGAGCGTCCCTCGGTGGTTCCCCCTGAGGGGGGAAATCAGGGAAAAGTAGCTTCTGCATTTGTAGTTGGGGGGGGGGGGGGGGAAGGGAGCAAACAAGTCGCACCAAGGCTTGCCCCAGCGTTGGCAAGATCCGATCAGCTGTTACAAGGTTGAGGGACCACTTGTGAGGCATCAAGATGTTCCTGCTCAGATTATCCGCAATAAGGTTGAAACTCCCAGGAATGTGTTGCTATAACGAAGCAGTTGGAAGTATCGCCCAGTGCCAAATCCTCATGATGTCCCGACACAGGGGGTAAGACCTGGTTCCGCCTTGCTTGTTAATATACCAGACGACTGATATATTTGACAGAATTGCAATTGTCCCAAAGGGTAGGGACACATGTAACACTTGCAATGTTAGGAGAACTGCCCTTAGTTCCAGGACATTTATGTGCAAATTGGCCTCCATGGGGGTCCAGGTGCCTTGGACAGTCTTTCCCTGGAAATCACCCCCCCCCCACTCACCCTAACATGGAAACATTTGTGGTCACCGTGGCAGACAGAACGGTCGACAACAAATATTCGTTTGTGGGTTCATCTACCATTACATTTCTTCCTTGCAACAGTTTTGAGACACGTAACATGCGGTCGAGTGGGTAAATTAGCAACGACCATTGTGTGGAAAGGAGCCACTATAGGATTCTCATGTGCAGTCTCGCCAGTGGTAGCAACGTAATGGCAGCCGCCATGGAGCTAAGAGTTGCAGTACAAGACGTGCTGGTACATAGGTCTGAGGAAGGTGGTCTTGGATGTGGTGGGTTATGTTCAAAAACCTGTGAGGGGGGGAAAGGGAAGCTTGACAGGATGTTGTGTCGAAGACCGCTCCAAGTGAATTACAGTGTCTTCGTTGGAGACATTGAGATTTGTCCTTTTTGACTAATCCCCAAGCGGACAGCAAGACCTTGAGTGTAAGAAGATTGCTGGTCGGAGTGGTAAGGAGACAATCGTCTAGATAGGGAAACACCCGGAATCCTTGTAGTCGAAGATGAGCTACCACAACTGCCATACATTTGGCGAACACTCGAGGGACTGTCGAGAGACCAAATGGCAGTGATTGGCTCCCAGCCAGGAGCAGAGAGCCATCTTTATATAGTAGTACGCGTCCTGGAGGTCTATTAGAGCACATCCAATTCTCTCTCCTTAGGAAGGGAAGAATGGACTCTCTCGTGACCATCCGGAAATTTTGAAGTTTAATAAATTTGTTCAACAGGCTGAGATCCAGGATTCATCTCCCATCCCGTGTCTTTTTTGGCACTAAAAAGAACCTCAAGTAAAGCCTGGATCCTGTCTGGTCTGGTGGTACTGGCTGGATGACTTTTCCTTAGCAGATTTTCTATTTTTAAGGCTGCTAATTCCCTCTGATTGGGCGGTACATCAGGGATGGGAGTTAAATCAAATGGTATTTGGTAGCCTCTAGATATTAATCTCTGCACCCAAACATCGGTAGTAATAAGATGCTAGGCTGGTAGATGCAAAGAACGACCCGACTGCTTCCAGAGGAAAGCAAATTAGGCCGCTGCTCAGGAGAGGTGGTAGGGTATGCTGGAGAAAATCTCTGGCATCCTGGTTACGCGGATCCCCTCTACCCCAAAAGGGACATCTTCCATACGAGTTGCCCCCTCTGCCCCGGGGGGGGGGGGGGGGGGGATTGTTCACCGAGAGCATCACAAAAAGGTCCTTGGGATTTCTTGAACCACATTTTTCCTCCCTTCTGGTTCCTGGAGTAGGACCTCTAGGGTTGGAAAGGCATATGCCCACAGCAGACTAGGTCTTTCCATCTTTCTCACTACGTGAGAGTGGGTCTCGTAATTTGGGTCCAAAAAGTGCAGATTCGTCGACAGGTGCATTGACGAAGGAAGATTTAAAGGGGTCTACAAAGTCACACAACCGCATCCAAGCATTACGTCTCATGACAACTCCTGATGCAGCAGCTAGAGCTACCCCCACGGTGGGGTGAGATACCAAACGCATCGAGGAGTTAGAGATGGATTCAAGGGTAGCTAGCTGCAAGGCGACAGTATCATGCACCTCATCAGGCAGTACCCCACCAAAGAGGGGGACATTTCAGAAATTGGGTCTCTTTGGAGATGAGTAAAGTGTGCCAGATAGTACAGCGACCAAATGGCGAATGTCGCTGAAGCATAGGTCCGTTTCCCCTAGATTGTCCATGGCCCGGGACTATTGAGGATGGACGGTGAAACTATCTTCTGCCAGTTCCTTTTTGGTGGCCACCATGACCATAGAATCAACAGTCAACTGCTAGGACCAGTGGGGGCTGGTCTTCAGGTGTAGATAACATTTTTTGTCTGGCCTCTGAGGAACAGGTTCTACATTGCCCAGGGCCATGATTTTAACAAGGTCATCTGCCGGTGGAGTCAACCAGGAAGTAGACAGCCGGGCATGAAGGTCTGCTGAACACAGATTCCTCACAAGGAGGGTTATAGGACTTAGTCTCCCCGCTGCTGGAGGATTTCGAGAATGCCTCCGAATGAGATAATCTGGGGAAGACCGTGGTGACCCTTCCCCCTAAATCACAGTCTTCAGTGATAGATTCCTCCAGTGAATCGAGGTGCTTCCTCTAGCACCATTTCTTCCGGGGTGGCTCCCCAGTGGGATCTTCTGAGGAGGACCCGGGGTCCCGAAATAGAGGACTGGAAGAGGTGCATGCTAGGGGAGGGCTCCGATACGGATGTCATTGGTGCTGACAGAGTCCACTACCTGTACAGTTTGATATTTTTTGGAGGTGAATCGGGAGGATGATGGGGACTATGTGATTGGTGAGGTGAGATTTGTCACGGGGTATGGGAAATGGGAGGTTCCTCGTGTACCCTATTCTAGCAGTTTTATGCCAACAAAAATTTCTCCTACTATTGCATCATTTGGAAAGGTTTTGTGCAAGCAGCTGGAAGTAAATATTTCAAGCGTGTCAGCAGTAAGAAAATAAATAATTTAAACAAAAATGAATGGTTAACTTTGCAAAAGTTGTGTGAGTTACATAAGGATTATGTCTTTCTTTAGCTGACAAAGGAGGTAATTGTATTAATTTTATCTAGGGACAAATATGATAAACTGGCAGAGGAATGCATTAATTTATTTATTATTATTTTTTTTAATCTTAACCCTGCATTAGAGTTCAATGGTTTATTGTTGGTGTTACTTGAAACAGGAAAACAGACTTGGCTTATTCTCTCCATCAGATGTTAGAAAATTACATATCCAAGAACCCAAAGATCATACCAAAGATCCACAACAGCCTTCATAATCCACCCGGGAGACCTACTGTGTCAGGAGTGGGGGCTTTTTTGCCAAATGTAGGTATATTCTTAGATGCACTTTTGAAAGGTTTTTTTTTTTCATAGAGTTGGCCCATATATACAAAAATGGCAAAGAATTTTCTGATTTAGTAGGTGGTATGAGATAGGAGGAGGATTTTTATTGGGCCAGCGTGGATGTTAAAAGCATTATATACTAGCATCAAAAATGTTGGGGGATGGAGGCAATAGCCAAAATGATGGGAGAGCCCTAGAAATCAGCTTTATTCTCCAATAACTTGAATTTTCAATTTTTTTTATTCAATAAACAAGTTTTTTTTTTTTTTACAAAAAGGAACTGCAATGGGGGTGTCTTATGCCCCCATCGTATGCAGTATTGCTTATGATTTATTTTGATAATTTTGTATACAATAAAAAAAGTTTTTTTGTAGATAAAAAGTGGTAATATATAAAAGGCTTACTGATGATCTTATATTTGTGTGGAGTTGCACAATAACTATTTTGGTTTGGAATTTACCTGCGAAGTATGCAAAACAATGCTATTATTTTATTTGAAGTTTTATGTAGGGGAAGATTATATGATAAAATTTAGACCATTCACCAAAGATACTGCTGTCAACAATTTTTGTTGGCAAGCAGTATGCATTCACCACACCTTTTGAATTCACTGCCCTTTGAGGAGTTCAAATGTAATTTTAACAATACATTTGATGTGCACAATCTAAATGGAGATTTTATAAAGGTTAAGCACAAGTTGAGAAGCAGGGGACATAGTGAGGATATTTTACACATGGAAGAAAGGAAGGGTAAGGGGGAATTGGAGATTTCTGGCAGACAATCAGGGATTTTTTTTGTAGTGACACATTCTTGGTCTAGTAGGAATTTTGAAAGGATTTTTTGCGGACAGATATTCTCTGATAATTTTAAGGGGGCTGGTCAATAGATTTTGGCCCATGGTGCGCAAGGATGAAGGTTTGAAGGACATATTTCCTAATAGTGTTACTCTCTCCTACAGTAGATTTTCAAACCTGAAGAAATTACTAAATTTAGGAAAAAAGTTAAAACCGAGGGACACCAGTTTGGTCGTTTTCCTTGTGGCAGATGTATAGTGCTACAGAGTGAAAAATGTATGTGGGAGTAGGATCAATATAAAAGTACACAGCTTTGGGTCTTTTCAGTTGTAAATCATGTGGGATGGTATACATTATTGGTTGTGGGTGCACCCCAACCAAGTGGTATGCTGGGCAAACCACAACAGAAGTTAAAAAACGCATCCTAGAACATTTGGGGGATATAAGGAATCAAACAGGAAAATCCAGTGGCCCAACATTTCTGGTCAGCACACGGTGGATCAGATGCTAGTTCTTTCTTTTCAGTTTTAGCCAAGCCTTCTGGTAGTATAGGTTCATAGGTAGGTACTAAGCTATCGGCCCAAGGGCCTATGTGAGCCTAGCCAGCAAGGTTCCGTAGCTTACACCACCCAAGAAAGTTATTTTCCTGCCACTGTCCAGCAGACACAGAAGTGATCCCCGGGGTGCATTTCCTATTTTCCATCCACTCAAGATTTTTCTTGAGTGCTAATGAAGAACTTTGCTGGACATAGATGGGTAGCTTGTTCCAGAGTATAGGAAGTCTCTGGGACAGGAATCTATCCCTCCAGCATGTCCTGTTTATTGTGGTGACAAGGTTTACGTCCCTAGAGTGTGTAGCTCGGACGGATTGGGTTTTCTTTAGGTGTAGCATGTCCAACACCTCTGGGTTTCACATAGCTTTATATGTTAGGTAGAGATCACATCGGAGAAGGCGATATGCTACGGAGTAAAGCTGGAGTTTGAGGTGGTCAGTGTAGGGCATTTGTTTGAGACCAGTAATCCTCTTTGTGAGGTACTTCAGTGGCCTTTCCAGCTGCTGCAGATGTCTTGAGGTACATTCCAAAAGGGGCGTTGTACTCTATAATGGGTCTAATGAGTGACTAGTAGAGGAGAACAATGACCTCTTTTTCCCCAGATAAGAACCCTTTTATGATTAGGTGTGCCACGTAGAAGGACTTCCTGACTACTGTGGTGATGTGACTATCAAAGGAGAGACTACTGTCCACCTGGGTCCCAAGGTCTCTATCACGCATTCGGTATTAAGATTGCTGCCTTTACCAAAGGGGATGACACTACACTTTTTGGCATTGAGCTTGAGGCCATGGCTCTGACATCAGGCATCTGTCTCTGAGGCCCTTCTGTAGGATGTCCACATCATTTGGGGACTTATGGCTCCTAGTTTGCAGTCATCTGTGAACTTAGTTAGCCAGAGGCCTGCTGTGTTAGCCTGTACTTCAGAGAAGTAGATTGCGGTACTCCACTTGTCACTGCTTTGAGGTCAGCTTTGGAGTCTGCAACTTTTACAGTGCGGGTTCTGCCAGTTGGCAACCCATCTTGTGACGTAGGGATTTATACCTAGTTTAGCTATAATTACAGAATGGGGGATGGTGTCGAAAGCCTTGGCGAGGTCAAGATAGGCTGTGTGAACCACCTTACCCTCATCCACGGCTTTGGTGACTGCCTCAAAGTCTATCAGGTTCAGGAGGCATGATCTGCCTTTCACAAACCCGAACAGGGTAAGATCCAGTGTTTGGAGGTTACCAATGTCTTTGTTTATGAGTTCTATGATGATACGTTCCATGGCCTTGCAGACCAGGCTAGTCAGGCTAATGGGTCAATTCCCGGGATCAGTGGGGGCTCCCCCTTTGTGGAGTGGGATAACTGTTGCTGTGTGCCATTCAGTGGGCACAAAGCCTGATGAGAGGCTATTATTGAACATGGTGCTTAAGTGTGGAGCCAGTTTGTGTACAATGCAGCCTAGGATGTTGTCCGGTCCCCATGGATGCTGTGTTTTTGGCTTTAGAGAGAGTGCAGCTTTTACCTGTTTAGTTGTGATTACAGGGACTCTGCATTCTTCCTGTATAGATATGGGCCTTTTAGGGGGGTGAGAGGGAGGTAAAGTTAGCACTTAACCTATCTGCCAGGATGTTGGCAATATCAGTTGGTTCTGTAATTTTCGTGCCTTTGTGCTGTAACTCGGAGCAGATCTGGGTGTTGCCATCTAGATTCTTGACATAGCTATAGAATGCTTTGTGGTTGTCCTTGGAGTTGTGGCGATTTTGTTTTCGTAGCTAGCTTTGAAGGATCTTATAAGGGATCTCAGCTTCTTACTGAGGCTGACCAGGGAGCTCCTCCACTCATGGGATTTTACTCTCTTCTGCAACAGTTTCTTCCTTCTGTTGTACAGTTTGTTTATAGCAGAGGACCACCAGATTGGCTTCCTTTTTTTTGGAGGATAGCACGATCCATGCACTCATGCAAGTGCTTATAGAGTCCATTTGTTTAGGATTCAGCAGTTGTAAATGTATTGTCCATCTGCATGGGTGTCATGAAGTTCAACTTCTGTCTTAAGAATCATGAAGTTGGCTTTGGTGAAATTTTTTTTATCGTGGTTTCCTTAATGGGGGGTGGGGGCAGGATGTGGATATCAAGGGTGATAAGCTTATGGTCGGATCGGACCAACGAGGAGTTGACTTCAGATGTGGAACACTGGTCACTCATGTTGGTAATGACTAGGTCTAGGATATTGTTGCCCCTGGTGGGGGTGTGGATAAGTTGATCTAGGGCATTGGAGTTCTAGGGCATTGGAGTTTATGGAATTCCAGAAAGTGTTGAGCCAAGGTGTTTGGGTACACAAGTAGTTTTCCCAGTTAATGGTGGGGTAGTTGAAGTCGCCCATTATTAGGGCGTTTGGTTGAACCCTAACATTTTCCAGTACATCAAGAAAAGAGGAGTGGGAAACCTGGGGCATGGTGGGGGATCTGTAGCAAGCTACAATTTGGATTGCAGTTTTGCCCAGAGTTAGTTGCACTTGGATAACCTCGGATGCATTATGCTAAGCAACTAGCCTGGAGGTGTGGATATCTCTAATGAATATGGACACACCTCCGCCTTTGGTGTTTCAGTCCAGGTTACATGGCCGAAAAGTGTGGTATGAGTTACAGCCTGGTAGTGCAGGGGTGCTCTCTGGAGCCTTGAACCAGGTCTCAAGTCACTGCACAGATGTAGCATTACTCTCAGTTTTTGCTTGCCTGTTCCTGTTAGGGTGGTGAATTTGTTATTTGAACCCTGCCTAAAAAAGGCACTACAGGGGCAGCAAGAGACAGCATCCGGAATCCGAGGTACGACAGGTGCAGGCCATCTGTGGCAAAGCATCATGGTCTGTCGACCAGTTCATCCCAAGCAGACAGATAATGGATCCCCTTAGGACACCAGAAGCTTAGCCAATTGTTGAAGTCAATCATTTTGTCCTTGCACTGTATCATTCTGGGCGATGACAGAATGCTACTGAAGGCTAGGGTCATACCTGCCTGGGCTACAAGATCGGAGAGCTCTTCCATATCTCTTTTCATGTAGTCCAGGGAGGTACATCTCAGGTCATTCACACCAACATGGACAATGACAGCCATATTTGTATTTGTTGTGGAGTGACCCGAGTGCGTTGGTTATGTGGCGGATCCTGGCACCAGACAGGCAGCTGACAGCAACATTCTCCTTGTTTAGCCTGGTGAGTGGGACATCAGTGTGCCTAACTATAGAGTCACCTATGACTAGTGTGTTGGGCACGTTGTTTTGCCTTATTGGCTGTGGTTGAGTGACACAGTCTGTGGGCTATGTGTCATTTGGGTTGTGTTGGGGGATGGAGATTGCTTGCGTTTCTGCTTTGGAAGTCTCTGTTGCTTAAGACAGATTATTATCGAGAGCCTCCACATATGTTTTTGTGTTACTAGGTGTGGATTTTGGTGGTGTAGATTTAGAGAGACTATGGGATGAGTGTGGTGCAAATGTTTACCTTCTCCTCATGACTGTCAAGTTCAGTCTTGGTTGGAGAGAGCTTTACCTCCAGTTTGGCTAGATAAGTGCATCTCTCACAGGTTGTAGTGTTGGGTGGTAGGAGGAGAGGGTTGTCTGTGTACATGAGGCAATTTCTACATTGCCTCAAGATGCCCAGATTCATCAGATAGATAGGAGAGAACACTGGGAGCTGACCCTTGGACATCCCTAAATAAAACAGTATTTTCCTCTAGATAAGTGAGGAAAGTGAGTACAAGAGCTGTTTCTCTCTAAGCAAGTGAGAAAAGAAGTACAAAAACTGTTTTCCTCTAGGTAATGAGGAAGATTGAGTGCTATAGTAATTAGTAGCTTATTTAGTGCTTACAAGTTCTGAACAAGTGCTGAGCATGAATAAACAAATTTAAGTGCTAAAACTAAAAATCTGTATCTGCACTAGACGAGTTACAGGACAGAAACAAGTGCAAATGCAGGCTTTCAAATCAGAAAAGTTGAGAGATGGAAGATTGCCCAAACGGCCAATAACTACAATTTCTGGGCCAGAACCACTCTGTGTGGTAGACAGGTTATCTAGTGCTTACCACTCCCACTGATAAGCTAGAAGGCTTCCCCCCCCCCCAACACAGAAAGCCTTGGGGGGGCTCAGAAGCTTACATACAGTCCTGGATACAGCAAATCTGTATCTGGAATTAGAAGTTATGTACTCACCATAACGTTCCATCTGAGTAGGTGTATTCATTTGTCTGCAACCTGTGGGTTATGGATCCGATATCGGATCCGAACCGGCATGGTTTTCCAGCTATGGATCCATGCTCTCAGCTCCTCCCCTCACCCATAATGCCCTGCTCTACCCTCATGACCTCAGATCGAGTTTGCCAAAGCAACAACACCCTAAAAAGGGTAACATAGAATATGCAGGAAACTGAAAGGCCAGGGGGATAGGAGGGCGGGATGGTTGCAGACAAATGAATACACCTACTCAGATGGAACGTTATGGTGAGTACATAACTTCTAAATCTGAAGTAGGATATTCATTTGTCTGCAACCTGTGGGACAGAGTCCCCAGCTACCTGAATCTTGGGCGGCCATCATGGAAGGATATTCCGAGCACCGCTGAGCCAAAGGATGCTCTACCCCTAGATGCAAGATCCAACTTATAGTGGGAAATAAACGTATGAGATGAAGCCCACGTGGCTGCTGCACAAATATCATCTAGAGGAATCCTAGCCTTGAAGGCTGCCGAGGTAGATACTGACCGGGTTGAATGGGCATGAACACCCTCCGGTGCGGGCCTTCCTGAAGCTTGATAAGCCAATAAAATGCACTGTGAAATCCAGCGGGACAGAGAAACTTTAGAGATTGGCTTGCCCAAATTGAATTTTGCAAAGGAAATAAACAGCTGGTCGGATTGCCTATGACCAGCTGTCCTGTTCAGATAAAATCTAAGTTGCCTGTGAACATCTAGTGAATGTAGCTTATATTCACCTTTGTTTTCATATTTAGGGAAGAAAACAGGGAGGTTAATGGACTGATTGATGTTTGCTTCAGAAGCGATTTTAGGAAGAAAGGACGGGTTGGTCCTGAGGGAGACACGGTCCGGATGAAATACCAAGTAAGGAGGTTTAGCTGATAATGCTTGAAGTTCAGAAACTCTCTTGGCTGATGTAATGGCTACCAAAAAGGCTGTCTTGTAGGACAAGAATTTGAGATCCACCGTAGCCGCTGGCTCAAAAGGAGGGGCGGTCAAGGCCTGTAGGACCAGAGAAAGGTCCCAAGGAGGAACTGCTTGTTTTATAGGGGGCCCTGAGAAGAAAAGTACCTTTAAGAAAAATTTTACACAATTTGGCTGACATAAGAGGATTAGAGTCATGGCCAATGTGATAGTGAGAAATTGCCGCCAGTTGTACTTTGACTGTGGAACTGCTGGCACCATCGTTAAAGAGAGTGGTTAGAAAGTCAAGCACTAAAGGAAGAGGAACCGTGAAGGGATTCAGGCCTTGCCGCTCCGCCCACAAGAGAAAGCGTTTCCACTTGCTTCGTAAACCTTTCTAGTGGATGGTTTATGAGCCGCCACCAAAATTGCCTTAACCGGTGATGAAATACCGGAGTCCTTATCAAGAGTGGAACTGGAGCAGCCAAGCGGTCAGCTTCAGGTTGTCCAGATTCGGAGGAGGAATGCAGGATGGATGGGATATCAGATCCGGGATGGGATCTAGAATCCAAGGAGGATTCACCGAGTGAGACCTTAGGAAGGGGAACCAGATCTGTCGAGGCCAGAATGGAGCAATGAGAATCATTCTGCAACCCACCCGAGAGGCTTTCTGAAGAACTTGGAGCATCAGAGGCAAGGGTGGATAGGCATACAGAAGACCGGGTGGCCAAGCATGCACCAGAGCGTCTCTTGGGGTACCTCCGGGAGGAGGTATTAGAGCGAAAAACTGTCGCACTTGGTGTTTGAGGGAGAAGCAAAAGATCGCATGAAGGGTTCCCCACCGTGCGAATATGCGTTCGCTACTTGACAATTGAGAGACCACTCGTAAGGGGTCAGAATGGTGCGACTGAGCTTGTCCGCTAGGATGTTGGACCGACCGGAATGTGCGTTGCTATTAGAAAGCGATTGGTGGAGATTGCCCATTCCCAAACTCTCATGGCCTCTCGACAAAGAGGGTAAGACCTTGTTCCCCTTGCTTGTTGATGTACCAGACAACAGACATGTTGTCCGATTGAATCGCAATTGTTCCCAAGGGAAGAAAGTCCTGAAGTGCTAGCAACGCTAAGAGCACTGCTCTCATCTCTAGAACATTGATATGCAGTAAGGTCTCTGAATCGCTCCACGTGCCTTGGACGGTCCGCCCAAAGTGCCCCCACCCGAGGCAGGAGGCGTCCGTGGTCACCGTGGCGAGAGGGGAGAAGCACAAAATGGGCGGCCTTTGTGGAGATCCGGGAGTGGAGCCACCACAAGAGGGACCGCTTGCAAGCCTTGCTGATCGCTATGGGATGATGCATGGGAGAGCAAGGTATGACCACTGTACTAAGAGCGTCCACTGTAGAATGCATATTGAGCCTGGCAAGAGGAAGAAGTGCTATAGCCGATGCCATGGACCCTAGAGCCCTCAGGACCAACTCCGCTGGAACAGAACTTGAATGGAGAATGGCCCGCACCTGGAGCTGCAGATTTAGAACTCTGTCCGCAGTGAGGAAGGCTCGTAAACTCCTTGTGTCTAGCCTGGCCCCTATAAAATCTAAGAGCTGTGTGGGCCAGGTTGGATTTCTTTGTATTTATTGTGATGCCCAGAAAGGGAGCAAGATGGAGAAAGGAGTCTCGCCAATAGAAGTAGATGCCTTGTTGGGGCGGTAAGAAGCCAGTCGTCCAGGTAGGGAAAGACCTGCACCCCTGAAGCCTCAGGTGGGCCGCTACCACTGCTAATACTTTGGTGAACACCCTGGGGGCTGTGGTGAGACCAAAGGGAAGGACCCGAACTGGTAGTGACTGGCTCCCAGCCGAAGCGGAGAAACCTCCTGGAGCGCCTGTCTATCAGGATGTGGTAGTACGCGTCCTTGAGGTCTATCGAGCACATCCAGTGATTTTCTCCCAGAAGGGGGAGAATAGATTGCAGAGTGACCATTCGGAATTTTTCTTTGGGGACTGCCAGATTCAAGAGAGAGAGGTCTAGGATTGGTCTTAGTTCCCCCGTCTTTTTGGCACTAAAAGAATCTGGAGTAGAACGCTGATCCGATCTGGTCTGGGAGAACGGGCTGGATGGCTCTTTTCTTTAGCAGATGGCCAATTTCTGCCAAAGCGGCCTCCCGTTGACCGGGTGGGACGCCTGGGAGGGACTTCAACTTTGGAAGGTGAAGGAAAGGAATGCGATATCCCCTGGATATGATTTGGAGAACCCAGCGGTCCGATGTTATGGACTCCCATGCCGCTAGGTGCCCCGAAAAACGTCCCCTGACTGCCTCCAGAGTAGAGCAGTCGGGCAACCCCTCAGGGTTGCTGCGCGGGCCGTTCAGAGAAAGGTTCCCTGGACCCGAAGTTTCTGGGAGCCCCTCTGCCTCTAGGGCGGCGTCCTCCCTGTCCTCCTCTGCCACGGAAGGACTGGTTGTCCGGAGCAGGCTGGGACTGCTGCGACTTCCGGAACCACATCTTCTTCTGACCCTTTTGGTTCCTAGAATAGGGCCTCTGGGGTGCAGAGAAGCGGATTCCGACGGCAGACAGCGTCTTCCCGTCCTTTTCGCT
>NC_056738.1:98371159-98548659 GCF_019279795.1 Protopterus annectens | reverse complement strand
ACAAGTGTGGCAATCCCAGTTTAAAACTGGGAAGGCTGTTTTTAGCTTCTTGTTGCACTGCTTAAGTGCTAGTATTAGACTAAAGTTAACAGCACCAACAGGACTAACAAAACATTAAGCACCCTTTCATTCACCAGAAAGGGGACTACTGAAGTGGTCTTTTTTCCTAAAGATCAGAGCATAGCAGCAGTGCTTTGTACTCTGCAGATTTACTCACCAATATACTTCACTTCCCAAAAAGACCAAACAGGTGTCCCTGCGGGAGCCCAAACAATTTGCTTCTGCTTATGCCCCCCCCCCATAACCAGAATACAAATTCTGCACCACTAACAGGAATTATTCTACAGTATAGTTAAAGCTAGCAATTATGTATTATAAATAATGTTTGCCCTGCAGGCCATTTAGTCTTACAACAACAATAAGCTGTAATGCAGAAATACAGTTTTTACCACCACTGCAGAAATTAAGTTTTATAGCATATCACTACGTTTCAAGATATACAGCAAGTGGAAGAGACTAGAAAAAAAGCAATCTCGGCCTTGAAGCTTCTGTGTTATATTATCCCCTCCCACTAGTGTTAAGTACAAGAAAGGTGCTTCTGAAGCAAGGAACTAACCATCCTCTTCCCTTCTAGCAGCCTAGCTCATGAGGAAAAAAGCATTTAAGTGCAGCATCAGACTGAACCAGCAACTATACATCCAAGATCAGGGCTTCACTAGGTTAACCAACTTTCTGTTCAGAACACAAAAAGTGTCTCATTTACATCTCTGCCCAACAGTATTATGACCGAAGCATGTGGCCACTGGGATGTCAGACAGGGAGCCTCAGCCATCAGGTAGCTATTTGATAGAATAACAAATTTGTTGTAGCTTGTACATGCAGGATTTACCCACGATTGGCATGGTTTGATCACAAGGGCAGCCAGAGTGAGTAAATAAAACCAACCATAGGTAAATCAAAGTATATTTCAAGCCTAGAGCCTATGCAGGCCAATTAAGGGCTTGCTGCAATATAAACTTTGTTGCATAAATTCAACCACAGTCGACAGATCAAGTAAAAACTTGAAACTATCAACTGACATTAAAAGTACCCCATAATCTTTGAGCTCTGAAGTGGGGGGGGGGGGGGCAAAGAAACTAGTTTCGATACAACATTCAGAGACCAATTATTCCTAGTGTTTAGTCCATGGTCAATAAAATCAATACACATCATAGCTGACAACACGTCATCTTTACAGCATTCAGATATTAAAATCAGTTCTTAATCTATAAACTACTGAAAATACATTTAAGTAAAAATTCACATTCAACTATATATATCTAGCAAATGTTCTTTGAATTCTCTAACTTGGCCTACTGCAATGTCTGCAAAGCACAAAAGACCCACAATATTATATTATTGGGTGAAGAATAAAGGGACACAATAGTCCAAATATCAACGGTCCAAAATCCTAACCCTGAAGTAAGTCACATTAAGAATAAATGTTCTAAATAAGTCTCTAATTTTAACTCAGATTTTCCAACCTACTAGTCAGTCAGTTTTTAACCCATCTCAATATATAGACGTTAATGTTGGACTTCACCAAAATGTCAATAAAGACAAAATGTAGACCTGAATCAAAGGCCTTAGCCAGATCAAAATAGATCACATCTATAACTTAGCCCTTATCCAACAAATTTACTACATATTCATAAAAATGAACCAAGTTAGACACTACGTAAAACACATTTCTCAAACATACGGCAAACTAATTGGTCTACACACCCAACAGTATCACTACGGCAAGTTTTTACATACAGTAAAAACAATGGCTTCCTTCCAACTTTCAAGAACATGCTCTTTTGCTCTTTTAACAAGGGTACAAGTCAGTCAGTTATACCACTCAGAAAATTACCATTCAACCCATTAGGCCAAGCCACAAAGTTGTTTTTGTTTAAAAAAAGCAGATTTTAATATTAACAAAACAAAACAAGTTAGCCAAAGATATGTGTAGAGCCATCACTTAACAGCAATTAAAATCATCCAGAGCATAGCCACACAAAAGTTTAAATAAACCATTTTTACTATCAAATGTAGTAGAGGACAACTTTATTTCACAAGTAGTGCTATGCTCCTTAACTAGTCTTAAATGGTTCCTTATCAACCATAGTTGGGTGAACCCTATTCTTTTACTTCTAGGCTGTTTCAAGTTTTATACTCCAGAGGATTTGACAAAGTCAGCAACTTAAAAATTAGCACATTCAAAAAACCCACAACTACGGGTAAAAACCTTGCTTTCCCTAGTATTCTCTCTGTTACAGTCTGTGAATATCCACATAATATACCATCACTTATTTTCCATTTTACTGGATAAGAGTGTTGACCAATCTACACTATGGACATTTAAATCAGCAGCAGTAATATCATAATTCCCCTACTACATCAACAGCACAACAGATAATTACCCACCTAGCTCATATGCAACAAAGTAAATCAGCTTATTAAAGTTTCTATAGTGGTACAGCTTTAAATAAATACTTCAAGGATTCTCTAATAAAACTAGTAATCATCTTCCTTTTATTTTCCCCTTAAATTTAAGTGCCAAAGAGACATAAAAAAAAAAGTTCAAATTCAAAAATGTTACTTAAAATCAAAATTCACCCACAACTTTATACAAATTTAGTTCCTGTTCTGCTAATGTTATTGGACCCTTCTAAATAATTAGATTGTATCTCAAATTAGTGTTACATAATTTCATAACACTATGCCTTACATCTCCCAATTTGCAGCCACCCAAAAGACACTAATCTTTTGACTTTGGTTCCTAGGGAGAATATTCTTGACCTCTAAACACGGACTCTACTATAATCAGATTTACTTCTCTTTCACTACGAATGAATACATGAGTTGCCACCAGAATCATTGAAACCAGAGTGTAAAACATGGACAAAAAAATGCTATAATGTACATGTATACACACACACACCCGCAGGACAACAGAAATTATACATTTTACGTATGAATTACTAAATTCTGACCTCACTTGTCAATATATGAGATTAGTTGAAATTCAATCTGAACTAGAACCCAACCATGATATTCCGGACTGTGCTAAATGAACAAACAGGCAGACAGTAGTTGACAATTAATGGATTGGGGAAGGTAAACAACAAAAACTACTAGATTCATTAAATGTACGCTAACAAGTGTGCAAAACAGCAACTACAGAACCGGTTCATTCCCCCAGTCCAATATCAAAAATTATGGCAAAATCTATTTGTGTGATCCAACTTCAGCCAAGAATACCAGAGAATCCAGTTAGTTTCCCAACAAAATAAAGTTAAAAGATTAAACAATTATTAGCCAAGATTATCCCCACTTATCTATTCATGATGCAGCTTGACATAGCTAAAAACAGGAAAACTGACAAATTGTATTCCTATACAAAACCGTTTGCTCACTAAAGCAATTATACAAGTCAGCACTAAAAATTAAAAGCACTACACCCTCACTCCCCACTGGCCCTGGTTTTCAATTAAGGAATTCCCAATATTATTCTAGCATGTCCAAAGGTCAGTTGTCAATCTCCTCTCCGGTCCAGCTGGTGAATCTGGGAATCT
Source organism: Protopterus annectens (assembly GCF_019279795.1). Taxonomy (NCBI): domain Eukaryota; kingdom Metazoa; phylum Chordata; order Ceratodontiformes; family Protopteridae; genus Protopterus; species Protopterus annectens. The sequence continues at coordinate 98,545,060 of NC_056738.1, read as the reverse complement.
TGAGGCAATGTTACAACTGCCTCATGTACACAGACAACCCTCTCCTCCTCCCAACAAATTCCAACACATGTGAGAGATGCAACCATATAGCCAAACTGGAGGCTAAGCTCGCTCAACTCAGTACTGGCATAACCAGTCAGGAGGAGAAGGAAACCATACTCACTACAATTCCAGTCTCACATAGACCTACCACGACAGCAAACCAAACACATACAAAAACATACTCTGAGGCTCTAAATAAAGATCTGCCGAAGCAGCAGAGACCTCCAAAGCAGACACCAAAGCAGCCGCTACCCCAAAACAAAACACGTGCAACACATCTCACAAAGCCAGTGTGCCAAACAGTCACAGCCCTTAAGACTAAACACACCTGATACACTTGTAATAGGTGACTATCGTCGTGACGTCCCGCTCACCAGGCTGAACAAGGAGAGGGTCACGGTGAGCAGCCTGTCGGGTGCTAGGATCCGCCACATAACACAAGCACTCAGGTCACTCCAAGGCAAGTACAAATATGACTCAGTCATTGTCCATGCTGGTGTGAATGACCTGAAACGTACCTCCCTGGACTACATGAAGAGAGACAAAGGAGCTCTCTGAGCATGTAGCCCAGGCCGGTATGACCCTGACCTTGAGTAGCATCTTACCCTCACCAAGAATGATGCCACAATATGAAGACAAGATGATCAATTTCAACAATTGGCTTAAGTACTGGTGTCATTCAAAGGGGATCCAATGCCTGTCAGCTTGGGATGATATGCTCGACAAGCCACGATGCTTCGCTAGGGACGGCTTGCACCAGTCACCCCTGGGCTTTCGGATATTGGCAAAGGCTCTTGCTACCCCCATAGTGCCTTTTTTAGGCAAGGCCCAAAAGACAAACCCACCTCCATAGGTATCACAAGGGATAAGAAACTAAGAGTAATGCTACTCAACGCCAGAAGTCTAAACCTCAAGATGCACGCACTCGAAACCCTCCTTAGCATGGAGAACATAGATATCTGTGCAGTAACAGAAACCTGGTTCAGGGCTCCCGAGAGCACCCCAGCACTACCAGGTTATACCTCATACCATGCTTTTCCGCCCCAAAACTTAGATCGAACCACAAAAGGAGGGGGAGTATCGATATTCATCAAAGATACCCACACCTCCAGGTTGGTGGCAAAGCACGAAGCATCAGAGACTATCCATGTGAAACTAACAGTGGGTAAAACTGCCTTCCAGTTTATAGCCTGCTACAGACCACCCTCCCAAACCCAGGAACCCCACTCGGCCTTCCTGAGAACACTGGAAAATATGAAGGTCTCTCCAAACACCATTATATTGGGCGACTTCAACTACCCAAACATAGACTGGGAGCATTAATCTAGCTTCAACACCCTAGCCCAAAGGTTCCTAGAATTTATAAACTCAAATGCTATGGAACAACTTGTTACCACTCCCACAAGAGGGGAAAACATACTGGACCTGATCCTCACCAACATGGGGACTCTTTGCTCCAGACCAGAAGTGTATCCCTCACTGGTAAGATCAGACCATAAACTAATCTCACTGGATATTCACATCCCGACCCCACCCCCTGCCCAAAAAACCACAGTGAAAAACTTCTCTAAAGCAAATTTTACACTCCTCAAAACTGAGGTGGAATCCTTCAAAGCCCCCGGGCCTGTGGAAAATACAGCCCAGACCGCAGAATCCTTTATAAACACATTCTATGAACACCTTCAGGAATGCATGGATCATGCGATCCCAAATAAAACCAAGACCCAATCCTCCAAAGGCAGACGTCCTGTCTGGTGGACCCCAGCCATAAACAAACTATACAATAGAAGGAGGAAGCTACTAAATGATAAAGCAAAATCCCAAAAGGGAAGGCATCACTGATCAGTATTAGCAAAAACTACGGGCACACATAAAATTGTCTAAGGCCAGCTTCGAGAGAAAAATTGCACAGGACACTAAGGATAATCACAAGGCTTTCTTTAGTTATGTTAGGAACCTGGGTGGCAATTCCCAGATATGCTCAGAATTAGTCCAAAATGACAAAAATACACCGAACCCACAGACATTGCAAACATCCTAGCTGACAGGTTCAGCGCAAACTTCTCCCCACCAAAAGGGCAAATATCTATCCCAGCAGAGTGCTGCCCCCTGACATCTCAGATGCTCAGGTAAGAGCCGCCTCTCCAAAGCAAAAACACAGCATCAATGGGACCAGATGGTGTCCCGGGCTGCGCCCTACATGAACTCAAAGAAGAGCTAAACCCAAACATAAAACTACTGTTCAATCTCAGCCTTACTACAGGATATGTGCCCAAAGAGTGGCGTACAGCAACAGTGGTCCCTCTCCATAAAGGTGGTGCCTCAACGGATCCTGGAAACTATCGCCCCATAAGCCTGACTAGCTTGGTCTGCAAAGCTATGGAAAGGATCATCATGGACCTCATAAATAAAGATATTGGGGACCTACAAACACTGGATCCTACCCAGTTCGGCTTTAAGGGCAGATCCTGCCTCTTAAACCTGGTTGATTTCTTTGAAACAGTCACCAAGGCCATTGACTAGGGGAAGGGGGTCCACACAGCCTACCTGGACCTCGCAAAAGCCTTCGATACAATACCCCACTCGGGCATTATAGACAAGCTCACCAGCTTAAATATAAACCCCTATGTCACTAGATGGATTGCAAACTGGCTCAAGGACAGAACCCACATGGTTAGAATTGCTGGAGCCATGTCAGACTCCAAAGCAGTTACAAGTGGTGTCCCACAAGGCTCAGTCCTGGGACCTCTCTTGTTCGGTATATATTTCTCGGAGGTACAGGCCAACACGGAAGGACTGTGGCTGACCAAGTTCGCAGATGACTGCAAACTGGGTGCCATAATAGACTCTCCAGCCGACACAAGCATCCTCCAAAAGGGCCTCATAGAAACAGACAACTGGTGCCAGAGCCATGGCCTCAAGCTAAATGCCAAAAAGTGTATAGTCATCCCCTTTGGCAAAAACAAAGTGCCCACAAATTACTACATAGGTGGAAATCCATTAAGTACAGAAGTAATTAGGGACCTGGGGACCCAAGTTGATAGCAATCTCTCATTTGACAACCACGTGGCCAAAGTGGTTAGAAAAACATTTTATATAGCCCACCTAATCATGAAGGGATTCACATCTAGATCAGGGGAGGTCATCGTGCCTCTTTACTCATCCCTCATCATGCCCATAATTGAGTACAATGCCCCTTTTGGGATGTACCTTACCAGACACCTGCAGCAACTGGAAAGACCCCAAAAGTACCTCACCAAGAGGATCAAAGGGCTCAAACAGATGCCATATGCTGCCCGGTTAAAGAAACTCCAGCTCTACTCAGTGGCATACCGCCTGTTCAGAGGAGATCTGTGCCTGACGTATAAAGCCATGTCCAACCCGGAATTAATGGACATGCTGCACCTCAGAAAATCCAAATCCCATCGAGCTACGCGCTCGAGAGACTTGAACCTCAGCACTGAAATAAATAGGACATGCTGGAGGGACAGATTCATAACCCAGAGGCTCCCTTCACTCTGGAATAAAATCCCAGTCCAGGTTAGGCAGAGTCCCTCATTGACTCTCTTCAAGAGGAATCTTGATGAGTGGATGGGAGATCGTAGGTTTACCCCGGTATCACTTCTGTGTCACTGTTAGAGGCACAGTATACTAACCTCGAAAAAGGGCATAGCAAAATAAATTTAAAATGGGTGGCGAAAGCCAAACACATTCTGGCTAGGCTTATAAATGCCCTAGGGCAGATAGCCTAGTATGAACCTATGAACCTAAAAAAGAACAAGTCTTAACGTATCACAACCTACACCTCAGATCATAGATAAGTTTACACAAATGATCCAGTGTACATCAACTTAAACTAAAATCACCAATCCATGTCAATTTTTGCTAGCGACAGGCTACGTCTAAAATTTTCCCCAACCATCAACCACAAATTAGGGACTGAAAAGTTGTAACCTACCACAATCCATACCTCGCATAATAAATAGGATTGTGTACTGGATCATTTGTCCAGTGGGCCAGTACACAGTATTAACTTATTTAACATAAAAATCAGGCCTATACACAATTATTTTCGAAGTACAACACTTTGCACCATTCAGCAATGAAGTACAGTATCTGTAAGTAGAGTACTCGCACAAGCACTACAGACACTCGAGAAAACAATAAAAGCAAATGAATTACATCAATTTACCAGAAACACATCTCCAATACAAAGAGGATGGAAAACTATTTACATAAAAAAAAAAAAAAAAAAAAAAAAAAAAAGTACTGTGCATCTTGGTTAGGAAAGTGCTCATCAACATTATAGACTGAAGAATAAGTCAACCAAACCTCAGTGAATATTGATGGCTAACAATTTTCTAAACACTACTTAGGTTCATAGGTAGGTACTAGGCTATCGGCCCTAGGGCCCATACAAGCCTAGCCAAAAAAAATGTACCTTGGCTTTCGCCACCCAAGAAAATTATTTTCCTGTGCCCCTGTCGAGCAGAGCCACAGAAGTGATCCCCGGGGTGAATTTTCCATCCAATCAAGATTTTTCTTGAAGAGTGCTAATGAGGAGCTCTGTTTGACATAGAGTAGTCTGTTCCAGAGTAGTCTCTGGGACAGGAATCTATCCCTCCAGCATGTTCCGTTTATTGTGGTGATAAGGTTTAAGTCCCTACAGCGTGTAGCTCGGAGGGATTGGGATTTCTTTAAGTGGAGCATGTCCAACAACTCTGGGTTTGACATAGCTTTGTATGTTAGGCAGAGACCGCCCCTGTGTAGGAGATATGTGATGGAGTAAAGCTGTAGTTTTTTGAGACAGTCTGCATAGGGCATCTGTTTGAGGCCAGTAATCCTCCTTGTGAGGTATTTCTGTGGTCTTTCCAGTTGTTTTAGAGGTCTTGTGAGGTACATACCAAAAGGGGCATTGTACTCTATAATGGGTCTAATGAGTGATGAGTAGAGGGGAACAATTACCTCTTTTTTTCTGGATGAGAATCCTTTTGTGATGATATGAGCCACATAGAAGGAAGGATTTCCCGACCACTGTGGCGATGTGATCAAAGGAGAGACTACTGTCCACCTGTGTCCCAAGGTCTCATCACATTTTCGACATTAAGTAGAATACCAGCTATGTGGTAGTTCATGGGTACAGAGTTTTTACCAAAGGGGATGACAATACACTTTTTGGCATTGAGCTTCAGGCCATGGCTTTGACACCAGGTATCTGTCTCAGTGAGGCCCTTGTGTAGTTTGTCCACATCATTAGAAGTTTCGATTATGGCTCCTAGTTTGCAGTAGTTTGTCCACATCATTAGAAGTTTCGATTATGGCTCCTAGTTTGCAGTCATCTGCAAACTTTGTTAGCCAAAGACCTTCTGTGCTCATATACAACTTTAGCTTGGGGCCTGTAAAACTGATTCACTTACACTACTAGTTAATTTGGTATATCCAGTCAAACAACTTGACTCCAGAGATGCAAATTCTAATTTGAGACTTCAGGCATTATAACCGCCAATGAGCAAAAACTCAAGAACTGCATGACTAAAAACGCTATTTCACAAGCTCCTATACAACCATGCATAGCGGTTTATAAACTCTTAACAGAATCTACCAGAGACATTTAGGAATGTCTAAAAGCCTTATACAGTGGAAATAAAAAAGTGCACACACCCCTGTTAAAATGCCAGGGTTTTGTGATATTTTAAAATGAGACCACAATAAATAATTTCAAAACTTTTCCCACCTTTAATGTGACCTATAACCTGTACAACTTAATTGAAAAACAAACCTGTTAGGGGAAAAAAAAAAAAAAAAAAAGTGTGCACACCCTTAAACTAATACTTTGTTGAAGCACTTTTTGATTTAATTACAGCATTCAGTCTTCTTGGGTAGAGTCCATCACCATGGCACATCTTGACTTGGCAATATGTGTCCACTCTTCCTTGCACAAGTGCTCCAAATCTCAGATTGCTGCGAAGGCATCTCTTGTGCACAGCCCTTTTCAGGTCACCCCACAGATTTTTTATTTGATTTAGGTCAGGGCTCTGGGTGGGCCATTCCAAAACATTAATTTTCTTCTAGTGAAGCCATTCTTTTGTTGATTTGGATGTATGCATGGGGGTCATTGTCATATTAAAAGGTGAAATTCCTCTTCATCTTTCTAGCAGACATCTGAATGTTTTGAGCCAAAAGTGACTGGTATTTCAAACTGCTCATAATTTCCTCCACCTCGACTAAAGCTACAGTTCCATTTGAAAAAAAAGCAACCCCAAAGCATGATACTGCTACCACCATGCTTTACTGTAGGGATGGTGTTCTTTTGGTGATGCGAAGAGCTGTTTTTGCCCCAAATGTACCTTTTGCAATTGTGGCCAAAACGTTCAACATTGGTCTCATCAGACCACAACACATTTTCCCCACATGCTTTTGGGAAACTATGTATTGTTTTGCAAATTTTAACCGGGCCTGGATGTTTTTCTGCGCAAGAAAAGGCTTCCATCTTGCAACCCAACCACACAGTCCAGACATACGGAGAATACAGGTGATTGTTGTCACATGTAGTACACAACCAGTACTTGCCAGAAATTCCTGCAGCTCCTTCAGTGTTGCTGCTGTAGGTCTCTTGGCAGCCTCCCTGACCAGTTTTCATCTTGTCTTTTTCATTTTGGAGGGACGTCCAGTTCTTTGCAACATCACTATTGTCCCATATTTTCTCCACTTTTTGATGACGGTCTTCACTGTGTTCCATGGTATATACAATGCTGCGGAAATGTTTTTGTACCCTTCTCCTGACTGATAGGGATCTTTCAGCAATGAGATCCCTTTTATGCTTTGTAAGCTCTCTGCAAACCATGGCTTTTGCTGTAGCAGGCAACTGAGTAAAATGTCAGGAAAATCCTACTAGGACAGCCGAACTTTATTTGGGGTTAGTCAGTCTCTCTTTATTTGGTGGCAGGTGTGTACTCAAGACTGAATGCTGTAATTAAATCAAAAAAGGTGCTTCCACAAAGTATTAGTTTAAGGGTGTGCACACTTACGCAACCAGCGTTTTGTAGGTTTTTTTTTTATTTTTTCTCCTAACAGATTTGTCTTTCAATTGAATTGTACAGGTTACAGGTCACATTAAAAGGTGAGAAATTTTTTGGAATAATTTACTGTGGTCTCTTTTTTTTTTTTTATATCACAAAAACGTGGCATTTTGACAGAGATGTGCATACTTTTTATATCCACTGTATAGATCAGTACAAGACCTTTATCTAAGCAATACACTCCTGAGTTTTGGCTATACAATATTAACTACACCGTACAGCAGCTAAAATAAATCACAAAAGTAAAGCCGGTACACAATTAAAAAAAAAAAAAAAATACTGCTCCAACTGTGGAATTAACAAGGATTAATGTGTACTTAGCATAGTTATCTGTAACATCTGGTTTGCTCCTATCCCGTCAATATGGAGGATACCCAATAACCTCAACCAAAGCTTCAGCAGTTTATGAGCCACACACAAAGACATACTCGGAGGCTCTGAGTAAAAATTTACCTAAACAGCAGAGGCCTCCAAAGCAGACACCCAAACAACTGCTACCTCAAGACACCCCACAAGCAACACATAAACCACAAAAGCAGTGTGCAAAGCAGTCACAGCCCTTAAGGCCAAATACAACACCAAACATACTTGTCATAGGTGACTCCATAGTCAGACACACTGACGTCCCACTCACCAGGCTGAACAAGGAGAGGGTCACAGTAAGCTGCCTATCGGCGCTAGAATCAGCCACATAACACAAGCACTCGGGTCACTCCACGGCAAGTACAAATATGACAGTCATTGTCCATGCTGGTGTGAACGACCTGAGACGTACCTCCCTGGACTACATGAAAAGAGACATAGAGGAGCTCTCTGATTATGTAGCCCAGGCAGGTATGATCCTAACCCTGAGCAGTATCCTTCCTTCACCAAGAATGATGCCACAATAGAGACAAGATGATCAGCTTTAACAATTGGCTTAATGTCTGGTGTCATTCAAAGGGGATCCAGTGTCTGTCTGCCTGGGATGACATGCTTGACAAGCCACGCTGCTTCGCAAGGGACGGCTTGCACCTGTCACCCCTGGGATTCCGGATATTGGCTAAGGCTCTTGCCACCCACATAGTGCCTTTTTAGGCAAGGCTCAAATTCTAAACCTACCACCCTAGAAAACAAAAATGGGAAGAAACTGAGGGTAATGCTGCTCAATGCCAGAAGTCTAAATCTCAAAATGCACGCACTCGAGGCCCTTCTCAGTATGGAGAACATCGATGTGTGCTGTAACTGAAACCTGGTTCAAGGCTCCTGAGAGCACCCCGGCACCATTAGGTTTTACCTCATATCATGCGTTCCGGCCCCAAAACCCGGACCACACCACAAAAGGAGGGGGTGTATCCATTTTCATAAAGGATACCCACACCTCCAGGTTGGTGGCAACGCACGCACCTGGATGGTTTCCGAAGCTTCAACTAACCATAGGCAAAACTGCTCTACAAATTGTAGCATGCTACAGGCCACCCTCTCAAACTCAGGAACCCCACACAGCCTTCCTGAAGACACTGGAGGGTATAAATGTATCTCCAAACACCATCATATTGGGTGACTTCAACTACCCGAATATAGACTGGGAACATTACTCAAGCCCTAACTTTCTAGCCCAACGGTTCCTGGAGTTCATAAATTCAAATGCCATGGAACAGCTAGTCACTGTTCCCACGAGAGGAGAAAATATACTAGATCTCATTGTCACAAACATGGGGACAAAATGCTCCACACCGGAAATATATCCCTCATTGGTGAGATCTGATCATAAACTAATCTCACTGGAAATCCACATCCCGCCCCCACCCCAAACAAAAAAGACCATAGTGAAGAACTTCTCTAAAGCAAACTTCACACTACTCAAGACTGGTGTAGTATCCTTCAAGGCCCCTGAGCCAGAGGAAACCACAACCCAAGCTGCGGAAGCCCTTACAAATGTCTTCTATGAACACCTCCAGGACTGCATGGATCAGGCAATCCCAAATAAAACCAAGACTCTTTCCACAAAGGGCAAACGTCCAGTCTGGTGGACCCCAGCCATTAACAAACTTTACAATAAGAGGAGAAAGCTATTACATGATAGAACAAAATCCATAAAAGGGAAGTCACCCCTGATCATTATTAGTAAAAAATACGAGCACTCATAAAATCAACTAAGGCCAATTTTGAGAGAAAAATTGCCATGGATTCAAAGGACAATCATAAGGCCTTTTCAGCTATGTTAGGAACCTGGGTGGAAACTCCCAGATATGCTCAGAATTAGTCCAAAATGATACAAAAATCACTGAACCCACAGACATTGCCAACATACTGGCAGACAGGTTCAGTGCAAACTTCACCCCCCTCTCCCCCCCTAAAGGAGATATAACTATCCCAGCAGAGTGTAGCCTCCCGGACATCTCAAATGCGCAGGTGAAAGCTGCTCTCTCTAAAGCTAAAAACACAGCATCAATGGGACCGGATGGTGTCCCCGGCTGTGTGCTACACGAGCTAAATGAGGAATTAACCCCGCACATAAGGCAGCTGTTTAATCTCAGCCTTACCACAGGATGTGCCCAAGGAGTGGCGTACAGCAACTGTGGTCCCACTCCACAAAGGCGCCTCTACGGACCCTGGTAATTACCGCCCCACAAGCTTAACAAGTCTAGTCTGCAAAGCTATGGAGAGGATCATAATGGAGCTCATAAACAAAGATATAGGGGACTTGCAGACATTGGACCCGACCCAGTTTGGCTTTGTCAAGGGAAGATCATGCCTTTTGAACTTGGTCGACTTCTTCGAAACAGTCACCAAGGCCATTGATGAGGGAAAGGCAGTCCATGCAGCCTACCTTGACCTTGCAAAGGCTTTCGACACAATACCCCACTCAGGTATTGTAGAAAAACTTACCAGCTTAAATGTAAACCCATATGTCACAAGATGGGTTGCAAACTGGCTTAAGGACAGAACCCACAGGGTTAGAGTTGCTGGCGCTGTGTCAGATTCCAAGCCGGTTACAAGTGGTGTCCCACAGGGCTCGGTCCTTGGCCCCCTATTGTTTGGCATCTACTTCTCAGAAGTACAGGCCAGCATGGGAGGACTTTGGCTGACAAAGTTTGCAGACGACTGCAAACTGGGCCATAGTGGAAAGTGCATCGGACACGGATATCCTTCAGAAGGGACTCACGGAAACAGATAGCTGGTGCCAGAGCCATGGCCTGAAGTTAAACGCCAAAAAATGCATAGTCATACCCTTCGGGAAAAACAAGGTAACCCCAAGCTACCATATAGGTGGCAATCCACTAAGCACAGAAGAGGTTATCAGGGACCTGGGGACCCAGGTTGACAGTGGCATTTCTTTTGACACTCACATTGCTAAAGTGGTTAGAAAGACCTTCTACATTGCCCACCTGATCATGAAGGGATTCACATCCAGATCTAGTGAGGTCATTGTTCCCCTGTACTCTTCACTTATCAGACCAATGATCTAGTACAATGCCCCATTCGGGATGTATCTCACCAGACATCTGCAGCAATTGGAGAGACCCCAAAAGTTCCTCACCAAAAGGATAAAGGGACTCCAAAATCTGTCATATGCTGCCAGATTGAAGAAACTCCAGCTCTATTCAGTCGCATACCGTCTGCTCAGAGGTGACATGTGCCTGACATACAAGGCCATGTCCAACCCGGAATTAATGGACATGCTCCACCTCCAAAAATCCAAATCCACCAAAACCACTAGAGCAAGCAACTTAAACCTTAGCACGGATATAAATAGGACGTGCTGGAGGGATAGATTTATCACTCAAGAGACTTCCAATGCTGTGGAATAAAATCCCGGTCCATGTGAGGCAGAGCACCTCGCTGACTCTGTTCAAGAGAAATCTAGACCTGTGGATGGGAGATCGTAGGTTTACCCCGGGAATCATCTCTGTGTCACTGCTGGACAGAGGCACAACAAACTAATGGGCACAGTATTTTTTCATACAAGGGGTGGCGTAAGCCACAAAAATTTGGGCTAGGCTTATAAATGCCTTAGGGCAGATAGCCTAGTATAAACCTATGAACTTAAGGACATTTAAAACTTCACAGCAAACACAACAAATAAGCACTCTCTTGTATAATAATTACTACTGAATATCTCTTGGAAGATCAGGAGTAAAACTGAGTAGATTACAACTCCTCAAGGAGTAATGAAAATACAGTAATCATCATCTTAACTATGCTGTTCCATATGCCATGAAGCAAACAATTCATTTATCATTCAAAGCATGAACCCCATCATATAAGAAAATGTGGGCACATTTCAATATATGTGCTGGACTATGTAGGGCTACAAAATGTTTAGATGTCAATCCCAATCTACTGAACACAAGTTGTTTTCATTTGGACAGTACAGATAATGTTAACTGACCAACTTAAAAGTATCAACTTTCTACTGCAATCCTTAAAGTAGGAAAAAAAAAAAAAAAAACAAGACATCTACCTGAATTGTCGTATGACTGATCTGTCCGCAAATACATCCACGTTGCCAAATGACCCATACAACTGACACTATATAAATAAATGTATATTTATTTCAGTGCGTCAGTAGTATGCAAACAAGCTGGGAGTAGCAACAGATCTCCGAATTACATGCTCCTCACTAACAGGTTCATAGGATGATAATAGGCTATTGGCCCGGAAGCCCTTATAAGCCTAGTCAAGAATTCCACCCATGTTACCCCTGTCCAGCAGGGACGCAGGTGGGATCCCAAGGATATTTTTTCCCCGTTTCCCATCCAGGTGTCAAGGCTCCTCTTAAAAGAGGGCTAGAGAGGTAATCTGCTTGACATAGAGAGGGAGTATATTCCACAGACCGGGGGGGGTCTTTCGAACACAACTCTATCCTGCCAACGAGTTCCATCAATGTCACAGACCAGGTTAAAGCCTTGCATGTGGGTTGCGCGAGTCGAGTTTGTCTTATGGATATACAGCAACTTCATCAAGGCTGGGTCTGAAATGGTCTTGTATGCCAGACACAGGTCACCTCTGAGCAGTCTGTACGAGACTGAATAGGACAGGGCTTTTGGCCTGTACAGAATAGGTGTTGGACACCCTGGATTTTCTTGGTCAGGAATCTCTATGGTCTCTCCAACTGCTGCATGTGCTTTGGCACATGTCGAAGGGGGCACTGTAGTCAATAAGGGAAGAGTACAGGCATGTTATGACCTCCTTGTTCCTGGATGAAATACCTTTATTTATGAGGTGGTTCATGTAGAAAGCCTTCCGTACAACAGCAGCAATGTGCTACTCAAAAGTCAGGTTGCTATCAACCTGGGTGCCCAAGTCCCTCTTGACTGATTGCATGCTTAGCACATTGTTATTAATGTGATAATTAGTGGGATGACAATCTTTTCCCCAAAGGGGATAATGATGCCTGTCTTGGCATTCAGTTTGAGGCCATGCTTCTAGCACCAGTCATCAGTTTGGGCAAGGCCCTCTTGGATGATGTTCACATCACTAGGGGAATCTAAGACAGCGCCCAGCTTGCAGTCATCTGCAAACGGTCAGCTACAGACCACTCGTTTTGGCTTGCACCTCAGAAAAATAGAACCCAAACAGTAGAGGCCCCAACACTGATCCTTGGGGTACACCGCTCATTATGGGTCTACTACTAGAGGTGGCTTCTACCAGTGAGCCAGTTAGCTACCCATCTGGTCATGTACGGGTTGATGCCTAGCTGGGAGAGTTTATCCATTATGCCAGAGTGGGGAATAATGTCAAAGGCTTTGGCTAGGTCAAGGTAGGTGGTGTGGACCATCTTCCCCTCATCCATAGCTTTAGTGACTGTTTCAGACACGCATGGCAAATATTTAATAAGGAATATGTTGCATAATTTTGGTTAAACTATGCTGGCCATTATATTGCAAAAATCTGCCCTCTGCAATCTGCTAGTGTACTTCTTCAGTCTTGTCTCTAAATGATAATGACGTCCCACTTCACATTGCCACTTTCTCAGTCAACAGACTGCTACTACCAGTAGTCATTTAAAGTTGAAAATATGACATACTTAGAAACACACACACACACACACACACACACACACACACACACACACACACACACAAGAAGCGTAAACAATTTAATCTCTTGACCTTTAACAAACATTTAGCTTACTTGTAGTGGACCAGGAGGTGGGGGGTAACCAATCTGCACACTTCATCCCTCTGACTGGTTCCCCTATTTCCCAAAGGATTTTGTGAAATTCTATCATGGATGTTATGGGTGACTGTGCCCCACCACAACTAATGTACCTTTCCACTGGAGTGATACCATTTGGTGGGGGGGGGGGGGAGATGAAGAGCCAAGTCATATGAATCAGTCTTGACAAACATATAGCTAGCAACTAAGCTGTTTGTGCACTGCATCCCCTTGTTCATCGAAGTTTAAACCTCAAAATGCACTCTCTCGAGGCACTCCTAAAAAATGGAGAGCATCGATATCTGTGCAGTAACTGAGACCTGGCTGAAGGCTCCAGAGAGCACCCCTGCAATACCAGGCTACTACTCTTACCCCACTTTTCGGCCACCAAAACCAGGACCGAAGCACTAAAGGCAGAGGAGTGTCCATATTCACCAAGGATATTCACACCTCCAGGCTAGTTGCCCAACACAATGCATCTGAAATTCTACCGGTGCAACTAACCCTAGGTAAGACTGCAATCCAAACTGTAGCTTGCTACAAATCCCCCACCATGCCCAAAGATTCTCACTACACCTTTCTAAACATACTGGAAAATATTAAAATACAACCAAACACCCTAATACTGGGTGATTTCAACTACCTTGCCATTAAATGGGAAAACTACTCTGGTACCAACACCTTTGCCCAATGGTTCTTGGAATTCATAAATTTTAACACCCTTGGATCAACTAATCCATAGTCCCACCAGGGGCTCAAATATCCTAGACCTGGTCATTACCAACATGGTAGATGGATGCTCCACACCAGTGGTCACCCCCTCATTGGTCAGGTCTGACCATAAGCTAAATCAGCCTTGACGTCCACATCACACCTCCATCAGTAGGGAAACCTCCATAAAAAACTTCTCCAAAGCCAACTTCATGCTACTCAAGTCAGACGTGACAAACTTCATGACACCCATGCAGACAGGAACTGAAAGCTCAACTGCTGAATCCTACACTAAGGCACTGTATGAGCACATCCACTCGTGCATGAATCATGCCATTCCAAATAGAACCAAGACAGTCTCCTCAAAAAAAACAAACCCGATCTGGGGGTCCCCTGCCATAAACAAACTATACAACAGAAGGAAGAAACTGTTGCAGAAAAGAGGAAAACCCCAGGATGCAAAAAACTCCCTTACCAGCCTCAGTAAGAAACTGAGATCGCTCATAAAATCCTCCAAAGCCAGTTACAAAAATAAAATTGCAAAAGATTCCAAGGACAACCACAAGGCATTCTATAGTTATGTCAAGAATGTAAATGGCAATGCTCAGATCTGCTTTGAGCTACAACAGAATGGCATTAAATATCCTGATCCCAAGGATACTGCCAATACCCTGGCAGATCAATTCAGTGCCAACTTCACCCCCCTCTCACCCCCTAAAGGGCACATCTCAATACCAAAAGATGGTCCGGTAATCACAGCCACAGGTAGAAAACACACTCCCCAAAGCCAAGAATACAGCATCCATGGGACCAGAAGACATCTCGGGCTGCGTACTACATGAACTACAAAATGAACTGGCACCTCACCCAAGTATCGTGTTTAATCATAGCCTCACCTCAGGCTTCAAGCCCAATGAGTGGCACATAGCTACAGTTATCCCTCTCCATAAGGGGGGGGGCACTTTGGATCCCAAGAACCATCATCCCATCAGTCTGACAAGCTTAATCTGCAAAGCCACGGAACTTATAAACAAAGACATTGGCAACCTTCAAACACTGGACCTCACCCAGTTTGGCTTCGTAAAGAGACGATCTTGTCTCCTCAACTTGATTGACTTCTTCAAACCAGTCTCCAGAGCCGGACGAGGGTAAGGCAGTCCACACAGCCTATCTGGACCTCACCAAGGCCTTCGACACCATCACCCCCACTCTGGAATCATAGATAAACTTACTAAGCTGGCATCTAAGTACAGGCCAGCACTAAGGGACTCTGGCTGACAAAGTTCGCAGCCAACTGCAAACTGGGAGCCATTATTGAATCCACAAATGATGTGGATATTCTACAAATGGGCCTTACAGAAACAGATGCTTGCTGCCAGAGCCATGGGCTCAAGCTCAATGCCAAGAAATTTATAGTTATCCTCTTTGGGAAAACCCATGTACCCATGAATTACCACATAAGTGGCAGTACACTAAACACCGAAAGTATGATAAGGGACTTAACTGGACAGTGATCTTACCTTTGATAACCACATAGCCACAACAGTCAGGAAATCCTTCTATGGGGCACACCTCATCACTAAGGGCTTTTCATCAAAAAAAAAAAAAAAAGAAGGGGGCATTGTCCCACTGTACTCATCCCTCAGACCCATTATATAGAGTACAGCGCCCAGTTTGGTATGAACCTCACAAGACATCTGCAACAACTGGAAAGGCCACAGAAATACCTCACTAAAAGAATCACAGGCCTAAAGCGGATGCCCTATGCTGACCATCTAAAAAACCCCAGCTATACACTTGTCGCATTTCACCTAATCAGAGGCGATCTCTGCTCAACATACAAGGCCATGTCAAACCCAGTGCAGTTGGCCATGCTACACTTAAAGAAACCCCAATCCCTCAGAGCCACATGCTCCAGGAATCGAAACCTGGTCATCACAATGAACAAAACATGCTGGAGTGATAGGTTCCTGACCCAGAAACTACCGATATTCTGGAACAGACTGCCCCTACATATCAAGCTGAGCACCTCTTTGGCCCTTTACAAAGGGAACCTTGACGACTGGATGGGCGATGGGAAATTCACCTCGGGGATCACGTCAGGCGCCCTGCTAGACAGGGGACCAGGGAAGTAAATATTCTGGGAAGCAACAGCCAGGGAATTGTTATGGCTAGGCGTGTAGAAGCCCTAGTGTCGATAGTATCAACCCAAGTCCATCTGCATTTTTATACCCCTGCACCCACCAAAAACTGCCCAAGCTTTTATGTATACAATCTTCATCTCATTTACCTACGACAATGCCACTGAGATCAGTCCACTCATACCTCTCATCCTCTTACTGCAAGAATGCTGGACAAAGCCATAAATAATAAGATAGAGACAATTGTTAAATATTGATGTTTGAAACTCAGAACGTTAACAGAACAGCAGGCTTTGCTTTATCATGAAATTTCTGAAGTAGATGAAGTCTACCACTTAAATGCCTGTCATTACTTTCTGCCTTCAGTCTTTGACTTGCCAATAATTTGCCAGAAAAACATAACTTTATGAAAAATGGGCCAAAAATATGAGGCACTAATCTGAACAGTCTGTAAAAATCTGTAGAGTTGAGTGGTACGAGTCCATCGCCCTGGCAAATAACTTTAATTAAATACAATTCATCACACATACTATTACCGTACTTGCTGATACATACAGCTATACAGGTCATTGTTTATATGATGGGATAGAAAGTGAAGCAGGTACAGAAGAACAACAAATAATGGCAGAAAAGAAGAGAAAATACTTGCGTATTCGTAAGAGAAAAGCCAAACTCAGCACCAAATCAAACCTGAATAAAATACATTTAGTATAGAACTACTTCTAAAAAGAAGGCAGATACACCACTAACGCGTGAAGTATATAAATTACCAGTTTGCACTTCTTAACCCATTCGTGTACACAGGTGTGCGCGTTTAGGGTGGAGGGGGCGGAGACATACACACCTTATGGTGATCACTAAGGGTAAACAAGTACCGTTACAGGGTATGTTTACATATACACTAAACAAAGGTTAAAAAGTGAATATGCTAGCATAAAAATGCGTAAGCAGTAATACAGACACACATCCAGTGTCAACTTTATTCACCAAAACAGAAAAGTCTTTTTTCACTCCAACAACAGGTATTTACAATCAGAAGCACGACCTCCAAACTGATCACTTTACTTAAGAAGTCACACAGTTCTAATAACCTCTTCCAAATTTCCACCACAAAAGAAATGAAGCCTTTCATATCACTTCGTTTCTTGAGAGTTTACATAACTTACCCGCCATTTCTACACTGCAAACAGACAGGCAGTATTAATCACTCGCGCTCTCCTTCTACTTCCCAGTTCCTCATGTGTTTCCGTTTACAGCAGCTCCTACTTGTGTCCCGCGGCAAGGTTAGAAGGGGAGGAGCCAAGCTAACGTAACACTGACGTACAGTTCCGAAGGAGGGAAAACGGAAGTATAAAGTTTGTTCGCACAATATTGTGTTGGGTTTTTCGGGCTATTGCATTGTAATTATACATCGCTGTTATCTAGGGTTTTAATGTTGTATCGGGAAAATACTATCAAAACATAAGTAAATGGTATATCTGGAAAGCTAAAGCTTTTTAAGATGCTCGATTTTTAATTGTGATAGATTTGCTGTTGTTTTCTGTATTCAAGTAAGTGAATTAAATATTGCAACTCCACTTAGATTTTATAATCGGTAGTTTAGTCGGGAATAGGGTTGCCACCTTTTCAAATGCCCAAAGTGGGACATTTTTTATACAAACGTCAGATTTTGCAAGGTAAAACATACCCACAGCCAGTACAAAGGACAGAACTTCACTTTTTTTACTACATAAATGCTTATTCTTGTAGCATTTTAGTTGCTTATAACATTTAGGTGTTTCAGAAACAGAATAACTGTTTTATGCAACTATTGCATTCAATATAGGAAATATGTTTGTCCTAATATCTCAAGACATTTGCCATTTATTCAATTTTGATGTAGGACACAACTGCCCAAAGAGGGACTGTTCCTTGCAAAGTGGGACAGGTGGTAACCCTAGTCGGGAACACATTGTAGCGTCCCTAATTAAATCTCGCTTTTGAGAAAAGCTATTACTACGGTTAATACTGATGGACGTGTGTGTTTTAAATTTCACGCAATTGGCTATTTTAATATTATTAGCAGAAGTCCCGAAAGAGGAGTTTTTGCGGTGATAATGGAAAGCACATCTCACCGCCTGTCTTTTAGAACATTACAGTAGTGCACATAGCTCTCAGCTAACCAGGGACAAATCTTAATGCAATCAGGGAAACTTCTAAAATATTAATACTGTTAACCTTAGACATTGACAGAATAACATAATGCGAATTGATGTACATTTTCTTAAGTAAAAAGTCTATAATTCTAATTATTGTATATTGGATGTAATTTACCACATTGTATCTAAATGTCACCGGTTTTAGGAGGGAGTAAGAGGGACAGAGCTAAACTTTTAGTCAAAATCAGAGACGTCCCTGAAAAAAGGGACATTTGAGAAGCACTAGTGCATTTTGACAGCAGTGTGCTGATACCACAGCAGACTAAACTTTATTTTTTTACTGTTTGTTCACCAGATAGGTAGGCTGGTCCATTGACCCTTTTCAGCAACTTCCCTGGTGCAGTGAGTAGCAGTACACTGTTTACTGTCACGAGTTTGAAGCTCACAATCCTGAAATGCACTGTCCCAGTAACGTAATATAGGAGGCCAAACTCTGGAGACCACAATCTTACCAGTGTAAACCCAGTAATAACTATCTACCTAGTAATAACTAGCCACCGACAATTGGGGCAACTCGAGATAAATATGGCTAGGCTTGTAAGCGCCCTAGGGTCGTTAGCCTAGTAACCTTCTACAAACAGGTCCAAATATACTGTGGGAGTACAGAAGTTCGACATTGTGGTCTTCAATGTTTTGGTTTTCTATATTATGTTACCGGGATAGTGCATTTTAGGAGTGTGGGCTTCAACCTTGTGATGGTATACCGAAGTAGAGGTATAGTATAAAATATAGAAAGATTTGTAATCGGGATAAAAACATGTCATTGCATACAGAAGTTTCAGTATGTCTAGTCATTGGTAATACCAAGAATTAACAAGTATAAAACATTGGCAAAAACATTGATTATAAATATGAGTTACTATAGGCACGAATTATGTACACATACATACAATACGAAAACATTAGATAATGTTTAGAGCAACATGTGAGGTGCAAGGGTACAAGTGCAGTAGTGATAGATTAAACAGTTAGTATTAACTGTTATCACAGTAGCATAAGGCGCACTGGACTTCTTTAAGATGGTCTTTAAAAAGTATGTTTGAAGGCCTCAAGTGTAGCTAGGATTTTTACTTCTGGAGGGTGGGATGATTCCAAATGGCACGACTTTGTCTAGAGAATGTTCTTTCCTGAATACCAATTTTGAAACATGGACAGGAGAGAGAGAGAGAAATTTGTCATTTTAGGAGGTTCTCTGGGAGAAATTTTGGTGCCTAAACATGAGTGTAAGTTTCAGAGGGGAGCCAAATTAGGTTACGCCTAATCTTGACGAACAGCATAACTAGTAACTGTAGTGCAGCATCTCCTTGGTCACCAAGTGTATCTGCAGGAAGTCCAGAAACACTGAATCCTTTCATTTCTTCAGCTTGAAATTCTTTGATATGTGGCAAACTGTTGTTAAATGCATCTTCTTCTGACTTTCCATATCTTTTGAGCTACCTAAATCGGTCTCAGCAGTTTCTTAGCTCAGGGAAGTATATCTTAACATGATTTATATATATGCTTGCATTGATATCCAGAAAGTTCTTACGGTGATTCACAGTTTTATGGATGTTATTTTCTCCTGCTATGTCTGATATCCTCCTGTATGCTGCACATACTGCTCAGGAAATGTATTTCAATACCCACATGAATATGTTTTCAGTGATGGATAGAAGTGTCGCAGTATCCCTAGTTTTAATTTATTTAATGGCATCAGTCTTGTAAACATCATAAATGCCCCAAACTATTTTTCTTTTACAGAACATCTTCTTTTGTATTTTGCTCTTTACAATAAGAGACACCTCAACCTGTGCAATTTCCCCAATGCCCCTTGAGAATGGGATGTTTAAGCATCCTTCAGGAACAGACATTGTTTAAAAACTGGTACTAGTCAGCTGCCTCCTTGTTGCTTACATCTGTTAGGAAAGCGATTGTAGACACAATATTTTATTTTTTTAAAACGTCAACAAAAAATAAGCAATATTATTTTCAAAAGTAGTACTTTTGTTGTTATTGTTAATATATAGCATAGCATATATATGAGCTAAGTAACACTGTCCATGGATTTTCAGTGGACACCTTTTTATTTCCTTTTATGCCCCTCACTGATCCAATAATTCACGATCATCTTCCCTACATGTAGGATATTGCTTATTTTTATTTATTAATTCATGGTCCTGTTGAAAAGTGATGGTACTGTTAAAACTGCTACATATACTTATTTATTTCCAGTTTGATGACCAGGGAGGTTCACTGGGCTGAAAGAGCCCGTTTTCAGTGGAGGCCCGGGGAGAAAAGCTCCAATAATACATAGTACAAGCTCCATAATATGAAGTACAGTACATAATGGAAACAGAAACAAACTAAGCAAATTTTACATACAAAATAGCAAAAACTAAACAAAAGTTAAACAGCAGCTTGGAGAAGGTATAATACTGTGTGTAGTTGCTGAAGAAAAAGTTCCATCTTTACCTTAAATGTTATATTTTTACTGAGGTGAAAAAAACGAACTGAAGAACACTGTTTACCATCAGAATAGAAGACATTGGTGCTCAAAGTAACTCTTGATTGGGAGACAGCTTTCACAATGGAGCATATTATAAAGCTACCCACTTGTGGCTCTAACATCCTTGACTAGGTCCTTACCAACATAGTCCTCTCCTGTACATCATCACACATCTCCATATCACTGGTAAAGTCTGATCACAAATTGGTCTTCCTCTCTCAGACCTAGTTGTACTACCCCATCAACAAATAAAACCATCTTTAGGGACTCTTCCAGGGAAAACTTAGTCAATCTCATAGAAGATGTGCAAAATTACCAATAATTCCTTGCAAGCAGACCCAGCTGAGAGGGATGCTACATTCACCTTCAACTTTTACCAGCCCCTAAACAGCTGCATAGAAAAATTGGCACACATCTGCCCTAAATATAATGGTAAATTCAGGAATAAACCTCTCTGGAGGAACTCTTGTATAAATAAAATTATATAATGAATGAAGGAAAATAATGAAAAGTTGCAAGAAATTGTAATCCCCCTGCCTCAAGACCACACTGTGAAACTTACCAGCAAGAAACTTAAGAGCGCTATTAGAACATTTAAAGCAGGGTATGATCTTAAGGTTGACACAGGTACCAAAGGAAACTAGAAATCTTTTTTCAGCTTTGTCAAAAAATTGAACAATATTCAACAATGCGCTGTCATACACACTAATCCCAAAGATATATACTAGACACATTTAGTGCTAGCCTTACCCCACCTACTCGTATTGTTTCCCTTACTATCCCTGAAAATTTAGTTTCCCCAGAAGTCACATCCTTTATGCAAGTCATAAGAATCTATGTCAAAGCCTAAAAATAATATTTCCATGGGACCAGACAACATATCAAGTTGCTTTCTCATCAGAGCAAAGTGTGCACAATCTGAATCCCTACTTTGGCTGAGATTGAACAGTTTCTAGAGGTTTGTATCTGATGCCTGAAGAACAGCCTAGACAAGGGTGGCCCCTCTGCAGACCCAGGTAATTATTTTCCCATCTGCCTTACCAGCCTTGTATGTAATGCCATTGAATGTATCAGTAGAATTTATTTTTGCAGACATAGGCAACTTAACTGAACTAGACCCCACATAGGTTTGGTTTTGTGAAGGGTAGGTCCTGCCACCTGAACCTAATAAGCTTCTTGAAAATGTTATGGAGGTCACTGTATGCACACTGTTTATTTTGACATGGCCAAGTCTTTTGATATTATTCCCCACACTGGAATTATTGAGACATTAGACAAATTTAATGTAAACTACTGTGCTGTCCACTGGATTACAAATTGACTATCCAGCAGATCCTGGTTGTAAAAGGTGCTGGCAAACTCTCTGGATGTAAAAGTGTAATGAGTCTGATGTCACAAGGGATCCATGCTAGGGCCTCTCGTGTTTGGCATTTATTTTTCAAACATTCAAGACAATATCCCAGAGATGTAGTTGACAAGGTTTGCTGATAACTGCAAACTGGGTACTGTTATCTGCTCATCCACTAATACTTAACAGCCTCGGGAAGGGTTGGAATATGCACACACATGGTGTACTGAACATGGTCTAAAATTAAATGCAAACAAATGCAACATGGTATCATTCAGCAAAACAGTTTCTCCCACCGTTGTTAAAAATGTTGCTCATCTTAAGACAGAGATGGGCATAAGAGATCTGAGTACTTATGTGGCAATTTTCTCTCTGTCTCTCATATTTAATTATCATTTCTGCCATAGTCAGGAAATCATTCTATCTGTCCATTTAATTTCTAAGAAGATATCTTCAAGTCATCCTACCCTTGTATTTTTGCTTTATCAGTCCCATTGTTGAATATGATGCCCCATTTGGTATGTAAAAATTCAAGCGTATTCACCTGGAAAGCCCCAAAGGTATCTAACCAAGAAAATTAAATGTCTTGCATGCTGAACCCTGAGAATGTTGCTAGGCTTTTGCACTGAGGTTAGGGTTGCAAAAAAAAAAGTCAACTCTCACTTTGATGGATGGGACATGAAGGAACTAATTGGCTGAGAGAGAGCCTTATGATCATCAGTCAGCAGGAGCAATAACCTCAAAAAAAAAAAAAAAAAAAAAAAGTAAATAAAACCATGACAGAAGTCAAAAATATCAAGGACCCATAGGTCATTATTATGCACTGGATGAACAAAAAAAACAGAGATGTTGGGTAGATAAGATTTGTTATTTATGTAGACCGTAAGGAAATTGGCAGGTCAGGGACCAGATTTCAAAACTATGCTATAGTAATTTAGGAATCCTGAAAAAGCTTTCTGTTATACACAAGTAAACTACAACATTTTCAGCACTATTCAGTATATTTTCCATCGTTGTTTGAAATATATCAGATGCAAAAGGTAATCTGTTGTATCTGAACAAACCTTTAGAAGCATTGTTGCATACCTTTTAACATTTTTGTGTAACACCGTTTGTTGGTATGCACAACAAATGTCCAATTTTGAAAAGAGTTTATCAATAGGTAACACAACTAAAACAAAAAAATCTTCTATCCTAAGCATATGCATTGTTCTAAACGTGATACTTTGTTTACCATAAGCCTGTAGTCAACACTAAAGAATTAGATGGGCAATCTATTTTCTTGACAGGAGCAATACTCTCTTTGTCTGAAAATGTTATAGGTCCAAATATTTGTTCTTGCAAGAGACAGTTTAATATGTATTTTGTGTTTGTTTTCAAAGCATATGGGACTGACTTTGATTTGAAAAACTTTTGAAACATATCTGTTTGCATATGTATCTTTGGAGCATTCCTTTCAGTGTAAATAGCTCATCCTTAAGAACTTCCTTGTTTTTTTGCAAAACACTACTCTAGGGTATTTTGTTTTGTCTCGGAAGACTGATTTACAGAATTGCAATCAATATTACTTTCCTTTAACCATTATTGCCTCAAAAATGTGGATCACATCCAAAAATAACAACCATCTTTAAATGCAGTTGTAAATTCTTTGTTATGCAATTGTTATGCTATGATTCATTCTTTCATACTAGTCTATCTCCTCCACCTTCTCAGTTTCCCCACATATGGCATGCTAAATTATATCTAGGGTGAGGCTGTTTAGCTTAAACCATTTTCATTTAACTTTGTCAGCAAATGTTTATTTCTACATTAATGTGATCCCAGCTTTTTTCTTCCTGTGGACTTTGCTACTGTAGCTGGGATTTGTAAATGAGGTCTGGATCTGCTAGTACTAGTATTTCAGGAGCTCACTGTGTGGTGCAACTCACAGTTATTCAGATGTGTATTAACATTGTCCTTGAATTATCCACACCATGTGCATGGCTGCTGCGTGTGCTAATTAGCAATGAAAGTACAGTTGTGTACTCTTACCATAAATGTAGATGTTCGAGTGTGTTCACTGTTGCAGTCATGACTGTAGGGTTCTTCCTGCCAGCAGCAGCCCCCGATTGGACAGAGTCCCAAAGTCTGGATCGGGCATCAGCTGAGGTCACTTTTATCCTGACATCAATGTGCCAGAAGGTATAAAGACCTCAGCTGACGCCATTTCCCCAGTTTTTCTTGCCCCAGATGTCAGGTGCCCAGAAAGAAAAGGCTAAAAAAGAAACCATGCCCAAAACTTCATCAGCCAAAATAGCTCATAACAGATAATACTCAAAGAAAAAACAAAAGAGGGGGTAGGAGGGAGGGTAACCCAGACTGCAACAGTGAACACACTCGAACATCTACATTTATGGTAAGAGTACACAACTGTACTATGTCCTTCGTGGTTCACTGTTGCAGTCATGACTGTAGGGTTGAGTCCCAAAGCTAAGAAAGGGTGGCTGGAGGAGAAACAGAGGGAGCGGTCACAAAACCTTGCAAAACCGGCCCTGGATTTAGAATAGAGAGGGAGGTTGTAATGCTTAGAGAAAGTATGTACAGAACTCCAAGTAGCAGCCTCCAAAATATCCTTGGTAAGAACCTCACAAAGAAAAGCTGCTGAAGTAGCAGTAGCCCGGGTAGAATGAGTCCTAACATTAACAGAAACTGGATTGCCATGATAAGAGTAACAGAACTTGATACAATGGGCAATCCACTTGGAAATAGTTTGCTTAGTGATTGCTTTCCCTTGAACAGTAGGAGCATAAGCGACAAACAACTGATCAGATTTCTGGAATATCTTGGTCCTGTCCAGGTATAAACGAAGCTGCCTGTGCACGTCTAAAGAGTGCAAAAGACTTTCTTCCTCACTTTGAGGATTAGGATAAAAGGTAGGCAAATGAATAGACTGATTCAAGGCCACTGCCGAAACCACCTTGGGTATAAAGGTGTTATTAGTCCATAGAGATACCCTGCCCTGATGAAAAATAAGGAAGGGTTCCACAGCCATGAGTGCTTGTAATTCCGAAATTCTTCTAGCAGAGGTAATAGCTAAAAGAAAAGCAGTTTTCCAAGACAAAAATTTAAAATCCGTGGAAGCTGCAGGTTCAAAAGGAGACAAGGTTAATTTCTCCAAAACATAGTTAAGATCCCAAGTGGGAACAGGAGCCCTCATAGGGGGCCGAATATTCTTAGCCTCTCTAAGAAATTGTTTAAGTAATGGATGAGAAAAAAGCGGAGGATCCGTATCGTAATGTGCAGAAATAGCAGAAGCATGAAGCTTAACAGATGAAAAAGATAGGCCCGTATGTAACAACTCTATCAGATACTGTAAAATCAGAGGAATGTTCAGAACAGCAGAATCACCACCCTGGACTTGATTCCAGGAGCAAAATCTTTTCCATTTACCTGCATAAGATTTTCTAGTGCTGGGCCGTCTAGCTTCAAGGATTACATCCATTACCTGTTTGGAAAGGGTAGAGGTGTTTACAGACCCTGGATCCACCAGGCAGCTAGATTCAGAGTTTTGACATGACTGTGCAGTATCCAGCCATCCCGTTGAGACAGTAGATGAGGGATTTGAGGCAGAATCCAGGGAGGCTCCTGAACCAGGTTCATCAGAGTGGAATACCAGAATTGCCAAAGCCAATTGGGAGCCAGTAAAATCATTTGCGGTCTGTCCTGTTTTATCTTCAGAAGTACCCGAGGTAGAAGAGGAAAAGGAGGAAAAGCATATACTGAGAGGTGTTTCCAACTGAATGAGAGGGCATCCACTTTCCATGCTAGTTTGTGGTAGGTCCTTGTGCAGAATGTTGGAAGTTGATGATTCTGAGGGGATGCAAAGAGATCTATGTCCGGACATCCCACGCCTTTATAATCATCCTGAATATCCGAACATCCAACATCCATTCATGTGGATCCGAAATGTGTCTGCTCAATGTGTCTGCCAGAGTGTTGTCTTTTCCTGGCAGGAATTGCCCTTGTAAGTCGACACTGCAGGTCAGAGCAGTGTACCATAGAGTCATGGCTAATCTGCACAGGGGGTAAGAGTGAGAGCCCCCCTGCCTGTTTATGTACCACATCACTGTAGTGTTGTCTGTCTGTATCAACAATTGTCCTGGTAGAAGAAGGTCCCTGAAGGCTATCAGGGCATTCTGTACAGCTAGCATCTCCTTCAAATTTATGTGCAGGTGTGTTTGCTCCTTTGTCCAAACACCCTGAAGACATCTCTCGTGCATGTGGTCTCCCCAGGCATAATCTGAAGCATCCGTTGTCAGAACTTGGTTGGTCGGTGGAGGACAAAAAGACTTCCCCTTGTTCTGTAGACAGGCTTCAGCCCACCAAAGAAACTCTTGCTGGAGACAAGGCAAAATCGTGATCACTGTTTCCAAACTGTGGTAATGCTGAGACCATACACTCTTGAGGTACCACTGCAGTTTCCTCATATGCAGTCTTGCATATGGTATTAGTAAAATGCAGGAAGCCATGTAACCCAAAGCCTGCTGAATTTTTCTTGCAGTCAGCTGTTTCATTGAAGCCAGGTGTCGGAAAGAAGAAGCCAGTTGCACTTTTTGTCTGGTGTCAAGGAAGCCATCTGGGTTGTAGTACTCAGAAGAGCACCCAGGAAAGTAATCTGTTGTGTGGGTACCAGATTTGATTTGTTTAGATTCACTGTGAAACCGAGGTACTGAAGAAGATGCTGCACAAAAGCTAGATGCCGAATTAGAGTGTCTTTGTCGTCCACTTGAATAAGACAGTCGTCCAGATAAGGGTATATTTGAATCCCCTTCTGTCTGCAAAACACCATTACTGGTGCCAGGCACTTTGTAAAGACCCTGGGCACAGTAGATAAGCCAAAGGGCAGCACAGAGAACTGGTAATGCTTCGAGCCTGCTTTGAAACGCAGATACCTTCTGCACTCTTGCCTTATAGGAATATGCAGGTAAGCTTCTTTTATGTCCAAAGTCACCATCCAAGCGTTCTTGCCCAGCATAGGCAGCAGCTGCTGCAGAGTGAGCATTGTGAATTTTGGTATATCTAGGAAGGTGTTTAGTACAGAAAGGTCCAGGATTGGTCTCCACGAATTTTCCTTTCTGGGAACCAGGAAAAGTCTGGAATAAAAACCTTGCCCTATTTCTAAATTTGGTACCAATTCTATGGCCCTCCTAGCCAGGAGGGACTGAACCTGCCGTTGCGCCTCTGCCCACTGATGATTTGGCAGATCTGGCCAACCGTTCAGTTTTGGCAAGGTATGGAAATGAAATCTGTAACCTCTTGAGACTATGTCCAGAACCCATTTGTCCCGGGTTAATGTGGCTCCAATTTTGATAAAAAAGAGAAATCCTTCCCCCCAAAGGTGCTTCCAGGAGAGAAGCCCCTAGAACCAGAAAGGGAGAGTCATAAAGACTGTTTTCGGTAGGGTTGAGACTTATCTTCACCTCCCTTGGGAGAGGGGGCACTCCACTACCTATTCCTAAAATGGGTCTGTGCCTGTCCCCTACCTCTGGAACACCTGAATCTGCCTCTCTGAGACCTGTCCGAGCCCGGAAAGGACCAAGGTTTAGCTGGCCAGTGTCTGCTAAATCTAGGAGGTTGCACCTGTAGAAAATCCTTAACCGTCTGCATAGATTTGGCTTTGTCCTCCATTTTCTTTAATACCTCTTCAGCTTTGGACCCAAACAGCACATTGTGCTGCAAAGGGGCATCCAAAAGTTTGGTTTTAACCTGATCCGGCAAGCTTTGTTCCTTTAACCAAGCATGTCTTCTAATAACTGCGCCAGTTGTTGCAGCCCTACAAGAAGCTTCCAAAGAATCAAAACCACAATGCAGGGTATGTTTACCCACCTGTTCAATAGCATGCAATAAATCCTGTAACTCATGATTATCTGCACCAATAGAAACAGCTGACATCTTTTGTTTAAATACAGACAAAAGGTATTGCTGATACTTCAGCATATGAAATTGACCGTTCAAAGCCCTAATAGACAATGTAGCAGAAGTATAAACTTTTTTACCCCATCTCTCCAAAGCCCTGGACTCTCAGTCAGAGGGAATAGGATTTTTAGCAGAGGCCGCTTTAACGCCCTTAGGACCCTGAGAAATTGTTTCCGGATCAGGTGAAAGATTCTTAAAAAGAAACTTGTGAGAATCTGGAACCCTATAATACCTATCCGGTTTGACTGGAGCAGGGGGAAAAGAATCAGGAGAGAGAGAAGCTTCCGAAAAAACATCATCTACAATGTCCAATACAGGGGGAATAGCCAGAGGCCTATGCTGTGGGAGAAGAAGAAAATCTCTAAGCCTTTTCTTGGATTCAGAAAATTCCTGCCCTTCCCAGTGAAAATGCACCCTCATATCATGCAAAGTTTCACCAAAAGAATAATCCTCAGGAGGAGAGGCTGAAGGAAAGGAATCTTCAGCATCAGAATCCTCATAAGGAGGAAAAGAATAATCCTGCTCAAGGGAAGAAGCAGAAGAAACAGAAATTTGGTCTGAAGAATCATAATCGGACTGTAATCTAGGCTTCTTGTCAGGAGGGGGATGTGAACCCCTGATCATAGTTAAGAGATCTTCAGCCATCCTAAGCATCTGCCTCTGAGGCCTAGGACCCTGATCAAAAGGTGCCTGTGCTTGCCATTTCACATTAGCTGGAGCCTTAGACTTTGTCTTTGAATGTAAAACTGAATCCACATTTACAGGAAGCTGCGAAGGCCTGAGAACTCCCTAAGAAGCTGGTACCTGCCTACTGGCTCCGGACCCAACTGAGGGAGCAGTATCCGAAGGTCCAGTCCCTGGCAATTCTGAAGACCCCCATCAGCTCCACACCGAGTTGGTACAGGTAATTGTTTCAAAAGAGGCAGACGACAGGGGCTGCAAAGGCGCCTCACTGATGACCGACGAACCAGCAACTGGCAATAACTGAGTAACATCCTTTGCTGTGGACCTCGGAGGCCTGTCTGCATCCTTGCGCCTCTTACACACCCCAGAAGCCAGAAAAGAATCCGAAGACATGTTATAATTAAACCTTTTTCCAAAATAGTAAAAGGCAAAGTTATATCTACGCCTAATAGTACGCTGATTAAATCTAGCACAAAACGCACAATTAGCAACATCGTGGTCAGGACCCAGGCAGGGAATACAGTAAGAATGAAAATCCCTATGAGGTATTTGCTTCCCACAAGAAATACAATTATTAACTTTTTCTGACATCTGACTGGAGCAAGAAAAAGACCTCCCCAACGGGGTACTTATCTTATAAAATGAAAATCCTGGGATTAAATCCAAAAACAAACAGGAACAGGCCGACCAGCATCAGTGAACTGCAAAGGGCACTACGTGGCAAGAAAGACTGGGGAAATGGCGTCAGCTGAGGTCTTTATACCTTCTGGCACATTGACGTCAGGATAAAAGCGACCTCAGCTGACGCCTGATCCAGACTTTGGGACTCTGGCCGATCGGGGGCTGCTGCTGGCAGGAAAAAACCCTACAGTCATGACTGCAACAGTGAACCACGAAGGACATCTATAGTTCTATAAAACTCAGGCTGTGACCAAAGAGACCACTGAAGTAACATTTCCCATCATTACATTTGCAGTACTGACTTACATAATATATAGCATGCTTTAACTGTAGTGTTTCTTTTGCAGCTTATTTTTATATGTTGCACATTGTTGGATAAGATTTATGTGTATTTCTTTTTCTTCTGGAAGTTTCTGTTACATACTTATAGAAATCAAGTGCACCTCTCTGTGCCTGTGCTATTTCAGATGTTTTTGCAGAGTACAAGTCTTTCTTAGCCAGCAGCTTTCTTTGAGCACTCTCATTATTTACGTGATACAGTAGTCTTTCTCACAGCATGCCTTTGTGAAGTTTGTCCATCTGTATTATCTTGTTAGCCTTCTCATTTCTGTAGCACACAGAGGAACACATTCATTAGTTTTCTTGTTGCAGTAATTAAATCTCAGGCACTGCACTATAATGTCTGGTTTTGGTATAAAAGATTATTCAGCAAGCTGACTGGTTCTTCAGATGTTTTATTGTTTTTTTTCTTGCATGTAGAACATTTCATTAACCTATATGATTTCACCTTAACAGCACTTATTTGTCTTTGCTGCTCCGGTATTTTTGGCAACAGAAATAAAGTAGTACCTGGTATTCGTCTTTATAGCATTGAGTTAAAAAACAAATTTCCTGATACATCATTGCAGACCCTCAAACACTTCCTACTATTGTATCCATTTTCAGATGTAACATTGCATACCCTTCTCAGTAGGTCTTTGACTGGGCTTAATTCTTTCCTCCATTCCATTCCAGCATATTTTTTTTCTGATGCTCCCATACTTGAGGATATACTTATCCTACAACAGCACATCTCATGATGTCATGCAATATACTAAGAAAGTATGCGTAACTCCTGGGCTCCATTTCTGCAACTTTTTGTACAGTTCAGAACTCACTCCTGACCCTTGATTGTGAAGTTCTTTTATTTGATGCTGAAAGTGAAACTGAAATGTCCTTATAACTGGCAAATAATGAATCAAGACCAACAGTGACATGGTTTCTACCACCCGGGAGATGAGCTTGTAGCACTGCTTTAAGTGCCAGTGATTCAACCTGGCCACACACAACTATTAGCAGGAGAAACTCCTGGCTTACTTGCTACCAGGAGGATGACGGTTGCTAACATTTTTTATAAGGGGATCAAAAGGAAGGTCTTGTATATGGCCCCATTACTTTGCCTGAGAACAGTCACAAGAACAGAGGAATGGAGTAGAGTCCCTTCTAGAAGCAAGTCTGAAATGGTCCTCTGATCCTTGAATGTGATGAGCCCTTTCACGGCTAGTAAGGACTTGAGGCCCTTCCTGTCTTCCACCTCAGTAGATAACAAAAAGATATTTATCCTCATTTTCCATGCTAGAAAATGCATAAAAGGGTGCTGGAGCCATCTGTTCCCTTGTTACTCAGCAAAGGCACTTCTGTTATGGTGTTATGCCAGGAAGTGGCTTTATAATTCACCCAAGATCCAAACTAGAGATGATGATGCTCAGGGCTGAGAACCATTCTCTCAAAGTCTCACCCACGTGGTAGAGAAAGGTCCATCATGATTTCCACCATCAGGGTTTGTGGTTCAGGATTCAGTTTTGGGTATGTCTTTGAAGTCTGGTGTGACCTTCCCATGTAAGTGCAGGAATGCCCCCTTATGATACTTCTACCATATGTTAGAAAAGTTTTCATTTGAGCAAAATGGAACCTAATGCTGCCCCTCTCTGTTTGTTTGCCAGACGCTGGCTTCTTTTAGGTACTAGTATGATTTTGGATCGCAGTTTTTCCATTGTCATTGTGCACGTTAATTATTTCTTCCTCTCATGACCTTGCAGAGGACAAGACTGTCATTTTGTGAGGGCTGGTCGAGCAGTTCCTTCAAGGAGTGCTGCATCGTTATTTCCCCTTTGAAGAACCTCTTTGTGGGGAATTTGAACTCCATAATTGACAGGTTTACCTGTTGTCCATCTATTTGGTTCAATAATTTTGAAGTTCATTTCTTGAAGAACACTTTGGGTGGTCATCACCTCTGCTTCTAGATTTTAGATCTGCAAACTGTCATGTAGGAAAACTTGGTCTTTCACAAAGATTGGATATCTCCTAGGATGACCTGCATTTCTTTCTGAAAGCATTTTCCTCAGTTATTCCATTCATGTTAATTTTTTGCCAGTTTAAAAAACACAGGAAAGATCTTTTGCACTCTGAGTGACTCCCTCAGCTTAATTTTAATCTGAAGTGAGTGTACGTGTTTAGGAAAATTAAAATAACTGCTTATGCCCTTTATTTCAGGGAAGAACTGGGTGGTAGTCACCAATCAAAACTTTTTGAAATAGACTGCTAACTGAATTATGTTTTGCTTTCAGACAGCTCACTGGCCATTGGAAAATTGTGCAGACAAAGGACATTCATTTTCAATACTTGCTTCAAGAATGCCTTCATTGCAGACATCTGCTGTCCACACTTGGACTTTGATTCATGTTTTCACCAAACATTGTTGTCTTGAATGCAGTTCTAGAAACCAGACCTTCTTTTGTACCTCAGTACTTTAAGAATATGCCTTTTGAACATTTGTTTTTTTTGGCTGTCCATCCACGTTTTCATATTTAGTTTAAAGTTCAACGTACATGTGTATTTTCTCTATACCCATTTTGCTTCCATATCTGCTTACCACTAAGCTACATTCAGTGTCTCGTGTCCATTTGTTCCCCTTGTAAAGTACAGGGGCAAGAGCCAACCTGAGAGGCAGTCATTCAGGTAGTGTGGAGGTGATATATCCCCTTGCACACAACACCCCAATCCCATGTAGAAAAATGGGAGAAAGGGAGCTGATTACACACGCACACACAATGACAACTGTTTCTTTATATAGCATACCTGGAAGTTCTGCAGCAGAAACTCTTTTGTGTTGTCTTCCATGTCAGCCCCAACATAAAGGATTCTTTGTGAAGCCTGTGCTGAGCTGTCTGGATTTTTGACAGTAGCCAGTAACTCCTCTGTTTCAGTCAGTGGTGGGCTCGGTAGGAGGAGCATACCTTTCTGTAGCCATATGTTCATAGGCAGCTGTAGTTGCCTGATGTCTGGCCACCATAATCATATCACTGTCCCTATGTCTTATTGAGGAATATATATGTCCATAGCCTCCCAATGCATTAGCATCATTCAGCACCTGCTCCCATATATGGTCATATCATGGCTTGTCACTCCTACCTCTCTAATAGAAATGACCCATAGCAACATAAACTTTGAATGAAAACATAATTCTCAGTGTCGGTGTGTGGGGGTTTATGAAGCGCAGATGTCTCCGGCATCATAGCCCTACATGAGAGAAAATATAATAGGAAAGAAAAATCCATAATTAAAATAATGATTGTTAAACCCAAAACAATATATATGAATGTATCCAGCCATCATCCAAAAAAAAAAAAAAAAATGAAAAAGGAAGGCTCCATATGATCACACACAACTTCATATAGATTCCCTCCCTCCAAACATGAAAGAAATATCTTTAATATTAAACCCAGAAAAATTTCTATGAATGTATCCATCATACATGAAATATATGAAAAAGGAAGGCTCCATATTAGTACACATGGCTTAATACAGATTTTCTCTTTCCCCGTGCAAAAAAAAAACTTGATAAAGTCATAGCTAAACAAACATTTTTGTCTCTCTGTAGTACACTGCAGCATTTACAAAAAAATGTACACCTGTCAAGGAAAAATTATTACTAGGTTTGACAGTTTTTAATGTGATATCCACTTCTGTGGAAGGCAGCCAGGTAGATATCAGAGCCTTAACATAATTGTCTGTACCAATAATGCAAAAATCCAGATAATAATTAATTAATACAACAGTCTTATGAACAAAATGGTCAGCTTTCAAAACTGAAACTTCCATTAAACATCATCATTATGTAGAAATATACTGCAAGATCAATAAATAACTGTTGTATATATGGTGATGACAAAAGCTACTGAAATTAATGCAGACAGTAAAGCAATACTTGTATTATGAAATGCAGTTCATAAGTAAGGTTGAAATGCACCAGTTTGTACATAACACCAACCTACTTTGCAGCAAATCACTTGTGAAAGTAGCAACAAGTTTTCAAAGTAGTTATCAATATCAAGCTCTCTGGACCCAAACAGTCTCTCCTACTATGATACAAGTTACCCACCTACATGATTAACTTTATGTAATGCAGATTCATCCCTCTGTGAGTATGCAAATGCAATGTCAACTCATTATCGTTCATTAATTCCACAATCTGCACTAAATGCAGGGAATGCAAACATGGTACAAGGACCTATATGATTGCTTGGATGTGCCTTGCCTCTGCTAGGACAAGTACTCAGAAGTGTTACCTAAGTGCTTGCAAGTGTGACTGATTAGGCTGACTGCAATATAAATCAGTGTTTCACTGTCTATGCTTTTTTATGTACATTTAATGAGGTTGTGTCAGGAAAAAGGGCTTACAAGAAATTTTGTGAATACCATTGACTTAGGACAACAACAGCTTCTGCCTCATAGTACATTTGTGTCTGCAATTATAAAGAAGTAAATTATTCACTGAAACATGTATCAACTGCAAGGCAAAGCACATAGCAGTCCATTAGAAAAGTGTCAATATGGAAATGATGCTCACAAAATAGAGAGAAGAAAAGAGGTGAGGTGTTCAAAGTTTTTATTTTATGTTGTGTGAAGAAAGATGTATCACAGCCATCCACACATCTAATTGGAAATTACACAGGACAAAGGTTAAGAACTTGATTCTGTTGCACCTGTAATGTCAATTGATATTATGTCGCATCTTGAGTATATGTAACCTCCTTTTTTAAACTATGTGTATGTAGCACATAATAAGATAATAAGATTTTCAGGTGTGTCTTGTGAATGCTGTGGTATTCTGGGGTTCTAATCAAAGTCAAAGTAAACTTTATTGTCATTCAGATCAACAAATGCAATACATCACTGGATGAAATTTTGTTGCTTCAGGCTCGTGTGCATTGAAAAACAGTTTTCACAAGTGGGTGAAGGAAGAATATAATGGAAGAAATTCTAGACAGTACAGATATAAATTCACACATAGATAACTTACCCACCACCATTTTTAAGATAGGATATCAGCATGGCATAATTCATGGTTCCTGTACCTGTGCAAGTAATAATTTAGTTCAGATTGCATATCTTAGATACATATAATAATTTAATTATACAGCAGTAAAGACAATCATATTGCACTTATGGCCTTCTCATGAACTGGGGGAGTGTTGACATTGCTAAGGTTAGTTGTTCAACAGTCTGATCATTTGTGGAAAGAAACTATTCCTGGAGCTTGATGTTCTACACTTGATGCTTCTGTATCATTTCCCTGAAGACAGGAGGTAGAACAGTCCATGTGCATGATGATACTTGTTCACTATCAGTTTCATGACCATGCCATAGCATCTGCAAGAGTAAAGGTCCTGTAAGGACTGAGATTGATCCTGTGATTTTCCTGGCCTGCCTTACAACCTTCTCTAATGCCTTGTGATCTGCATATGAGCAGTTTCCATTACCAGACTGTAATTCTGTTAGTCAGTAT
Organism: Protopterus annectens; assembly: GCF_019279795.1. Taxonomy (NCBI): domain Eukaryota; kingdom Metazoa; phylum Chordata; order Ceratodontiformes; family Protopteridae; genus Protopterus; species Protopterus annectens. Next base: position 98,509,765 of record NC_056738.1, on the reverse strand, counting down.
GCGTTCGATCATGGCCCTGTAGAAGGTCATGAGAATGTGGGAGGGTAGGTTTGCTCTGTGTAGTCTTCAGAGGAAGTGGAGACATTGTTGGGCTCTCTTTACAAGGCTGGAGGTGTTTGTTTCCCAGCTTAGGTCACCTGAGATGTGCATCCCTAGGAATTTCATGCTTTTTACCCTTTGCACTACTGTATCACTGATGGTGATGGGTGTGTGGGACCTTTGCTTCCTCCTAAGGTCAACAATGATTTCTTTTGTTTTGTCAACATTTAGTGCTATGATGTTGTCAGTGCACCATTTGGTGAGTTGTTTCTCTTCCTGTCTGTATACTCCCTCATCCTCATTTCTGATAAGGAGGATCACTGTGGTATCATCGGCAAACTTGATGTGATTTGTCTGATGTTTTGCAGAGCAGTCATGGGTCAGTATTGTGAAGAGAAGTGGACTTGGTACACATACGTGACCTTGTGGACCTCTAAGTTTGAGGTGATGTATCTTGAGTGGTTCTTGCCAACTCAAATTGTTTGGGGCTTGTCTGTCAAAGTTGAGAAACCAGTTGCAGAGTGTATTTTCTATGGCTACTTTACTTAGTTTAGACAACAGCTGCTGTGGTATTAGTGTTGAAGGCTGAGCTGAAGTCTATGAACAGCATATGTACGTAGCAGTTTTCAAGATGGTTCAAGCTATGATGTAGTGCCAGGGATATATCATTCACAGTGGAGTGATTTAGTCTGTAATCAAATTGCAAAGGATCAAAAGATGCAGGCAGACAAGATGATATCCATCCTCTCAAAGCATTTCATCACCAGTGTGAGTGCAATGGGTCTGTAGTCATTTAATGTGACTGGGGATGACATCTTTTGCAGAGGAATGATGATGCCAGACTTGAAGCATCTTGGCACACTAGCCTGTCTGAGAGATGTGTTGGAGATAAGCAAATAAATCCAACATCAAGAAAGTTCAAAAAGTTTAATGCAAAGCTTTTGCGTAAACCACTCTCCTTCAGTGCTAATAAAACAATGTTAAAATACAAGCTTTAAATAGGAGCACATAATATCACATGATTACAGTCGGCTTATCACAAACACCCCCCCCCCCATTTTTCAAGACATTTAAAACAATATCATCCTTTTTTGTAAAAAAACATATTCAAAGATTGCCCATCTGTCTTCTAACTAAAATGGGTTTTATGCTAACTATTATTTAAACCAGGTATAGAGTCAGCACGCAATCTAACTATCCATTCATACTCTTTATTTTCTAAAACATTATATTGCCACCTCTCACGTTCTTCATTACTATATCTAGAACTCTAAACTTAAAGCAACGTTCAGGACCATTTTCTGTGATGTTTACTTAATGCATTAGTTTGGGTACTTCTACGAATTTCTTACTTATGCTCTACTATTCGCTCTCTGTTTTATTGTGGTCTTACCCACATAAAATGATGAACATTTCTGACATTGCTAGGTAGACCACATTAACTGTATTACAATTTGCTGAGCAGTAAGTTACATATTCTTTTGAGTTACAGCGTGTATAAATATATTACCCTTAACAAAAATATCCTCACAGCAACTGCAATTCACACTTTAAATGTACCAGGTCTGCTTATAGCACTCTTTTTTTTTTACTAACCATTCTAAGATCTTTATAACACAACTTTCTTTTCAGATTTCTTAGGATTTTGTATGCAAGTTTAAGCTTGTCACCCAAAAGTTTCTGCAATTCTGGTATTGCCATCAAGATAACCTAATTTTTACATATTTTACATCTTTAGTCCTTACATTATGCTTGGTGACATTACCTAACTATATTACTTTTCTTTTTTTGGTGGACTATTTCCACCTGCTAGGAAAGTTGGTTTAATACTATTGAACCTATCTCTATATGTCTTATCACATGTCGCTTTTACAAGAGTCTCACTATATCCACTGTCATAAAACTTACAAACCATCTCATGTAATTTTTCTTCAAATTTCTTATCTGTGTTTAACTTACTAACTCTAGTTAGTTGTGCTTTAATAATAACATTAAAAACATAAGGTGCATGCATGCTTTGTGCATTAATATAACAATTAACTTGAACTTCCTTTTTATGCATACTTGTCTCTATCTTATCGTTTTTCAACTGTAGTTCTACATCCAAAAACACTATTTTTTCATTTGAACTTGACATTTTAAATTTCAAAAAATCAGTGGTAGCATTTAGATACAACACACATTCCTCTAGTTCTCCCTGGGTGCCGTTCCACACAAGGAAACAGTCATCCACAAATCTTTGGTAAAAACATACTTTACTATTCATGATGTTTCTAGTACTATATATGAATTCCCTTGGCTACACCTGCCAGCTGTAGGAAGGATTTGTCAAAGAGAAAAGTATTTTTAGTTAGAAACCATTTGTACTTTATTAGAGATAGTTCTATCTCCCTGGCTGGCAAGTCTATCTCAATATTGAGAAAATCACGTATTGCTTCAATACTATATTCATTTGGTATCACTGTAAACAGCAACATGAACAAACAAATACTCCATTAAATATTGTCCAGAATACCATTTCTTTAGTTTACAGAAAAAGTCAGTAGTATCTTTAAGCACACTGGGACATCGCTTGAAATATTTACTTAGTTGTCTTTGTAAATACATAGAAATTGGTTCCATTATCTAACCTACTCCTGAGACTATAGGTCTTGGGGGTGGTAAGTGATTTGTGCATTTTAGGGACACTATATATTTGAGGAATTTTTGGGCTGGGGACTGTAAAGTAATTCAACTCTAAGGTTATATCAGTGGTTAGCTGCAATTCATATATTAACATATTTACTTCTAAGATATGTTTTTTAACATCCATAAATGTGATCTTTTTAAAGGTGTTTACATCTTGTAAAAACAATGATGTCATATAGTCAGCTTTATCCAATATTACAATCTCTTCCCCCTTATCTGCCTGCTTTATGATAATATATTCACATTCTTCCAGTTAAGTGCTATACTTTCAGCATGTTAAATTATACTTGATTTTATAAATTTTCTTGGTGTATATCTCCATAATTTCATTTTCACGTACATTATTAAATGTTGTTAGTACTGGACAACTTACTGAAACGAATGTACTTAACCTTCTATATAATGAGACATCAGCAGATTCTTCAGATTTAAACATTAATTTAAGATTTACACTTCGTACAAACATTTTATATCTGTAAATACTTTTACTACATCATCTGAAGCCATTGGTATAATTTTTTGACCCTTTCTTTAATACAGACATTTGCATACTGGTTAAAACATGACTTGATAAATTAACTATACCTTGTCCTTTGTTATTTAATGACGCACAGTCTTGTTCTGATACATAGGACTGCTGTTTTTTCATTTTGTCCCATTTAATACATTCCTTTGCTGCCGTTGTGTCGACCATCCTCTTGAGGCATTCTCCGGTAGATTTAATTGAAAATGTGTAGTTGAAGAAACTTTTTGAGTTGTAATTCCTAAAAAATTAAGTATTTCTTTGTTCAGAACCACTTGTTGATGCCATTACAGTTTCTTGCTCAGTGTTAGCTCTATTCTCATCTGGTGTCTGTCAGTACGTGGTTTAGAGAAGCCGTGTCTGTTGGAGGTGGGATTTTATCATTATCAGCCATTCGCTCACTTCATACAGATGAATCTTGCTCATCACTGGTTAACTTTACAGTTTGTTCCTCCCTTGTTGATGTGAAAGTATCTAATTGGTACATTGTACCTTTCCTTACTTTGGGTGGATTATTTTGAGCTGATTTGGGCCATGAAAAAATATATCCCTGTTTGAAGTCATTGATGTTACAAATTATTTTGTCTTTTTTGAACTTCAAGTTTGCTATGTAGAAGCTGTAACCTGTCCAACATACTTTGGCTCATGTTGATCAAATTTGAAAAGCATCACTGTTATTCTGCAGTGCACTGTCATATTTATAAATTGTCTGTAGGTATTGTCAATGCACATTGTGCAAGCATGAGACAAGAGACAGTAACAATATAAATGCATACTCTTTCCATGCAATAATCCCAGAATGAACTGGCAGAAATGCTTGACTGATAATCCACTGGTTTACAATTGTGATTGTCATTCCATATTGTGATACAGGTAGATGTCCCTCCCAGTAACATAATGTACATGAACTACAGTACATAAAGCTTAGCAGGGAAGTATGTCATTACATGGTACAAGCACAGTGGTGTTACTTTGGCCTGTCCAGACACATGCGTTTGTCCCAAACCTGGGATACAGTGTGCCAGCTGTTTCAAACAGTGAAGTTCGACCACGTACAAATGAGCATTTTTACATTGTTGAAGTCCAGACTTCTTCTATGGCACTTGTGATTAATACTGTGTTCTGGAGATTGTGTAACTATATAGGTAAGAGGTTCAGTTCTCACCATGAGGAACTTGTGTGTGTGTGTGTGTGTGGGTGGGGGGGGTCTATTAACAGGTAAGTAACTCCTCGGTGTCAAATATGCTTTGCCCACTCCCCCTGAGGAAAATACATTTACAGTGGATATAAAAACTGTACACACCTGTATTAAAGTGACAGGCTTTTGTGATAAAAAAAAATGAGACCACAATAAATCATTTCAAAACTTTTCCCACCTTTAATGTAACCTGTACAATTCAGTTGAAAAACAAATCTGTTAGGGGAAAAATATAAAAAATAAAAAACATACAATAAGCTGGTTGCATAAGTACACACACCCTTAAACTAATACTTTGTTGAAGCACCTTTTGATTTAATTACAGCATTCAGTCTTCTTGGGTACACATCTGTCATCAATTAAAGAGACTCTTATTAACCCCAGATAAAGTTCAGCTATCTTAGTAGGATTTTCCTGACATTTACTCAGTTGCCTGTTACAGCAAAAGACATGGTTCGCAAAGAGCTTACAAAGCATCAAAGGAATCTCATTGTTGAAAGGTATCGGTCAGGAGAGGGGTACAAAAAAATTTCCACAGCATTGGATATACCATGGAACACAGTGAAGACAGTCATCAAAAAGTGGAGAAAATATGGGACAACAGTGACGTTGGAAAGAACTGGACATCCCTCCAACATTGATGAAAAAAACATAAAGAAAACTGGTCAGGGAGGCTGCCAAAAGACTTACAGCAACACCGAAGGAGCTGCAGGAATTTCTGGCAAGTACTGGTTGTGTACTACATCTGACAAGAATCTCCCATATTCTCCATATGTCTGGACTATGGGGTAGGGTTGCAAGACGGAAACCTTTTCTTATATAGAAAAACATCCAGGCCTGGCTAAAATTTGCAAAACAATACATCAATTCTCCCAAAAGCATGTGGGAAAATGTGTTATGGTCTGACGAGACCAAGGTTGAACTTTTTGGCCACAATTCCTTAAGGTAAGTGTGGCGCAAAATCAACACTTCTCATCACCAAAAGAACACCAATCCCACACTGAAGCATAGTGGTGGCAGTATCATGCTTTGTGGATGCTTTTCTTCAGCTGGAACTGGGGTGGAGGGAATTATGAATAGTTCCAAATACCAGTCACTTTTGGCCCAAAACCTTCAGGCATCTGCTAGAAAGCTGAAGAGGAAGAGGAATTTCACCTTTCAACACGACAATGACCCCAAGCGTACATCCAAATCAACAAAAGAATGGCTTCACCAGAAGAAAATTAACGAAGAAACAGCCAGATGGAGACCACCACGATATAGGATAAAACCAATTTATTGTATAACAAGTGCTTTTACGTGCATCCAAGGCACACTTCCTCAGGTTTATACAACTTTGCTCCATTAGATAGCTTTTATATGCTTCTAAACCATCCATTAATTAACTAATTAACTTTAATTCAATCAACTGATAAAATCATCAATTAAACTGCTAAAACAAATAAAGCAGTTTAGCAAACATAAGTAGAAATGTGCATTCAGTTATTTAAAGCACAAGACAATGTTTTTAAATTATATTCATACATATATTCATAATATAATATCTTAAAAATCTTATAAAACATCCCAGTCAAAGTAAGTATAAAGGACATTTATGAATGAAAATGGAAATAATAAAAATAAAAATATAAATGAAAATAAAAAATAAAATAAACTATTGTATCATGAGATATATATAGAAATAAAACATATATGTCGTATACATTAATATACAAATATATAAATATATATATGAGTAAAATACTCTGATGGAAACAGTAATGAAATAAAATGAAATAAACATAATGAAATAACCCTGGTATATCATATCCCAAAATTAATCTGGAATTTTAATCACGTGCAATTAGAACAGGCTTAATACTGATGTATTGATTCAAGCCTGGTTCAATATGTGCCATCAATCTTAAAATCCATCTTAGCTCAACTGTTTTTAAATAGTTCATCCTGTCACCACCTCTCTTATTAAAACCTACCACCTGTATAACTCTGAACCTAAAGCTATGACTAGGTTGAGTAGCAACATGCTTGGCTAGGACATTGTTCAGATTTAACTTCTTAATATCATATATATGGTTATACACCCGATCCCTTAGCCTTCTTGAGGTCATACCCACATAAAATGCTGAACATTCTGTACATGTTGCTAAGTAAATCAGGTTGGTGGTTTCACAAGTAGTATAAAAGCTAGGTGTATAAATATAGTTAAGAGAGGGATGAACAAACTGATTGTCACTAACTATATATTTACACATGTTGCATCTGTTGCATGGAAATGTGCCATGTCTCAAGATTCGCTTATCTATACTACTAGTTAGTAAATCAATTTTATCAATACATAAAAGCCTTTTTAGGTTCTTACTATTTTTATACCTAAAATTAGGTTTTACCCCTACTAATTTAAGACATCTGTTGTCTACAAGTAGAATATTCCAATTTTTCTTGATAATATCAGTAATATAAGATAACATTTTAGAATGGCCCAGCCAGAGCCCAGACCTAAATCCAATAGAAAATCTGTGGGATGATCTGAAGAGGGCTGTGCACAAGAGATGCCCTTGCAATCTGACAGATTTGGAGCGCTTTTGCAAGGAAGAGTGGCCAAATATTGCCAAGTCAAGATGTACTATGCTGATAGACTCCTACCCGTAAAGACTGAATACTATAATTAAATCAAAAGGTGCTTCAACAAAGTATTAGTTTAAGGTTGTGCACACTTATGCAACCAGCTTATTGTACATTTTTTTATATGTTTTGCCCTCACAGATTTGTTTGTTTTTCAATTGAATTGTACAGGTTATAGTCCACATTGAAGGTGGGAAAAGTTTTGAAATGATTTATTGTGGTCTCATTTTTCTATATCACAAAACCATGGCATTTAACATGGGTATGTACACTTTTTATATCCACTCTACCTGTGCACAGAGCTCCCTTATCCTATTTTTAACAGAAACATCCTCTCTGCAACACACTGATGAGGTCATCATCAAAAGGGCACTCTCTTCCCTTATATGTCAGATTTCTCCTGTGGTACTTGCAGCTAATACTGTGTTCTCTAGATTGTTTAACTAGTGGGGTAGGTGGTTCAAATATGACAGTGGCAAACTTGTGTGTATGCGTTCTAGTGTCATGGAAGTAAAGTTTTAACAGCATATGTGCTGTGTCCACTTCCACTGAGGAGAAAACTTTAACTTTGGACATAGTTCTCTGCATTTTATCCTACTTTAAACACAAGCTTTTTCTCTGGAGCACACTAATAAAGTAATCCTATCAAAAGTGTATTCTCAGACTTGTCCTGTGGCACTTTAATACTGTGTTCTCTATACTGGGTAACTAGAGAGGTAGGAGGTTTAATTCTCACCATGGGGAACACGCACGTGTGTGTGTTGCTGCAATGTCAGATGCGTATAAGTTACTGAATACCCAAGCTGAATCAACTTCCAATCAGGAGAAAAATTTAACCTGGGCATATTTTCCACCACTCCTTTATCTCAGTTTTAACACAAATATTTGCTTTGCAACACATCAATGAGGTCATCATGTCAAAAGTGAACACTGTGCTCTTACAATTCTGACTTCTCCTGTGGCTACTTCTGTGCTACATAGATTGTGTAAATGGTTAGGGGATTCAAATCCAACTTGGTAAACTAATATGACTGTGTGGACTGTTATGTACTGTTGCATCTGTGACAACATTCTTTGTGTAAATTTATACTTAGGAGACATATTTTTACTGGCAGAGGATTACACTATTTGTATTACCCTTAGGCAAAAAAACAGTTTTGGAAACATGATGCTTTCATCATGCTATCAAAAATGAACTACATCACAGAGATCTTATGAATTATCCTGTGGCACTGGCTGTTAATACTGTGCTGTCTAGACTGCATAAGTACTGAGAGAGAAGGTTTGAATCCAGCAATGAATGACTACTGAGTATGTGTGTTTGTCTGTCATGCTGTATAGAGAAGGCTTCTAATTCATGTAGTGTATGTATTTGTATAGTGTTGCTGTGCATTTCAACCCCCTTCATACATTTTTAAAATTACATTGACATATGAAAGAATGGTGACATTACCATTCTTGTCATTCATTCAAATGTGCATTGTCACAATTGTAAAACGACATCTCATGTGGCTTGTACAATCTAGGCAGTGCTCTGTACCTTGTGATCTGAGATAGTCTGTTCAAATCTAGCCATTACTCCTTAGACTCACTTGTGTCAGTATGACTGTGCATGTATGTAACAATGTTGTCAGTCAGATATCTGCTCTGTACATTCCTGCAGATCACTATTACAATGATTTCTACTCATGTTTCATATAGAAATGCTTTATTGGATAATGACAATGCCATGGGGTGACATTTGGCTTTCCCACGAGAACTACAAATGCTTTTCCTGTGGCAAGCGGATGTGAGACAAATCCATTATTATACATGCATTTTGCATGATTGCCATTCTGCTGTCATAGTGATGATTTGTGTGTGTGGCTGCAAAATCAGGTACATATAGTTTCCTGAGCTGTCATGCTGAATCAACTTCCAATTAGGGGTAAAATATAACCTGGGTATGTATTCCACCCTCCCCTTATCCCAGTTTTTACCACAAATATCTTCTCTGCTACACATTTTTCTGCTGAATGGGTATACCTAGCATTAGGCAATGCTGTGTGAGAAAGACATACATAGCCAACAGTCTTTTAAAGAAATTACAGACTAACAGGATAGCACTGACAGAACCCACCCTGTAAAAGTTGCAGACTCCAAATCTGACCTCAAAGCAGTGACAAGTGGAGTACCACAGGGTTCCATCCCGGAACCTCTCCTGTTTGGTATCTACTTCTCTGAAGTACAGGCTAACACAGAAGGCCTCTGGCTAATGAAGTTCACAGATGACTGCAAACTAGGAGCCATAGTTAAGTCCCCAAATGATGTGGACATCCTACAGAAGGGCCTCACTGAGACAGATGCCTGGTGTCAGAGCCATGGCCTCAAGCTCAATGCCAAAAGTGCAGTGTCATCCCCTTTGGTAAAAACTATGTACCCATGAACTACCACATAGGCAGTAATCTACTTAATACTGAATGCTTGATGAGAGACCTTTGGACCCAGGTAGACAGTAGTCTCTCCTTTGATAGTCACATCGCCACAGTAGTCAGGAAGTCCATCTACGTGGCACACCTCATCATAAAAGGGTTCTCATCCAGGAAAATAGAGGTCATTGTTCCCCTCTACTTGACACTCATTAGACCCATTATAAAGTACAATGCCCCTTTTAGAATGTACCTCACAAGATATCTGCAGCAACTGGAAAGGCCACAGAAGTACCTCACAAAGAGGATTACTGGCCTCAAACAAATGCCCTACACTGACCACCTCAAAAAACTCCAGCTTTACTCTGTAGCATATCGCCTACTCCGAGTTGATTTCTGCCTAACATATAAAGCTGTGTCAAACCCAGAGCTGTTGGACATGCTACACCTAAAGAAATCCCAATCCCTCCAAGCTACATGCTCTAGGGACCTAAACCTTGTCACCACAATAAACAGGATATGCTGGAGGGATAGATTCCTGTCCCAGGGACTTCCCATACTCTGGAACAGGCTTACCCATCTATGTCAAGCAAAGTTCTTCATTAGCACTCTTCAAGAAAAATCTTGATGAGTGGATGGGAAATAGGAAATACACCCCGGGGATCACGTCTGTGTCTCTGCTCGACAGTGGCACAGGAAAATAACTTTCTTGGGTGGCTTAAGCCAGGGAACCTTGCTGGCAAGGCTTACGTAGGCCGTTGGGATGATAGCCTAGTACCTACCTATGAACATCTCCCTTGCATGATGTCATGTCTTCAAAGACCAAAATATCTCACACTTGCAGCGCCAGTGGCACCATGGCACATTCATTTTTCCCAGTATCATGTAGCTTCTGTCATCACATAGTCAGGTGTTCAAAACCCACATTGCTTGATGTCAAGCATTCTGTATCCTAATGCTGTTATGCATGACTGATGAGCACAAGTGTTATAATGTGTACAATTACAGTGGGAGAAACTTCCCCAGCCCTTTTTATCTCATACAAATTGCAACACAATCATATGATGTAATTACTTCACTTACCCGGTGAGACTAGTGAGGTGAGCCCCACCGGAGCTCTCGCTTCTGGCTCCAAGTGCGTGGGTGCTACTCACTCCTGGGACAGTGTCAGGTGAGGAGTTTGACTGAGGTGGTACACCTGTCAGAGTAATGCAGGTGTCCTAAGGCGAGCTCAGGGAGGACAGAAACCTCCTGTGGAGCAGAAGGGCAAAAGCTTGCTTGATCTTGATTTTCAGTATGAATACAGACTGTGAAAGTGGGGCCTCATGATCCTTCTGGCTTTTTGGATTTTAAGCAGGAGGTGTCAGAAAAGTTACCAAAGGAATAACTGGCCTGTGGCGGCCAAGCGTTCATAGTGATGCCACTTTTTTGGTCCTTCAATGTCAGCTCTTCCTATCATTGTGAAGCAGAATTCACCAAGCTGGATTGTTCACCCACTAATAGGGAATGTGAGCTGGGGTTAGAGAGCCATGAGACAGGTTAGTTTTACCCTACTGATGATGTGTTGTTGCGATAGCAAGTAATCCTGCTCAGTATGAGAGGAACTGCAGATTCAGAGATTTGATGTATGTGGAGTCTCACAGCTTTATTAAGATTTCCACTATGCTGCATGTGAGTCATGCATGTTGGTGGACTTGCATAGCTTGCTGGTCAAGTCCAGCAAAGGGCAATGTTCGATGAATATGCAGTGTAGTTTGTGCAATGCCAGTACAAAGTTATTTTTCTCAAGTTTTACTTTGGAAAAAGAAATATAAAGTCATTTTGTAGTATCCTGCCAATATAGTGGTGTGAGTGCTCCTGCATCACATGCATTCAATAATAAGTTGTATAGCATATCTACACAGTCAAATCTGGGACAGTGCTGTCATACAAAACAACTGGAACAGCTTCCCTGGCGAAGAAACATTGTTATTGCACTACTTACAGTTGTGTGGACATTAACACAGTTTCCTTGTCATCATTCTGACAAAATTTTTATTTATTTAACATTTGTTAACTGGGAAAGTCCAACTTGGAACAAAGCCAATTTTCAGCAGAGGCCTGGGGAGAAACATTCCAGATGCATGTCTTTGTAAGGTGGGAGGAAACCCACATGAATGCAGAGAGGACATGCAGTATCCGCACAGAAGGCACTCTAGCCGAGAATCAAACCAGAGAACCTCTTACTGTGAGGTGACAACCCTACCACTGCGCCATCTGAAAATCATATTGTACACATTAACCTCAAATGTCCTTTATTACTTTACTCATTAATTTTATTTGTGACAAGATCCATTGCTATGGCGTGTGGCAGAAGCAGTCAAGACACAGCTCCATAGGGTGTGTAGTATGATAGGCAGGGGTTTGAATCTGGTAACATCTGCCTGTCACAACTGGCGGAAAGAAGTGGCTTAGTCAAAGGAAGTACTTATTGCAGAGTCAGAGTGCAACATTTTTAAGGTATTACCTTCAATGGCAGGGAATCTGTACCCATTATAATGGGAAAGTGGTATAAGCCTTTTAAGTGTGGTTGTCATGACATACATAGAATGTCTTTTTCTATGGCGTCACAGGTTGATGCACATCTTACTGATATTTGTCCTGGCATATGTTTGAGTCTGGTAAGAAGCAACTGTTGGGTATGCCATTGATTGTTCACAGGCATTACTTAATTTCCAAATAAGAATGCACTGTATTGCATGTCTTGTTCACAGGCATTACTTAATTTCCAAATAAGAATGCACTGTATTGCATGTCTTCCTCCAAACGTTTGTGTTACTGTAATTGTTTTCTTCACACAGCACAGCTTTATTGGATATGAGGACTTACATATCCTATATGGCATGATGTCAGATCATCATAAAGTGTGATTGGACCAGTGTTTGGACACTTTCTTTTCTGTTTGTGTCGTTTTCATGCTGTTACTGTAGAGTTTACTGTAATGTCTTGTGACTATGCTCAGCATAATCCTGTAGTAGATGCGCTCCATTTACAAATGGAGACCTTGAACTACTGCAGTGTCATCAGATCTGTGTTGTCATTTGTCACGTGTTTATTTTGATTGCTATTATATTACTGTTTTTGATGTACATGTATGTAAAACACATGCTTATCTAAGACATGTATGCAGGTAATATACCCCCTATCTATGGTTATCCTATGACAAGAAATGGTAAAACATGTCCCTTTTTGCTGTGCATGACACAAGTGCTGTATGGCTCATGCCTTGTCTACACAGGATGAAGTGGAGGTTACAGCACTACAGTCAGTTATCACACATACATTCCTCATATGTGCATGACATATTCAGTAACTGCACTATATGTGAATACCCCCTAATGTATCCACTGTCCTTGTGAACTGTTATCTCAACTTGGCATGTTATCAACATTAATATTACATTTACTCCCCTTTCTTAAAATGTTGCATTGTGTCCCTCTCACATCCATTGTTAACATGTGCATTTTTAAGTCGTACATGGGGTAAATAGGATCATTTATTACCATCCATCAGTATGGATGTCTTTCTGTTGAAAAAGTGACATCATTCCATTTGAATACATTAACTGAATACATTTTTTTCCATTTACCCAGTCTCTTTTGGTGGCTTAGTTTCATGTTCCTGTATCTGGATTCTTATGATTCACTTGCCCTTACTTCATATAAGCTATCCATGCATGCTCTCATAATACATTTACCTACAGGTAAAGAGTTTTATGTACATTGTGTGCTCATGATTCCCAGTACCATTTCATGGCCAACACTGCTGCTGGCCATGAAATGGTACTTGAAAATGTGTAAGTGCAATGAGAAGCAGGCATATTCAATTCATACTCCTTGAAGGCGGTTGCCGAAGCGCTAGAGGTGCAATAAACTGGTGTTTTAAGTGGATTCTTCATCTGTGGTCTTCAGTATATCTTTTCTTTTTGGTTCGTGCAATATTCAGTGAGTGCTACTGCACATCACAATAACACACTGTAATTGTGTAGGCTTTGTGTGAAGCCTACATAATTGTTAATGAATCCCAGGGTATGTCTTTTTAGGGGCTTCACCTCCATTTTGTCAAGTTAAAATTGACTGAAGCTTCAACCGGAACAAAAAGAAACAAGACTAGTCAAGGCTTTAACTCAATGAAACATTGAAACATAAAAGTTAGTTTTGCAGGGGATCCCCTATGTGGTGGATTTACAATTGCATGCCTCTTACATATATACATATATAAAAGTTTCACAACTGTGGAGAAAAGAGAAAAACACAGACACAGTGAATCACTACTGGTGTGCAGTCAGAATGGCAGTGATGTCTAACAGGAAAGTGAGCAGGCACTACAGTGAGTCAATGATGTTGTGTAAATAGAATGCACTGAGAGTAATTTCTAATAAAGTGAGTGGGGAGCACAGTGGATCACTACTGGTGTGCAAACATAAGGTACAGACAATCATTTCTAATAGGAAAGTGGTCAGGAATGAATCACTACTGGGGTGAAAACAGAATGCACTGGTAGTTTGTAATAGGAAAGGGGATCATGCAGTTCAGCAGCAGGGAATTGAACTTGACATGTTTACAGCTCATCTACTTTACACGAAGTGTAGAACAACAGGATTTAGTGTCTCTTGAAGCCACGTAATGTAGGGGATACCTTAGCTGCTGTGATAATAAATTTTAAATATGTGGCAGCATATAAATGAGCAAGTACTAAAACATTTAAGCCACACCCCTAGAACAGCAGGCACTCCCAAATTGACAGATGCTTATCCATGCCATGCAGGGTTACATAAACCAGGACCTTTCAGATTATGTGGACTATAGAGGTGCTTAGTGATGACTCTGGGTAAGGGATATAATGTCAATGTAAGTTAGCTTAGCAGCAGATTTTTGCATTTGAGTCAGGAAGCTAATGCTACAAGAAGTCACACAAATTCAGAAAAGAAGAAGCCAGAGTGAGTTATCACAGACGAGTCTGTAGACAGAATAATGTGTCTGGTATGGCTGATGGTCCTAAGTTCCAAAGACATAACAGTCATTATGTGTGAGTCTGTCATCAGCCAGACTCACATTATACACTTCTGATACAAATCCAAGCTTGCTGACCCCATAAATTATATAGGAATTCAAAGGTGGAGCATTGGAGTACTGAAGTGTGCCATGTACTATCATGGTGACTGTCCTAGAGATGTTGTGCTTGCTGTCACTCACTGGCTGGCATATGCAGTCCAGATCAGTCTGTAAGGAATTCACAACTAAAGTATTTGAGGGAAGAAGAGTTATAGCTGTGTGTCATTGGCATAACACTGGCAGCATAAACCTTTCCTTTGAGTGAGCTTGTGTAAGGTCAACATGTATGTACTGAACAGCACAGGGCCAAGAATAGAGCCTTTTACCATAGTACAGTTGAGCAGGTAAGGAGAGGAAGAATTAATTCTGATATTATCTACATGTTTCTCTGTCTAGCTGTTCTTTGTTGACCAGGTTTGTACTCTTGGTTAGTGGTCTCTTCAGGGGATATCCAAAGTGGTATTTATATTTCTATGGGAAATTTGGCTAGGGCATCAGTGAACTTTTTCTTCTCTTTCTGATAGGTTCTGTGGGATCTTTTAGATTCACCTGCGCTACCAACAAGTGAAGCAGATGGGACCTCTGTTTAACATCTCATCCTAGCTGTATTTATCTCTTACCATTTAGAGATCACTGAAACCCTGGTAAGGCTTATCTCAGTACTGTGTCTAGTCTGAAATCTGGACTAAAATTGGTAATTTGTTAATTTATGGCCTCATACCTCTCATGACTGACATCTGCCCTTATTGTCCTATCAGGCTCTTCCCCTCATTGGGAAGGGCAGGAGCTCTGGCCAAATTCTGACATACACTTGCATGTAGGCACTCTCTTTAGAAAAAGAATGACCTACAACCTTTAAGACTGTTACCCAATTTAAGAGGGATGAGAGCCAGAGGTCAAGCATTATACATGCAGCTAAGAGCAGTGATTTTTAGGAATGCAGGGAAGGGAAAACTCTAACTGGGTGGAGTAAGTATGACATTACAAACATAATCACTCACATTGTCAGTTACTGAAGGAGTGGTAGCCAACCTACTGCCAAAGAAACATGCCCTGGCCTCCACCAGGGTATGCACTGGCTGTAAGACAGAACCTATAGTCTCTCTCTCTCTGCGATAGGTCCAGTGACATAAGCCACTCATTCTCAGCATTCTTGCCATGGTTCCTCCAGCGCCCAAGCTGCTAATCGAACCTGGGTCATTTGGGTTCCGGTCAAGGCTGAATCCCTTTATGGCACTGACAATCATTTATTTATGCTGTGTTGACTGGGTTAGTCTTACTGGGACAATAGCCTATGTTTAGAGAAGATCTGAGGTGGTATCATGAATGTTATGTTCTTTAATATAGAAAGCTAGCTATATATAAACCACCTTCTCAAGAATTATACTGATAAAATGGAAATTTGAGACTGTGCAGTAATTGTCCATGTGATCTTAATCTAAACTCAACTTTTTAAAAATCAGAATTAACCAATGCCTTTCTTATTTAATACAGATAGAAAAACATGTGACCCAAGATCACAGGATCATGGACGTTGCAAGGTAAGTGAGCCAAGAGGCAATTTCCACCTTGCCAGTACTCACTCTTAGGCCTTAACTCCCTTTTCAAGATAAGCCAGTCGTACCAGCGTTCAATTTATGAATAACTGCCCAGTTGTCCAGCTCCTTTGTAAAGGCAGACAGTGTACCATGCTGCTTAATTTGGGAAGGAAGTTTTTTCCAAGAAGGGGGAGGTGTTGTGATAAATCTACCCTCCCATTTTGACCTATTTGTTTGCTGGAGTAGATTTAAATATCTGCCCTATAGCTAATAAGTTCATAGGTTCATACTAGGCTATCTGCCCTAGGGCATTTATAAGCCTAGCCAGAGTGTGTTTGGCTTTCGCCACCCATTTTAAATTAATTTTGCTATGCCCTTTTTCGAGGTTAGTATACTGTGCCTCTGTCTAACAGTGACACAGAAGTGATACCCGGGGTAAACCTACGATCTCCCATCCACTCATCAAGATTCCTCTTGAAGAGAGTCAATGAGGGACTCTGCCTAACCTGGACTGGGATTTTATTCTGGGTTATGAATCTGTCCCTCCAGCATGTCCTGTTTATTTCAGTGCTGAGGTTCAAGTCTCTCGAGCACGTAGCTCGATGGGATTTGGATTTTCTGAGGTGCAGCATGTCCATTAATTCCGGGTTGGACATGGCTTTATACGCCAGGCACAGATCGCCTCTGAGCAGGTGGTATGCCACTGAGTAGAGCTGGAGTTTCTTTAACCGGGCAGCATATGGCATCTGTTTGAGCCCTTTGATCCTCTTGGTGAGGTACTTTTGGTGTCTTTCCAGTTGCTGCAGGTGTCTGGTAAGGTACATCCCAAAAGGGGCATTGTACTCAATTATGGGCCTGATGAGGGATGAGTAAAGAGGCACGATGACCTCCCCTGATCTAGATGTGAATCCCTTCATGATTAGGTGGGCTATATAAAATGTTTTTCTAACCACTTTGGCCACGTGGTTGTCAAATGAAAGATTGCTATCAACTTGGGTCCCCAGGTCCCTAATTACTTCTTCTGTACTTAATGGATTACCACCTATGTGGTAATTTGTGGGCACTTTGTTTTTACCAAAGGGGATGACTATACACTTTTTGGTGTTTAGTTTGAGGCTATGGCTCTGGCACTAGTTGTCTGTTTCTATGAGGCCCTTTTGGAGGATGCTTGTGTCGGCTGGAGAGTTGATTATGGAGCCCAGTTTGCAGTCATCTGCAAACTTGGTCAGCCACAGTCCTTCCGTGTTGGCCTGTGCCTCCGAGAAATATATACCGAACAAGAGAGGTTCCAGGACTGAGCCATGTGGGACGCCACTTGTAACTGGTTTGGAGTCTGACATAGTTCCAGCAATTCTAACCATGTGGGTTCTGTCCTTGAGCCAGTTTGCAACCCATCTAGTGACATAGGGGTTTATATTTAAGCTGGTGAGCTTATCTATAATGCCCGAGTGGGGTATTGTATCGAAGGCTTTTGCGAGGTCCAGGTAGGCTGTGTGGACCACCTTCCCCTCGTCAATGGCCTTGGAGACTGTTTCAAAGAAATTGGCCAGGTTTAAGAGGCAGGATCTGCCCTTAACAAAGCCGAACTGGGTAGGATCCAGTGTCTGTAGGTCCCCAATATCTTTATTTATGAGGTCCATGATGATCCTTTCCATAGCTTTGCAGACCAAGCTAGTCAGGCTTATGGGGCGATAGTTTCCAGGATCCGTTGAGGCACCACCTTTGTGGAGAGGGACCACTGTTGCTCTATGCTACTCTTTAGGTACATATCCTGTAGTAAGGCTGAGATTGAACAGTAGTTTTATGTTTGGGTTTAGCTCTTCTTGGAGTTCATGTAGGACGCAGCCCGGGACACCGTCTGGTCCCATTGATGCTGTGTTTTTTGCTTTGGAGAGGGCGGCTCTTACCTGAGCATCTGAGATGTCAGGGGGGCAGCACTCTGCTGGGATAGATATTTGCCCTTTGGTGGGGAGGGGAGTTTGCGCTGAACCTGTCAGCTAGGATGTTGGCAATGTCTGTGGGTTCGGTGCATTTTTTGTCATTTTGGACTAATTCTGAGCATATCTGGGAATTCCCACCCAGGTTCCTAACATAACTAAAGAAAGCCTTGTGATTATCCTTAGTGTCCTGTGCAATTTTTCTCTCAGAGCTGGCCTTAGACGATTTTATGAGTGCCCGTAGTTTTTTGCTAATACTGATCAGAGATGCCTTCCCTTTTTGGGATTTTACTCTGTCATGTAGTAGCTTCCTCCTTCTATTGTATAGTTTGTTTATGGCTGGGGTCCACCAGACAGGACGTCTGCCTTTGGAGAATTGGGTCTTGGTTTTATTTGGGATTGCATGATCCACGCATTCCTGAAGGTGTTCATAGAATGCGTTTATAAAGGATTCTGTGGTCTGGGCCGTATTTTCCACAGGCCCGGGGGCTTTGAAGGATTCCACCTCGGTTTTGAAGAGAGTGAAATTTGCTTTAAAGAAGTTTTTCACTGTGGTTTTCTGGGCAGGGGGTGGGGTCGGGATGTGAATATCCAGTGAGATTAGTTTATGGTCTGATCTTACCAGTGAGGGATACACTTCTGGTCTGGAGCATAGAGTCCCCATGTTGGTGATGATCAGGTCCAGTATGTTTTCCCCTCTTGTGGCAGTGGTAACAAGTTGTTCCATAGCATTTGAGTTTATAAATTCTAGGAACCTTTGGGCTAGGGTGTTGGAGCTGGAGTAATGCTCCCAGTCTATGTTTGGGTAATTGAAGTCGCCCAATATAATGGTGTTTGGAGAGACCTTTATATTTTCCAGTGTTCTCAGGAAGGCCAAGTGGGATTCCTGGGTTTGGGAGCATGGTCTGTAGCAGGCTATAAACTGGAAGGCAGTTTTACCCACTGTTAGTTGCACATGGATAGTCTCTGATGCTTCGTGCTGTGCCACCAACCTGGAGGTGTGGGTATCTTTGACGAATATTGATACTCCCCCTCCTTCTGTGGTTCTGTCCAAGTTTTGAGGCTGAAAAGCATGGTATGAGGTATAACCTGGTAGTGCTGGGGTGCTCTCGGGAGCCTTGAACCAGGTTTCTGTTACTGCACAGATATCGATGTTCTCCATGCTAAGGAGAGTTTCGAAAAGTGCATCTTGAGGTTTAGACTTCTGGCATTGAGTAGCATTACTCTTAGTTTCTTATCCCTTGTGATACCTATGGAGGTGGGTTTGTCTTTTGAGTCTTGCCTAAAAAGGCACTATGAGGGGAGCAAGAGCCTTTGCCAATATCTGAAAGCCCAGGGGTGACAGGTGCAAGCCGTCCCTAGCGAAGCATCGTGGCTTGTTGAGCATGTCATCCCAGGCTGACAGGCATTGGATCCCCTTTGAATGACACCAATACTTAAGCCAATTGTTGAAATTGATCATCTTATCTTCATATTGTGGCATCATTCTTGGTGAGGGTAAGATGCTACTCAAGGTCAGGGTCATACTGGCCTGGGCTACATGCTCAGAGAGCTCCTCTATGTCTCTTTTCATGTAGTCCAGGGAGGTATGTCTGAGGTCATTCACACCAACATGGACAATGACTGAGTCATATTTGTACTTGCCTTGGAGTGACCTGAGTGCTTGTGTTATGTGGCGGATCTTAGCGCCCGACAGGCAGCTCACTGTGACCTTCTCCTTGTTCAGCCTGGTGAGCGGGACGTCACTGTGCCTAATGATAGAGTCATCTATTACAAGTGTAACAGGTGCGTTGTTTAGCCTTAAGGGCTGTGACTGTTCGGCACAGTGGCTTTGTGAGCTATGTGTTACACGTGTTTTGTTTTGGGGTAGCGGTTGCTTGGGTGTCTGCTTTGGAGGTCTCTGCTGCTTAGGCAGATTTTTATTTAGAGCCTCCGAGTATGTTTTTGTGTATTTATGTGTTTGGTTTGCTGTTGTGGTAGGTCTATGTGAGACTGGAATTGTAGTGAGTGTGGTTTCCTTCTCCTCCTGACTGGTTACGCCAGTACTGAGTTGAGAGAGCTTAGCCTCCAGTTTGGCTATATGGTTGCATCTCTCACATGTGTTGGAATTTGTTGGGAGGAGGAGAGGGTTGTTCAGTGTACATGAGGCAGTTGTAACATTGCCTCAAGATTCCCAGATTCACCATCTGGACCGGAGAGGAGATTGACAACTGACCTTTGGACATGCTAGAATAGTATTGGGAATTCCTTTATAATTGAAAAAAGGGCCAATGGGGAACAAGGTACTGAAGGGGAGTTTGTGAGGGTGTAGTGCTTTTAATTTTTTAGTGCTGACTTATATAATTGCTTTAGTGAGCAAGTGCCAGGTAACTTAAGTGCAATGTGTTACAGGTAACTTAAATGCAAAAATGACAAACAGTAACTTTCTTTCAAGTGAAACAAGGAAATAAGTACAGTAAGCAATGCAGATATCACTAGGGATCCACAGAAGCGCTGAAAAGCCGTGTTTTAGGTGGAATTAGTGTTTCAGGGAAATAACAAGCAAACAAACAACAAGCATACAAACAAAGCTAGATTCAGCAGGCCTGGATCTAGTCTATGCTACAGCAAACAAGGTGTACCAATTTCAGTAAGAAACAGATCAAATATGCAGATGCTATAAGCCTTTAACCAGAAATTCCCAGCTCAGAAGGGCAGAGTCCAGCCTCTCCTCCCACAAGAGTGCAGACCACGAACCTTCTTAATGTAAAATAACTGGCCTGAAGCCCAAGTGCTTAAACCAGAACTAATACACTTTTAGAATAACAGACACTGAGCCCTCAATCAGCAGTTCCCAACTTAGAAGGATGTAAGCTACCTGTCCTGCCACCACAGTGTAGGCCACAAACCTTCCTAATGTAAAACAACTGGTCTGAAGCCCAAGTGCTTAATCCAAAAGACTTAGAATGATAGCTGCACTTTAATCAAGTTACTACCAAGCAGTAATAAATACAATTGAATACTTTAAAGAATGTCTGGATTAGTGCCCATGTTACACAAACAAA
The DNA here is from genome assembly GCF_019279795.1 of Protopterus annectens. NCBI lineage: Eukaryota > Metazoa > Chordata > Ceratodontiformes > Protopteridae > Protopterus > Protopterus annectens. The sequence goes on along the minus strand of NC_056738.1, from coordinate 98,488,675 downwards.
GCTAGATTCAGCAGGCCTGGATCTAGTCTATGCTACAGCAAACAAGGTGTACCAATTTCAGTAAGAAGCAGTTCAAATATGCAGGCACTATAAGCCTTTAACCAGAAATTCCCAGCTCAGAAGGGCAGAGTCCAGCCTCTCCTCCCACAAGAGTGCAGACCACGAACCCTCTTAATGTAAAATAACTGGCCTGAAGCCCAAGTGCTTAAACCAGAATTAATACACTTTTAGAATAACATACACTGAGCCCTCAATCAGCAGTTCCCAACTTAGAAGGATGTAAGCTACCTGTTCTGCCACTACAGTGCAGACCACAAACCTTCTTAATGTAAAACAACTGATCTGAAGCCCAAGTGCTTAAACTAAAAGGCTTAGAATGAGTTACACCAAGCAGTAATAAATACAATTGAGTACTTTTAAGATGACGCAAAAGCAAAATAAAGTAGGAAGAAACACAAATACAGTAAAAGCAGATAAAGTTTTTTTTTTTTTTTTTGAATGAGCAAATGAGATGGGCCCAGGAGTTACAGGACAGAAACAAGTGCAAATGCAGGCCTTCAAATCAGAAAGTTGAGAGAGATGGAAGACTGCCCAAATGGCCAATAACTACATGGGACTGTTTGATTTGTAAAGGCGAAAGAGTTCTTGGACAACTGGATCCCTTATAGCTCTATAAGGAAGGCACAGATCACCCATAAGGAGTCTATACAATATTGTAATTGAGAGAGAACCTCCAGTCTCTTTTGGTGGCTTAGTTCTTTTAAGTCCATGATCCTTTTAGATAAGAACCTTTGTGTTCTTTCCAGCTCCTTGATATACTTAGTGAGATCCATCCTAGTAGTGGCATTGTACTATATGATGGGCCAAATTAGTGCAGAATACAAGAAGGTAAAGACTTCTTTTGACTTAGAGGAGATGCCACCTGCTATGAGCTGTGCAAGGTAAAAGGATTTCTTTACCACTGTTGCTATCTGATGGTCAAACATAAAGGAGTGATCGATCAAAGTAGCCAGGTCTCATACTTTCTCATTTTGGAGTGGTGTGTTATATATGCTATTAACTGGAGCTAGGGTGGATTACTGAATGCAACAATATTCTTTTTTAGGGTTAAGTTTGAGCATACTTTTTGCAAACCAGTTATTGACAAGTATAAGCTCCTGTTGGATTACCTTTATGTTGGAGGCAGACTTGATGAATCCAGCTTATACTCATCTGTCAACTTTGTTAACCAAAGGTCATCATTTTATAGACAGATATTTGAGAAGTAGATATCATGTAGCAGTGCTGTCCTAGCACAAATTTCTGAGGGAACCCACTAATCACCTTCATGCTCTTGGAGGATGCACATCCTACTTTCAGTGTATGAGTTCTGTCCCTAAGTCAGTTTGCATCCATCTAACCATGTATGGGTCAATTAGGAGCTTATTTAGCTTGTTTGTTATATTTGCATGTGGTATGGTGTCAAATGCTTTAGTGATGTTGAGGTACTCTGTCTGGACAGTTTGCCTGCAGTCCACAGCTTGATTCACTCTTTTGAAGAAGTTTACCAGAGTCATCAGACAAGATCTACACTTGTCATAACCAAGCTGCAGGGGCTTGATTCTGATAAGATTTTTGACATTATAGTTAATTAGATCAGTTATATGTTCCATGGCTTTGCATATGAGACTTGCTAGACTGCTGGATCTGTAATTTTCAGGATCTGTGGTGGGGCCAATCTTAAGAAGTGGTATCACAGCAGGTGTGCACCATACCCGTGGGACACAGCCTGTTGCTAAGCTTAGATTAATGAGATCAAAGAGGGGTCTGTCAGTGCTTGTTTAGTGCTGTTTATTAGACAACCAGGTATGTTTTTCAGGAACCACAGAAGAGGTATTCTTCATTTTGCAGAATACATTTACTGCATGTTCTTTTGTGATAGTTGCTGGTGTAAGTCCCTCTAGTATAAGCAGGCCTAGTGTAGTTGTCTCTGGAATAAAGCTGGTCCTAAATTTGTTTGCCATTATGTTGGCAATATCCACTGGATCAGAATAGGTAGTACCATTCTGTATACCCTCTGGACACTGAGTGTTGCTCCTTATTTTCCTGACCTAACTAAAGAAGGTCTGTAGTTGTCTTTGGTTTCTTTTCCTTGTCTGAATTTATGACTGGCCTTCATTTTTCTGATGGCCTTTTTTTAGATTTTTGTTATCTGCTATGTGAGGACCTTTTGTTTTACTATATTGGTTAAGGAGGTTTTTTTCCTTTCTTTTGTTTTATAGTTTATTTAATGCTAGTGAAACACCATGCTGGTTTGCTTCTAAATTTCCCCAGTTGTTTGGCTCTAGTTGGGAGGGCCATGTCAGTACATTTGTCAGGGCATGGGTAGAATGTGTCTGCACATCTTAGTTGTATCAGCAGAAGCATGAGCTATACTCATGTTATAAATGCCAAATCACATGTCTACAATAATTCCGAGATACTTCCTGGCTCATTAAAGATGGATCTGACATTTAAATGTAAAACTGTTTTAGGACTATAGTAGGTTGAATCCTTCTGTAGTGTCTTAGACTGTGGACAGTATCTATGAGTACATACTACAAAATATGATTTTTCCATGGCAATGCTTAGAAGGCAGGAGCACTCAGAAGCCTCCCATAAATCCATGGCAGGTTGCCACCTGGATTTATAGGTTCATAGGTTCATAGTATGAACCTATGAACCTATAAATCCAGGTGGCAACCTGCTGCTTTGTGTGTGTTTTCTTTCTTTCAAGAGTTAAAACCTTCTTCAAATGAAGAACACATACCTGTAACATCTCAGAATCACAAAGGGGCTGATCACATGCAACAGATCGCTGCAAGTCATATTTTAAACAGTAGTCCAAATCCATATAGCCTAAACTAGTAAATTTATGTTACTGCTAAACTGTGGTAATGCAACACTGAAAGATGAAATGGTGGCAAAAGAAAAAAAATCAATAAATGAACGGCTGTAAAATTACAAAATAACTGAGCAGTTTTGTATCTAGAAGATAAATGAGCGCTCAAATAAATATCTATCAGAAAACAGAAGAAGCAGTGCAGCAACTAAGTGAACAGCAAATATTCATTGTCTAATGAGCAAATAAACTATAAATTCTATGGCTGTCTCTCGGAAATCTGAAACCCTTAACCGCAAGTCCTGCAACTTTGAAAAATAAACTGTGTCATTACAAGAAATACAATGAATGATGAAACTTGCTGTATTACTGTTAAAGCATTTTGCCACCTCTGCTACTTATAACCTACCAACACTGAGATACCTTCAAATCTGAGTAGAGGGGAATGCTCCAAGATACAGTAGTCTTGTAATTTATATATGTCACATAGTCTCACAAGTCGTCTCGCTGTTCTGTGGATTACAGGTGTAGTTGTTTCTGGGCATGTCAGCAAGGACTCAAAATATAATTAGAAAAGTTGTGTTGACAATTAGAAGTAAGTAGATTGATCATGTTGAACATTAACTGTCAGCAAGTCTAAAAACTGAACTAAGGAATTAAATAATAGCTGAAAATAGTGTAAAGCAGAATACATTAAAGGTGTAAGAAAGCCAAGGAAAGCAGTTCAGTGTGCAAACCCTGAATATTATATAGGCGCTAGATAATAAATACTTATAATCAGCTCATTACAATAGTAAAACAGCAACTAAGGAGAAATAGGGTGCTGCAAAAATTAATACAATTATCACAAATGAAAGTAGCACATAGCTCAAGGGATCCTAGGTGTATGATCACTGTAATCAAGTTCTAATGGCTTTGGTAATGTATGTGAACATCACTAAAACACAGTAATACGTAGAATGTTATAACAGCTGAAATGTCTCTAGGGAAGTCAACAATAATATCTAGTTAGTGAATAGAAAGGTCTAGCAGCAATCCAGAATCATGACCTAGCTGAAACCTGGGTCTGTTCTTGCTCAAGACTTGAATAAGCTATATCTCTAAATGTGAACAAATACCTATTCTTACCTTACATTTCCTTACTCTCCCTTCTTCACTCACTTCCTTACTTCTGTCAATTTCTCTTCTCTAGCTTTCTCTCTAAATATACCATAATACTACTTTTCTCTTACTTTGTATTGCAATTCCTGTTTGTATTATAGTAACTTATCTTTATTCTCTATAAACTGGCTAAAATTTCTCAGTCATTGTCATATAACTTGTAGCTATTCTTAATCAATGTTTTCATATTACCTCTAATTTGTAAAACTTTGGAGCTTTTCTCTCTGCACCTCTGCTAAAAATGGGGTCCTACCCAGTTGGACTTTCCCATTAATCAAATATCAGTAAATAAATAATGAGGTCAGTCTGAAACCATTAGATCAACATGGAAGCCCACAGACTTCAACTATAAAAAAAATCATCCTGTGGTGATCGGATTAAAGTGAGGGGAGGTTCTGAGAAGCAGCTAAAGGGAAGAATATAAAAAAGATATAAATTAGTGACAATCTAGTAGAGTAATAGTCATTGGAGACAATACCAGCAAAGTTTTCACTTTGTCAGAAGAGCTGTTAGAAAAGAGAAGTGCTTGTCTAACACTATGATCTCAGACCTTGTATGATAAAGGAAAAGCAACTGACAAGAAAACAAATTGGGCATCCAAATGAAGCATGCAAGTTTGTAGCAAGCCAGAAAAATAATGATCTATAGCAGAAGTATTTTCACAGATCCTCCTTGCACCAAAGAAGATAGTAAAATTAGCAGAAAGTTTTCTGATGATGTCATAAAATATAATGTGCTTAGGTCCAAGGAAGTCATCATTACACTGTACTCGGCCCTCATTCGATTCATCATTGAGTACAATGCCCCCTTTAGTATGTACCGGACTAGGCACAGCAAGAATTGGTATGTCTACAGATGTTCCTCACAAAAAGAATACAGGGTGTTAACAAGTCCTATGCAGATTACCACAAAGCCCTATCCCTATACTTTGTCTCCTACAGACTGTTGAGGGTGATCTATGTTTGCCATACAAGGCATTCCAGGATCACGCTCTGATGGACTTCTTGCATATTCACAAAACAAATAGCATCAGAACTACCCGATCCAGGGACTTAAACCTTGCTTGCAACATAAATAGGACATGTTGCTGGGACAGGTATGTGTTTCAGAGAATACACCTTCACTGGAATGGGCTTCCCATCCATGTGAAGCAGAGTTTTTCCCTGACCCTATTCAAACATAACCTGGACCAGTTGATGGGAAATCATAAATTCACACCAGGTCTGTCACACATATCCCTAACAAATAGAGGCAAACTGTAAATGTTAGATCATGTATGCCCTAGTTTACAAATGCCCTTAAAAATAACTTCTAGGTCTCCAAATTTGTTGGATACATTTGGGATGCATGGCTAGGCTCCAAAAGGCCCTTGTGATCATTAGCCTAGTATATACACATGAACCTATAAAGCAAACCTAGTCTGCAATCCTGATAATCTTTTGTGTGTAAGTTCTTTTATATTTATACACACACACACGAGTGTATGTGTGCGCAAGTACATATATGCATATCTTTAAATAAATTAGACATGGTGAAGGAAAATATCTCTGGCTCAAAGGGGGGCATATTCCACTTTTGTATATCTCATTACATAGGTTTTAAATTGTTATATTGCCTTGCGCATCTTCAGTATTTTGAGTTCTTTCAGGACAATTTTCTTCACCGGTAGGGCCACTCTCTTCAGAATGTTGTTCACCGAATTCACCCATCATCACCTCCAATGCTGTTCAACTCTCATTACCACACCCACCAACTCCCAAGGTCTTTGCATATTTCTACTTTAAATCTGTTGTTACTACTAACATTGAAAACATAACCAATAGCATTCCCAGTGACAACCCATCAGGGTCTGATGACCAGCCCCTGTAGTTCATAATGAACTGTACAGAACTATTTCTTTCACTCTGCTTCTGCCACAGTATCTTCCCTAAAATATAGGAAAGTGCCATTACTAAACAGATTCCAAAAAAAAACCCTCAGACCGCTCAGATTACACACCCATTTCAATACTCCCAACATCTGATAAAGTGCTAGAAAATTAGGCCATGACCAATCATCTAAATGTATTGCTGACTAAGTACTCATATCCCTTAACTAACATGGATTCTAGCCCAAAAGAAGCACAAAGATGGTTAACTAGAGAATGTCTGATATCCTAGTGGGTACAGACAAATAACAAATCACAGTAGCAATATTTTCAAACCTAACCAAAGCAGTCACTGTGGTAGACCATCCACTCCTACACACAGCCCTTCTAGCCCATGGCATTAACAATTTATAGTTTACAATATGTCCTCATCTTTCTTTCCCATCACAGTTTCAGATTTAAAATAGTCTTCCTCCTCAACCAAAGCTCACTACTCAAAGGAGTTCCTCAAGGCTGTGTTCTATCATCCTAGCATTTTTTTCATGTATGTTAACAGACTCCCATCAGACCACCCTCATCTCCATATCCTTCTCTGTGCCAACACCATGATCATCTGGAGATCTCATTAATCTTCTCACAACATTAACATGTAACTTCAACAAGATTGCCTTTACAAATGGCTGAATTTAAGAAAACTACTAATAAGCCCAAATACAATAAAATACATACTGTTTGGGACCCCCAAAAACTGAGATCATCAGTTTCTGACTTCATTATTCATGACAAAAAGCATACCTCCCTCAAAACTACCACTTTTTTCGACCAACACTAAAGTTGGGAAAAGAAGTCTGTGTTTAATTCAGATTGTGTTAAATCATGGTCTTTCTGTACCAGGTACCTTGATGATATTTGCATCTTTTGGATTAACCTTCCAGACAGAATAGGGGAATTTGTAGAATTTATTAATGGCACTACATCCTTTCTTAAGTTTGCATCAACTATGTATTTGGATGTTCTACACTATTTGGATATTGAACTAAGAAAGGATGTAATAATAAATTTGTGTCATTGATTTGTTCAAATTTTGTTACACTTTACCAGCTGCTACCTTTTAGACCAAAAGAAAGATATGGTAAAAGGACAGGTAATCAGGGCAGCTAGGATGCTATCAGATCCCATGGACTTCACTGATGAATGTAACAAACTCAAATGTTTATTTCTGAGGAGAGGCTACTCCAATGAGTTTGTTAGTAGCATTATTAATGGAGTACAAAAAAGTCTGGGTTTTACAATATATTGTTGAAAGCAGATCCACAGGACAAGCAAAATGATTGTACTGAAATAGTGGAGCACAATATGGCATTAGGATTTATAATGACTTTTACTGTTGACTATGTGGGTGTTAAAAATGCATTGAAAGAAAGTGGGACATTTTTAATTATTTTGAAGAAATTAACAAAAAGTTTGGCAGCTCACCTAAATTTGTGGTGAGGAAAGGTGTTTATCTGAAAAAATATGGCAGAATGTGCGTTTCCCATTTTACATCTGGAGAGTGGCATTAGATGGGGTACTTTTAAATGTGGATGTTGTCACGATTGTAAATACATTCTGGAAGAGAGGAGAGTCATGGTAGGGAATGTTTTGATCCAACCACATTTTCATTGTAATTGTAGTACAAAAAGGATTGTATATTTGGCACTCTGCCAGGTCTGTAAACAGTTTTATATTGGCAAAACATCAAGATCCCTTAGGGAAAAAGTCTACGAACATATGTATAATATTAGGAAAGAGAACTCCAACAGTGCTTTAAATAAACATGTGACAGATTTTCCCAGTCACAAGTTTTTTATGTTTTGGTGTTGTAAAACCCCTTGTTAATCCTAGAAGGGGGTGTGTTAATGATTTTATTTTATTTTTATTTTACATTTGTTGACCGGGCTAGTCCAACTGGATACATGTCCTTTTTCAGTGGAGGCCCGAGGAGAAAAGCTCCAAGTACACAAAACATTTAATATCACAAGTTTGTTAGATCTACAGTACAATAATGTATCACAATACATTATGAAAAATAAGATTGGTACATAGCATAATGGGACTTAATTATATTCAAATGATAAGAAGGAAAATACTAGAGAGGAGGTAGGGAAATTAAGGATAGTAGAGACATCTTCAGGATAAGACAAGACTTGTAAGGATAGTTAGGTAGGTGGGTTAGGTTGTGAAGCTAAAGAGTAAAAAGGACAGTGAGTAAAGCAGTTCTAAGAAATAGGTTTTAAATTGAAAGTATGAAGGAAAACAGGGTAGTACTTAGGAAAAGCAAGAGAGGAGAGATTAGTCAGGGTTATTACAAGAACATAACCAGTGGTTGGAGAGGAAATGTTTAAGGTTAGATTTGAATAGAGGGAGAGATGTAATAGCTGTAAGGTCAGTAGGTAAGTGGTTCCATATTTTCCCAACAAAGTTAGAAAAGAGAGAGTCTCCTGCAGAGTTATAAGAGAAAGATGTTTGCATCTGCATTTTATTAGTAGAGCGTAACTTTTTTAGGTTAGAATATGGTGTTATGAGTGTGGAGAGAATTGGGGTGTTATTGGGTTGATGAAGGACTTTATGGGCAATAATAAGTTGGTTGAATTGTAAAAGGTGAGGTAACTCTAGCCAACCTAGTTGTTTAAGGTTCTGACAGTGATGTGTCCTATATGGTGAGTTAGTGGCAAACCTGGCAATGTTATTATATGATTTGGCTAGTTTCTTAAGATTGTTTTGAGACAAGTTGGTGTAAATGGGGGAGGCATATAATAGGGTAGAGATTAAGTGAGTTCTTGCAATTGTAGTTCTGGCTAGTGGAGTAAGAAATTGTTTGATTCTGTACAGGGATCCTAGTTTTTTGTTAGTAGATTGTATTGTAGTGTGTATGTGAGTGTTGAATTTTAGTTGGTTATCTATTGTGATACCAAGGAGTTTGGTGGTAGTCTCAGGAGATATAATGGTACCATTTATTAGATTTCAAGGTAAACTGAAGAGGGGGAGATGAGTGTGAGGGTGTAAAGAGTAATAATTTGTTTTTTTTTGGGTTGAGGAGAAGACAATGGTTTAAGAACCATTTTTCTATAGTGGTGAATGATTTTTGCGTGAGAGAAAGAAGTTCAGTTTGGGAAGATGCTGAACAAATGATTGTGGAGTCATCAGCATATTGTATGCAGGTGGAGAAGGGAACAGAGAGATGTAGATCATTGATAAAAATGGAGAATAGTAGTGGACCTAAGATAGAGCCCTGTGGGACTCCTAGGGATGTAGGAAGAAGTTCAGAAAGATTATTCTGCCAGAGTACAGCTTGTTTTCGGTTATCCAGGTAGGATGTAAACCAGTTCAGGGCAGAATTATCAAGAGATAGGGACTTTAGAAGGTGAAGTAGAAGTTTATGGTTGACCATGTCGAAGGCCTTAGAAAGGTCTACAAAGAGTGCTGACGACAGGGAATTATTGTTGCGATTTTTGTTGATACAGTTGGTAAAAGAAAGAAGGGCAGTGGTAGTACTGTGGAAAGGACGAAGCCATGCTGACAGTTGGATAAGAGATTATGGTGGATAAGGTGGGAAATTAATTGTTTATGGATACATTTTTCCATAATTTTGGCCAGTGGAGATAGTAGAGCTATGGGACGGTAGTTTGAGTAATCAGCAGAATCACCTCCTTTGTGAATAGGAATAATATGTGAGATTTTCCAGATAGATGGAATAGTACTTTCTTTAATTGTTCTATTAATAAGTATAGAGATGGGGTAGGCAATAGCTGTGGCACCTAGTTGGAGGTATTCCCTGGTAAATTGTCAGCTGAGGGGTAGAAGGTTTAAGTTTTTGAAGTAAGGAAGAGATATAGGAGGTGGCTATTGGTTCTAGGTGGAATGGAGGGGGTGTGGGGTTGGTAGCGGGCAAGTTGGCAGTATCTGGATTTTGTTGATTAGCTAAATTTTGTACAGCTGAAGTAAAGAAAGTATTAAAAGCATTTGCTGTTTGTGTAGGGTCATTAGTGTTGGAGCCAAGTGGATGTGGTGTGTCTAGTTTACCTGGGGATATGAGCCTGTTAATAGAAGTCCAGAACTTCTGAGGTTGTTGAAGGGAAGATTTTTGTAGTTGGATGTAGAAGTTCTTTTTGTCCTGTAGGATAGCTTTTTTTGTTATGTTTCTTTGTTGCCTGAAATGTTGATGATCAGTTATGTGTTTCGAGGTGCGCCATTTTGCCCAGGATTTATTCCTGGATAGGATAAGTTTTTTAGTCTGGCTTGTGAGCCATACTGCTGGTTTATTTTTCACTCTGATGTTACGGATAGGGGCATGATGGTCAAGGATTGTAAGGAAGGTATTATTGAAATAGGATACTGCTTCATTTATTGTAAGGGACTTGAGAGGTTCCCAGTTACAGTGTTTAAGTTTGTTTAGGAACAGTTTCTGGTCAAAGTGTTTTTTACTGCGTGCAGTTCTAACTGGGGGGGAAATATTAACATTTGTTTTATGTCTAATTATGTATATTAGAGAGTGGTCGCTAAGGTCATCGGGTAGGGTTCCTGTTATATAATTATCCTGTGGACGATTTGTTAGTATCCAGTCCAGGATACTTTCTTTGTTATTAGATTTGTTGATTCTAGTTCCAGAATTAATGAGTTGTGTAAAACCATGCAAATTGATCAGAGAGGATTGATTGGCGTTATTGCATAGGTTCCAATCAGTGTTAACGTCTCCTAGTAGTAAGGTTTCTTGTGGGTAATTGAGGGAAAGACAACTTAGTAGGTCTTCTAAGTTATTTTGATTGTTACCTGGTGGGAGATAAGTGCAAATGATGTTAACTGATTTCTGGTTGTTTAGTTGTAGTTTTGAAATAATTATTTCTGCATTGTTATCAGAATGTAATTTATGGTTTATTTTGTTGATTTGTAATCCTGCTTTATAAAGTATTGCTACCCCCCACCTTTTTCTTAATGCGGTCCTGTCGAATGATATTGTAACCCGGGGAATAATTTCCGTGATCTAGTATTGTTGGTTTAAGCCATGTTTCAGTTAAGCATAGGATGTCGAAATGGTGAACTTCTAGGAGAGCATGGACTTGAGTAATTTTGTTGCAGATACTACGAATATTAAGATGGGCAATTAAGAGTGATTTAGAGGATTGGGCTGATAAACAGGCGGTTGAATGAGACTGTTTACTGTTAGAATAGGATAAGTGAAACTTAGGGCCTGGGTTAGGATGAATGTCTCCATCTATTAGGGAGTGGAATAGAGTAAAAGTGTGATATTGGATAGTTTTAGAGTAATAGTTAAGTAACTTTCGATTGTTAAGAATAGAATATTTAATATGGGTAAGTCGATGGTATTTAGCTTGGGTGTAGCAGGGGTTGGAGGTGGAATTAGAGAAGCTTATGTGAGAGACAGGAAGAGATATAGTAGCACCTTTGGATGGGATGAACAGAGTGTTGAGAAGGGATGTTCATAGAAAGTAAGGAAGTAGGTTGTGGTAAAAGAAGTCAGCAATGAGAATGCTAGTACATATTGGGATAGGTTAGGCATGATAAGAAGAGGTAAAAATAAGTATAGGTAGAGATAGGAGGAAAAAGGGGCTATTACCTGTGAGAAGGAGATGAGATAATAGGGGGAGGAGCTATATCTAGTGGATGTGGAGATATGAGAAAGGTGTGGCTAGTAGCAAGTGAGTGGTTGGTTGGAAAATAGAGGGGGAGTGGTTAAGAGGGTATAAAGGTAGACGTACTGGGGCGGGTGGGAAATGGGGGCAGGGTAGGGGAGCGGAGTGAGCCCGAAGGGCGAACGGAGCAGGAAGATACCAGAAAGTGGAGTACAGCAGGAAACAATCAGTGAATGGGAAGAATTAACAGGTAAGTCAGTGGGTTAGAGAGATAGTGTGAGGTAGCTAATATGTAGACATATAATATGTAGAAATACTGGTGTCTAAAGTAACACAGTAAGGTAGGAGAGGGTAGGTTAAAAAGCAGATCTGGGTGAAGTTACAGTTAAAGGACAAATGGGAAAGGATGAGGGATTCAAAAGATAAGCATATGAGTGGAGAAAAGAGGAGTAGCAGCAGTAGAAATGATAAGGGTGCCACCTTGTGGCCAGTTATGTAATTGCAGAGGACAGTCACCAGATCAGGGGGCTCGACACAGATGAGGAGAAGAGGATTAATTGTGATGTGCAGGCGAACAGAAAATGATTGAGGAATAAATATGTATAAGAAATAAATAGTGGTATATATGGGGGGTGGGGATTTGCTGGCTGCTGGTAGTTCAGGAGGGATGCTTAACTAAAGATACAAAAGTAGATATAGTCTTGTCAAATAAGGAAACAGGACATACTTAAAATATCTTATTAACTAGGTTTCACTCGGTGGTGAAGGGTATGACCACAGTAGATGAAGTTCCGGAAATTCCAGGAGGTTGGTAGGCAGGAAAAAACTTTGCTTCAGTTTATCAATTGACCTCTCTATTATAAGGTAAAGAGAGAGAGAGATAGTGAGTGAAATAGAGCAAGGACTGAAAGCAAAAATAGGTTACAATGTACCAGAAATCATTAGTAACATCAGCGTTTCATTCTTGATACAAATCATTCAAGCAATAGGGCCGAGAACACCTCAAGAACATATAATACTTAACAAAACAGATAGATTAATATAGATAGCTAAACATTCTTTTACACTATTATACTCACAAGTATGGGATAGAAACATAAAAATCATTGTTGAAGTGAGAAACAAGTAATAGTTGTCCTCTAGTGTGACCAAACATCCCACATTGCCAAGTAAACTTATCAGAGGGGGCTCTAATTATAGTATTAGGAAGGCTAATTACAATGGATACCCACGTAGAATACACTAGAGTATCCAATATCTGTATATGAGAAGTACAAGGGGATATCACTCCCAGTGCCTGGCGTTGTACATAAATCAGTAAAGAATCCAGGTAGGACTCAACATATAACCCTAGTGGTAAAAGAAATAACTATTGTTTTTTCAAGCAATTAGGGATCAGAGATGGGACTCAGGAATTCCAGAAGAGAATACTAGGTGTTAACAGATAATTCCAGATTTGAGGAGAAGGGGTTGACCATTAAATCGAGTCACCAGAGCTCAGTATACTCAAATAGGGTATAGTTGGGGCTCTACGCTTAGGCAGCCACACTCGCGTAATACAAATTCAGCGATGTTATAAGTTTAGCACGCCCCCATGCTCACGCTACTTGGGTCCATAAAGAATTAAAACGCTTGTTAGTAATAGTAAAAATTTCAGGGTCAGTTGAATGCGACAATGAGGAGATGCATTAAGCGCCTAGCATTACTAATAAACTGAAATAGTTTAAGAATCAAGTTAGGGTTCAACTTAACACTCACAGCAGAGTAATTCGAGAACAGTACATTAATATTAGGTAGCGTATCTTGATAGTCTAAGGGAGTAGAGATGGAATTGTGAACTAAATAGATAATAAGAACGCAATTAGCTACGTTAGTATTAAATAAATGTATACACTATAACCCGCTATAGAAACTCAGCGTTCCATCAGTAGTTAAGGTGGGGATATGAGTTTAAGCCGCCAGACCCTTTGGCGGAGATAGAATGACGAATGTATTATTGGAAGCCCGTGAGCTATTTTGGCAAATTAAAACAAATGTCAGAGTAGCTCTAATGGGGTGATTTCTATCAATTGTGTGCTGAAAATTAAATCTTTGGGTTTGTTTTAATGAGTTTGTTTTGTCATTTATTTATTTTTTTTAATTTTATTTATCAATTACCTGTTATATGTCTATGGTTTTAATTGGAATCATTTTTAATATTGATGGAATTTGACTGGATGATTGGGTCATGTGACAAGGTGAAGGTTATTTAAGGTTTTGGCTGTAATAATTCCTTGATTCTAGTTTCACATTGCAGGATGAAAGCACTAAATAAACAATTGTAACCATTGCTGCAGCCTCCTATTTTTTACATTTTGGGTTGTACATTTGGTTATGTCAGTGTTCATTTGGTTATTGCCAATAAAATATACCATCTCACTACTTCCAAAAACAGAACTGAACAGAGCAGAACAGAACACAACACCATTGTTCACTCCAGAAGAAAGCAAACTGGATCCTAATCCAATAAAGAGCAGGTCTACTAATAGCCACCCTTTTATTCATACTGCTAAACCAAAATGCCCTCTCTTAACTAACAGGAAGATTCACAACCTAAGAATTTATTTTATTTATTTTATTTTACATTTGTTGACCGGGCTAGTCCAGCTGGATATATGTCCATTTTCAGTGGAGGCCCGGGGAGAAAAGCTCCAACGGTTATAACAAGTTTAGGGAATACAAAAAATAACAAAGCAAAACAAAACAAAAATTGAGCATAAAAGATAAAAAGACTTTAGTATAGGTAATATACATCTCAGAGGAAATATCCATAGCAAGATAGTATTCCTAAAAAAGTTATTAAATAATTGCAATACGCAAATTTGATAATATCAAAACGTAGTGTAAATAATACATAGTCTTACTAATATCGATGTCAAAAATAGCTGTTTTTTTTTTTTTTTTTTTTTTTTATATACAGTATATATGAGATAAGTTATATATAAATATATATAGTTATACTTATTTCCCCCATATTGTCAGTACAAAATTCACCCAAACCTATAATTTCAGCCTGATAAAATATCAGTTTAATGATATCTTCAGTCAATGACTGCTCTCATCAGCGAGAGAGATTATTGAACAAAGAAATACACACGTGTGTGTGTGTGTGTGTGTGTGTGTGTGTGTGTGTGTGTACATGTGTATATATATATATATATATATATATTTATATATATATATATATATATATATATATATATATATATATATATAGAGGTCCACTTCACATGACTGAAAGCTTAAAATACTGAAATTCATTTGACTGAGTCCACAATCCCGAATGTTCAAAATACTGAAAACTCATTTGATTGAATTTCAGAATACTGAAAGCTTACAATGCTAAATTGCAAAATACAAAATGTTAAGCCAATAACACGGTGTGTTTCCCTTCACCTGTGAATTGCTTAACATAAAAAATGCACAAATCCATGACTATCAAACATGTCATCACAAATAACATTAACATTCACAAAACCTTGGTTCACAATATGAAATAAACCATGCAAACATCACCAACAATTCATCTGACCAAATGAAAACTATAAAAGAAAAAAATACACACTTACACCACCAACAACTAACTCTTTCCAAAATTAAAAACTACTTACTTTATTAACAAACTCCGGATGATATAAAACCAAACTATTAACTCTGGGATCGCACTACAGTGAAGAAAAGGGCATATATCCTTTACTTACCTTATAGTACTATACACACTGCCATTTTGTATTTTGCAATTCAACATTGTAAGCTTTCAGTATTCTGAAATTCAGTCAAATGAGTTTTCAGTATTTTGAACATTTGGGATTGTGGACTCAGTCAAATGAATTTCAGTATTTTTGAGCTTTCAGTCATGTGAAGTGGACCCATAAAGATATATATATATATATATATATATATATATATATATATACACACACACATATATACATACACGTGTGTGTGTATATATATCATATGTGTATATACCAAACACATCCCCAACATGGAGGCTTTGGCTATGCACCTCTTAATTATATATAGCAGCTCCATGTTCACATAACTGCCACGAAAGGGCAATTGATCCCAAAGCTGAAAAGCTGTCTTTCAAAACAGTTGACCATGCAGTGGTTGACTGGACTGAAACTGTTGCCAAAATTGGCCATTGACAATATATACACATACACATATATATAAATGCATGTATATGTTTATATATATATATATATTTATATTTATATATATATATATATATATATATAGGTCTACTGTAAAACAGCTTTAAAAATACTCACATTATCGAATCCCACTTCATTGAGCCTGACTTCATTGAATCTTCATTATAGCGAACACCCAGAACAAACCCCGGGAAAGGAACCACTCGGCCACCAGGGCAAAACAACAAACTGCAAAACAAAACAAAACCTCTAAGTGGGGGGCTTTGCCCCCACAGCCTCCAATGTGGTGGGCTCTACCCCACACCCCCCTAACTAAATATACTAACTCTGAGATCACACTACAGTGGAGGAAGGGCATAGTTTACCATGGTGTCCAGGTGGTTCCTTTCCTGGGGTCTGTTTTCGTAGTTCCAGGAGTTTGCTATAATGAAGGTTCAATGAAGTCAGGCTCAATGTAGTGGGATTCGATAATGTAAGTATTCGATGTTCTGAAGAGGAACTATATATACGTAAATGGGCGTGCCTTCATTGAAGGTTGAACGTCAAGCTGGCACCTCGGCGTTCGTGAAAATCTACTGCCAATCATTAGCGGACCGGAGTTCCGCTGTGGTGACCCCTAACCAGGAAAAGCCGAAAGACAACATATATATATATATATATATATGTGTGTGTGTGTGTGTGTGTGTGTGTGTGTAAGTATGTATGTGTTTATGTATAATACGTATACACTAAAAACTTTCCTAATGACTTTTCCCTTAAACTGAGAGAAATTAGTATATGAGGAGTTGCTGAGTCCCTTGAGTAAGAAAAGATGTTCAATTTTATTTTATCTTGCAAGTAGAAATAAGTCCTATCCAAAGGCTTAATGTTTAAAGCTGGCAAAGTAGTCATTCCCAGTTACCTGAGAAGACAAATGATTTCAAGGATAGTTAAATCATATCTGAAATAGTGCCTGCCTTCCTATACTCAAAAAATAAATAAATAAAAAGATAAGTCACCTTCTGTGCAATTCTACTGTGTCAGACTGGAATGAATATAAAAGGACAAAGGCCACAGATATATATTTCAAGTTGCTGCTGCTATACCTGTACAAAGCATGTCTCTTTTCTCCTATCACCAATAGACAGGCACCTTTTGTGTACCACGCTGGTGTTAAACTGTGACAACGAAATGAAAGAACAAACAGTGGCACTAATTCAACTAGTTGCTGTCAAATGTGCATACACAACATAATGCTTTACCTCCACCCACAAAAGATAGTTACCTGTACATGCCTGATGTTTGACTGAGATAAAAGTGGGAAAATAATGATCTTAGAGACATATTCTAACTTGATTCTCCTTAAGAGACATTCGGTGTACACCTCTGAGGTTTCATTATAAGTGAAATTAAAAAAAATAATGGCATAACTGTCCCCAGCCAGAAGGGTTCTTTATGTGACCCCCCCCCAATACAGTGTGTGCAGGCAGTCATAACAGTTAGTAGTAGTACACAGACAGTCTAGAATGTGAGAGCAGTGTGATAAAAATGACGAGCAAGTCAAAACCACCAGCTCGTAGAGAATATCTTATTTCTGGAAAAAAGCTGCTAGTGCTGAATTGTTGAACACATTTGTAGAAGCTCTGAATCTGGTGCCATAAACAGCCACAATCACCATCTCCTCCCTGGCAGCACAATTCCTTCTGCTGATGTTATCACTGGAAGTCCTCCACCAGACACAGAAGCAGTTTGGTTAAAAGAATAAGGGAACACCACATCATCACCAGGAGATCATTCTGTTTTCCTGCAGCATTCCCCACCTTTAGGACAGTGGTAATTGGTCAATTATCACCTTTCAAACAGACCTGGGTGAAAAAAAAAGAAAGCACTAATACTCTTGATGAGTTGCAAATGGCTTTCCAATTCAGTGTCAGTCAAGCATTTTCTTACAGTATGTTATTTTGTTCTCTCTCCTTTTTTTTTCCTGTACCATTTGTGTTGGGTTTCTCCCTGGGTCCTAGTGCATGTCTGCCAAACCCCAGCCCCCTGAAAAACTGTACTGAAGTATGCATCCCAACATCCTTGATCTCCGTCAGGACATCAGTTCTGTATAATCGCTGCTGAATGTAGTTAACATTTTAGTATAGTGCAGCTTGCATTGTCACAGGTTCCCTACTGCAGAGGTTCTCATCCTTTTTCATATCATTGCACTTGTAACAGAGTTGGTATTGGTCTGTGGGACCCTTGCAGCAGCTATGTGTTACTATGTCATATTGATTGTCATGAATATGAAAAATGCAACAGAAAAATAATGTCTGGGTACATGACAGTTTGTCAGTACAAACTGGTATTGATAAATACAGTCATAACACCACAAGGTACTGCCACCATTTCTTTTATTGCTGATATAATTCTAAGTGGATAGTCATGAGTGCCTTAATAAAATACTATCTGATTTAGTCCCTACAAAACCAGCATATCCCATTACAGGTACATTTAACTCTATCAAACAGTCAGTTTGTCAGCAGAGTTAAGTGCTTTGGAAATTTGTCAAAAGTGTTCTTTGTTGAGTGCTGGAGAAATTGAAAGGAGTAAAATGAAGTACTTGCTGTTATGGTGAGTCTGTGTTTTTTTTTTTTAATGCCAGCATTTTAGGATATACAGAAAATTTCAGCATTAGGATTGTGAATGTGTGTGTTTACAGGCTGGAGTTAGAGTAAGAACTACGGAAGGAGATAGGTATAATTGTGTGCATGTTTGCCAGTGTATGTAATGCATATGTTTCTGTCTTGTGTAGTGGTAGTGTTATGGAAAGGGCTTTTCCTATGGTAAGGTATAGGATTTGAGTTAGAGAAAGGGGCAAGGTTAAGTTTCAAGTTATTCTCCTACCCATCCTTACTAATGTGTGCTAACCCTAACCTTAACCATGTGCCTGATTCTCGTCCCAACTCTACATCTTACCTTGGTGGAGAAAAAAAAACTTCCATAATGCTACTATTCAGACAAAAAATGTGTCTAAAGTTAGTGGTGGGATTTTGATTAGACTAACACTAAAGGAAATCATGTTTTCATTCCTGTGATTGGTTGCAGATCCAAATCATTGATTATTTCTAAGAATGTTTTTGATGAGGCAGCATTGATAAATCTGTGTTATGATGCTTGTGCATTTCAATATTTCAACATACATTCCTTATTCTCTCTCCCTACCTTATACCCTTCTAGACAGACTGGAAGATTCATTGGCGATGCAGATTAATTTTGTTGGAAATCTGTGTGCTTTGCTGGAGGAAGCAAGTGAGTTAGACAAGGGGGTCTTGGGGGGCTATCAGTTCTCAGAAACTATAGTATTTTAGATGCTCAGTTATGCATTTTACAAGTCTTTTTTTTCCCAGTCGTTTGATCCAGATCCCAAAACTAAGAGCAAGAAATCCAGAAGTTAAGAAAGAACCAAAGGCAGTGTGTTGTTTAACAGTGACTACTAGGTGTGGTGAGAAGTGCGATATTGTGTAGAAAAAAGAGCAGCTTTACCCAAAGACTTGTCCATCTCCTGGATAGACAAGAAAGGAGAAGGGTCTCAGCTTGTGAAGGTCTTAGTCAGGCCTTTATCTAGCCATCTTAATGAGTGTATCATTGCCAGCTTCACTGTCATAGACCGATAAAGCCCTGATTATGGTTCATATAAGCTTGGATCAGTTAGTGGCCCATGTGAAGGCTGCCAGCCCAGCTAGCTGGAATTTTGTAAATAATTCTGTTATTTGTGAATAGTAATATGATTTGTATGCTTGTCTTACAAATGTAAGAAAACTATATGTTATGTGTATATTAAACTACTGGTGCAGAAGTGTGTTGAACTGTATGTTCTGTACTGAGATTCAAGAATGTAACCGCAGTGTGCCCTGCTGGAAAAGAGCATATATGTGTATAAACTATATGCCTATGTAAATGTATGTATGTTTTGATGGTAAAGGCTGGAACATACAGAGTTAACTTGCAAACCCTCAAGAAAAGCAAAGAGTTTTACAATGGTGTTTATCTCGGCTAGAAGACAGAATGTCTACAGCTAGGAGTTCTTTATATTGTCTGGAAACAGAAATAATTACAGGTTTCAAATGTAAAAGTGTTTAACTGTTTTACGACTTCCAGTTCTAGGCAAACTTCTGAGAGATAAGTATTTTTGACACAGAGGTGCTAAATTTTTAAGTTTCTGTTAGCCTGGGAACTGAAGGCAGAGGTGACAAAGAATGATGTAATATGAGATAACCCAGCAGTAATGTTTGATAGTAATTTAAGAACTATCTCAGAGAGTGAGTCTGTGCATTTTGTATCTTGTCTTTGGACCTGAAACATCCATCTTCAGCACTTCTCATCTGCATTTGCTTTGCTCTGTAAGTAAGACTTAGATCATAGTATCTCTCTTAGAGATAGATAGGAATATAGTAAGATTAGTTTTAGATGTTTTCTGGATTTATTTGAGACTATCCTGCAATGTTTTAAAATATTTCCTGTGATTCTGAACTCTATTGTCATTGTATTGAGTTATTGAGTATTGTCTTTTTCTTTTATTATTTATTAAATATATTTAAATATTTTAATTATGGCAGGTTTGTTTAGAGATATTTAAGCTCTTAGAGTACTTGCCCATGTATTTGGTGACACTGTATAGGCCACTCCAATAGCCGTAAAGTCTTGGTCACACTTACCATTTGGATTACAGTAGCATTACACGGTAGAACAGGTCACCCTTTGGGAAAACCCTTATAGTAGCTAATAAGTAAGAGTGGTTAGTGGCAGCTGGTACTACCATATAGTCTGAGCAGAATGGGGCATAACTAGTGAACCTGTACCAGGCTTCCCCAGGAGTATATGTGTGTTTGTATATACTGTAAATCAAATCTCAAAGTGTGTGTGTGTGTCAGCTACCTGGGGAGGGACACAAAGCACTGGTTGGACAGAGAGGGTGCTGGAGGTTTTGGCTTGACTACTCGGCTGAGATCTAAACTCTATAGCTGTGCCAGTGGGGAGTCTTATTGGGGATCTGGAGAGAGAGGGAGAAATCAGCCCCAGACTGACTGTGATCTCTGTGTACTCTTAAGGGAAATTGTACTTTACTGTATGTGTACTTGTTATCCTCCCAATGTGCACATCCCTCACTTTTGCTAGGGGTGAGGGATTGAGGCTCCTTGATTACTGAGCCAGTGCAGGGGAGTCATAACCCATATGCCTGATGGAATTACAAGGAAAGGGTGGAATGACTAAACTTTGCTTGCCCATCTCTCTTTGAGGAAGGGATGGAAAGATGATATACTAGCTGTTGGCAGTTCCTGTTTCTCTGGCAGAAGCTAGAACTATGAACAGCACCAAGTTCAGGAAACTGAGTTTGCCTGGGGTTGTCTCTGTCATAGGAAGGGGGTGGAGCCATACTTAGGGATCACAATGTTCTGTCAAGGCAGAGCCAGCACATAGGGGTTAGGGCCTCAGTGCAAACATGCCAAAGTTGAAACTGATGCAAGCAACAGTAGCAGTCATTGGGCCTACTCTCCTCCCATAGCTTATACATTGCCAGTCAGGCTAGCTGATGATGCTAGCCCTGAGGGTTTAAATTCCTGGTGAGTGTACCGTAACAAATAGAGGTGTGGTCAGACTTAGAAGGAAGCCACTTTGCAGCAGTAGATAAACCACCATTCAGTCATGACCAATGCAAAAAAAAAAAAAAACCTTATAACGATGAACTTAGCTTAACCCTGTTCTGTTAAAGTACCCAATAACTTTTACACAACACAGTTCAGTACAGGATAATAACCTCTTTTATTGCAAAGAGAAACACCTAAGTGGGAGACTAGGAAGTCAAGGTCCTCTTTTCTGGAATTACAGAACACTGGATTTTTTATACTTTCTTTTATTAAAAGCAACATTATTGTAACAATCATAGAACAACCAGTGACCATTTAAAAATGAACACTACAACATTAATTTTGGTAAGATCTCATGACTACTTGTTTATGACTTTCCTTATTAAAACATAAGTTCCAAATTCCATAAAAGAACTTTTTACACAGATGAAATACCCTTACTAATGAGGTGGGCCATATAGAAAGCTTTCAATACAATGGAGGCAACATGGTGGTCAAAAGTCAGTTTGCTATCAACCTGGGTGCCCAAGTCCCTCACGACTGATTGCGTTCTTAGAACCTTGTTATCAATGTGATAATCTGTGGGGACATTACTCTCCCCAAAGGGGATGATGATGCTTTTTTGGCATTCAGTTTGAGGCCATGTTTCTGGCACCAGTCATTTATTTGGGTTAGACCTTCTTGGAGGATGTTCACATCACTATGGGAATGGTTTGCTACCCATATGGTAACATATGGATTGATGCCTAGTTGGGAGAGTTTATTTATTATACCCAAGTGGGGAATGGTATCTAAAGCTTTGGCCAGGTTAAGGTTGGCGGTGTTCACCGTCTTCCCCTCGTCCATGGCTTTGGTGACTGTCTCAAAGAAGTCAACCATATTTAACAGGCATGACATCCCCTTGATGAAACCAAACTGTGTGGGATCAAGTGTTTTGAGGTTGCCAATGTCCTTGTTAATGAAGTCCATAATAATCTGTTCTATGGCCCTGCAGATCAGGCTAGTTAGGCTGATGGGTCTATAATTTTCTGGATCGGTGGACGCTCCACCTTTGTGCAAAGGGATGACACTGGCTGTCCTGCACTCAGCTGGGATGAAGCTGGTACTCAGGCTTTGGTTGAATAGGGTGCCTAATGGTGCTGCAAGTTCCTGCCTGAGTTCATGTAGGATACAGCCTTGGATGTTATCGGGTCCCAGGGAGGCTGTATTTTTTTTTTAACCTTAGACAGGGCAGTGATGACTTGCTCCCTAGAGGTAAGGGTGGGGGACAGGTGCTGTGGATGTCCTGATTTACTGATGGGGAGACAGGGGGTGAAGTTTTCACTGAACCTGTCTGCCAGCAGGTTGGCTATATCTATGACATTTGTGTATGTGGTGTCCTTGACCACCCATTCTAAGCAGATCTGAGTGCTTCTTTTGAGATTGTGGACATATGTGAAGAAGGCCTTATTATTGTCTTTACTAGATGTGGCCAGTTTGAACTTGAAGTTTGCTTTGAAGGATTTCTCTAGTGCTGCTATTTGCTTGTTCAGGCTAAGGAGAAATCGCTTCCAGTTAAGCACTTGCTCGTTCATGGTCCTGGACAGCAATTTTTTTTCTTTTACTATAGAGTTTATTTATTGCAGATGTCCACCAGACAGGTTTACTCTTCCTTGAGGAGGAGAATTTTGTTCTGTTGGGTATTCCTTATTCCATGCATCTATGTAAATGCTTGTGTAGTACTTTGGTGTAGGTTTGGACATATGTGCTAGTTCCTATGGAGGGGGAAGGGGCTATGAAACTGATTACAACCTCCTGAGGGAAGGTTTAATCAGCTAATCAGCTTTGGAAAAGTTTTTTTGTTTAACCCTGCCTGGGGGGGGGGGGGGGGGGGGTGATGGAGATGGTGACTTTGAAAGTGACTGCTTTGTGGCCAGATATTACCAGGGAGGATGACACTGTAGGGATGCTGCAGTGGTTATTCATGTTGGTTAATACCCAGTCCAAGATATTATCACATCTTGTGGGAGTGTCAGCAAGCTAGTCCAAGATATTTGCATTGACGAAATCAAGGAATCTCGGGGAATTTGTGTTTTGGCATGAGTAGTTCTTCCAATCTATGGTTGGATAGTTAAAGTCTCTCAGGATCAGGGTAAAGGGTTGAATCTTGATAGATTCAAAGAAGTCTAGATAGCTGGAGTGGGGGGCCTGTAGCTAGCTATGATTTGAATAGGGGTCATGTCAACAGTTAACTACACCTGGAGTGTCTCCTGTGCGTCATATTGTTTGACCAGCCTTGAGGTGTGTATGTCTTTAATATATATTGAAAGTAATCTCTGTGGTATCCCCGAAGTCTCAAAACAACCCACTAAAGTGTAGTGGGTCCAAAAACAAAACAGTGTAAGAAACTTCTCTGTGTGGAAGATTTTCAGTCCATATATTTCTAGTTAATCACTGTATATTGATCAGATCAGACAATGGTAATAGAAGTAGCGAACGTAAACTCGTCTTAAGTCAAAACAAAACAAAAAGTAATAATAGAAAATATGTAATTGTACAGCATTACTAAGTATTCGAAAGTAATCCAAGCAAGGCAGGCAGTCTATTTCCAGTCGAAAATCCTTTATTAAGTACACAGACAAGCGATCCAAGTAAAACAAAAATAGAGTAATAATTTCCTCACAAGCTTTCTAAATATATATATATATATATATATATATATATATATATTTTTTTTTAATCAGGCATGGGAGTGGTTTATTGTGCTGTAAAACAAAGTGTTATTGGTGCACATGTTAAATTCACATCCCTTCGCCCATCAGTGTGACATTCGAGCTGGTCCTGCCCTACTTAGTAGCTGTCATAATAATATATAACCCTTATGTACTTTAAATAAAATTATATAATGATGTGGTACCTCGTATTTAACCAAATTATTAAGTAGATTATTAAGTCTGTGATTTTATCCAAGACAATATACTACATGGTTGGAAATATATCAACCTTAGTTCGTTTGGCAATCAAAAAATATATATAAATATATACATATACATTTTGCATGTAAAAATCAGTTTTTATTTTCATAACCTATTAACAAAGATCGCTTTCGTCCTTCTAGACTTCTTCAGGTCTGTGTACAAGAACCCTAAAAACCTATATAATTGTATAATTAGTTAGTATTGCGGTAGTGTTGTCGCCTCACAGTAAGACGTTGCCCGGTTCGATTCTCAGCTAGAGCGTCTTCTGCATGGAGACATGCGTGAATGGGCGCACCTTTGTTGAAGGTTGTGCGTCAGGCCTTGCAAGCCGGTACGTAAAAATCAACTGCCAATTATTAGCGGACAGGAGTTCCGCTGTGGCGACCCCTAACCGGGAAAAGCCGAAAGACACAAACAAGTTATTACACATCATTTTGAATAAAGTGGAAAAAAGAACCAGAAAAAAATAAAAATAAGAAAAAATGTATGTATGATGATGGAAACAAAATATACACTTAAATTTCAACTGATTTAAAATGGTATTTAAAACCAGTTTGTAGAATAAAATAAAATAAAATACAATTAGTCATGTAAACAATGTGGCAATTTTCTAAGTTCCAGTGCACTTTTAATTGAACAGTAGTAGTTTAGTCCAGGCTTCCTAAAAGAGTTCAGCTTTAATTGCCACATGAGTTCATGTTTCTCCAGAATATTCGGGATGTCTCCTTCAAGATCACCCATGTCTATGCGATCCAGAATCTGGAACTTAAAACCTGTGTGTCTTTTATGAAGAGAAAAGGTGTTTGGCTAGTGCATTATTTTTACATCCAGAGCGGATTTCTGACAGATGACATGAAATCCTACACTTGAGTTTATTTACAGTCTTGCCCACATAGAATGCATCACATTCATTGCACTGTGCCCTGTAAATTACTTTTTTAGTGATACAGTCACCCCCTGCACTGGTTTTAATGATCTTCTTTAAATAAGGGCAATAAAAACTATCACCTTGCTGTATAAATATACAAAATATACAATTAGTTTCACATCTTTTAGTGCTTTTCTCACATGGTCTACGTTTCAATTCAACAAAACTTCTAATGTTCCTGGCCTTCCTATAAACAAATGATGGAGCTTCACCTAAGATGTTAATCAGAAAAGGGTTTCCTGTGACAATGTCCCAGTTTTCTTCAATAATATTTTTGATACTGTGATAATCCAAAGTGTATGTCAGGATGCAGCTATTTTTGCATTTGTTATTCTCTGTGGAATTACTTAACATTTTTCTACTGGGGAGGTTGAGTGAAGGTGCTTCAGTCCTTTTCAGTTCTATAATGGGTTCCAGGATGTTTTCTAACATCTGACTTTCATAGCCTCTCACTAGAAAATCATTCTCTAAGTTGTTCACGTTTCTCAAAAATGGTTCCAGCTCTGTGGTAATTCAAGCTAATCTATAGCCTTGGGACTTCACTACATTATACTTGTTTTTTGTAGGATGTAGACTTTTACTGTGGAGTAATAAGTTAATCCTCATTGGTTTTCTGAATAGATCAGTGGTGATTCTGTTATTGTTGGTGTCCTTGGAAATCTGCATATCTAAGAAAGTGGTTGAAGTACAGCTATGGGAAGAGGTCAATTTCAGGAAGGGGGTTGTTTGATTGAGGTAAGTGATAAAATCTCCAAGCTGCAAGGTGCCACCTTCCCACATAATAAAGACATCATCAATAAAACGTAAATAACACGTGATATGCTGCATGTAATCTGTATTGTTTAACACAAAGTCCTCCTCCCATTTGCCCAGGGCTATGTTAGCTATGCTGGGAGCCATGGCAGCCGCCATTGCTATACCAGTTTTTTGTTTGTAGTGTTTGCCATTGAAAGTAAAGAAATTGAAGTCCAGTACAAGATTAATGAGCTTGCTTAACTTTTGCAGTTGTGCCTGTGTACCCTTATTATGTTTCTTAAAAGACTCCATAGCTGCTGTTATAGAGTAATTGTGAGGGAGCACTGTGTACAAGGATTCCACATCAATAGTTACCAAAATACTGTCAGCTTCCACTGTAATGTTTTTTATTTTCTTCAAAAAATCCATTGAATTTCTTATGTATGACTTATTATTTTCTGCTAGAGGTTTCAGCACGTAATCAAGGTAAATGGCTGTGGCTTCAGTAAGTGAACCTCCACTTGCTACCACCGGTCTGTAAGGTGGGTCTTCTTTGTTCTTGTGTGGCTTTGGTATTCCAGAAAAGTAAGGTACACATGGGCATGGGCTCCATAAATAATTATAAAGATTTTCAGTGATAAGTTTTTCTTCCCATAATGTGGTGAGATTAGTGTTCCATAAATCATATGCTCTTTTTATGTCATCCATGGTAAATAACTCATAAAATCTGTTATTCTCCAGCATGTTCTCTATCTTTTGGTTGTAGCTAGTGGTATCAGTCACAAGTATACCTCCTCCCATGTCTGCCTTCATTACACGCCTGGATTTATCATTGCCTAACTCAAGCAATGCTTTTCTTTCTCCCTGTGTTGTTATAAAGTTTTTTTCTTAGGAGGGTTTTTAAGCAGTTTCCTGATATCCATCTCACATTTCACTTCGAAAGCAGCAAGTTTTTGATGTAGTGGTGGACAATAGCTGCTAGGCCTTTTTATAGTTTCATCAATAGGCTTATTTTCAGTGTCATTACTTTTGCCATGAAACTGTACCCTTAAGTTGAGCTTCCTCACAAACATTTTAAGGTCTATCAGTACCTAAGCAACCTCACTCCTGCATCTCAGTACAAAAGTAAGTCCTTTGGACAACACACTTTTTTCCTCTTCAGTCAGTGCTTTAATAGAGTGGTGCCAGATAAGTGGAGCACCTGTTAGTGTGGTACCCGTTGTTGTTGTTATTGTACCTGTTATTGTGGCTGGTTCCTCCATCTGAGCCTGGGACCTGGGTTGTAGTCGGGGTTCCAGTCGGGATTGCCCAGGTATTGTATTTCCCTCACCCCTGTCCACTGTTTGGTTCTCCTGTTTCCCTGGGAGTTCGTGAATAGAGTATGAGACCTCTGGAATTCCTCCTCTGCTTTCTGGAATCTCGGCGGGTTGTAGTAGTATTCCTTGCTGTGGTATGGGGGGACCTGGTAAGAGGGGCAAGCTCTGGGGCTCTGGTGGTGGTCATCATTCTTGTTCTGGTACTCGTGCTGGCTTTGGTATTGGTGTGGTGGTTGATGTCTGTGGTGTCGATATTGGTCTTCCTGAAGAAACTAGTCTCTGTGAAGGTGCTGCTGCTCCTGGTAGCTGGATTATCTGTTGTTCCGGTTGTCCTGGTAGTCCTGTAATTCGTCCTGTAGAACTCTCTGTCAGTTTTGGTTGTTGCTGTGGCTTATGTTCCTGTCCTGAGCCTTCTGTGATGTCAAAGGCTTCTGCGGAGTGTTGATAGCCAGAGGGGATTGGGATTGTGGGGAATGACATGTTGGATGGGCAGTCTCCTGGTGGTCCTGTATTGTGCCCCTGTCTGGTTTTGTGCGAGGATCTCCCCTGGGAAAATCCTGTTGAGGTCTGCTGGCATGGTTATTCTTCCCTTATATCCCCTGTAATAACTAAAACCTTGTCTGTTGTTGGTTCTCCTGTTGTTGTTGTTGTTGTTGTTATTATTGTACCTCCTAGTAAGTCTCCCAGGATCATCTTTGTCCAGTTTATCTTGTTTCATTTTATTAATCTTTCTTTCTTTAGTGGACTGCTCATATCCTTTCACTCTTTCTTTAAGCAGCTCAAATTTAGCATCTAGGTTATTGTGGTTCTCATTTTCCAATGTTGTTTTTAAAGATGTGATGTCAGCCTTTGTAGCTTCCTGCACACTAAGGTTGTTCCTTACTAGCAGACAAATAAGTTTGTAGCTGGCATCCTCTAATATATCTTCCCATTCCTTAGAAAGTGAATCATCCATACTTTTCCACATTGGTCTTTTGTTCAATCTAAGTCCCCGGGGTAGTCTCTTCTTATCTATGCTTTGTTGTAAATAAATGTGTTCCCAGTAGAGACCCTGCATGCGTTTCAGTTGCTTTTCTAGTTTAGAAAACGTCTCTGAATTCGTATTTTCTGGGCCCATTCTTCCCTGTCCATTTTCTGTATCCATTTGTATCTGATCTGCTTCTGTATCATTCCAGATAGGTACAGTTAGTAAATCTTTTAGCCTGTCATTATCCATGTCTTAAAATGCTGGAATTCCACACCAATTCAGGGATCCTTTGACGCAACAAAAACCTTGGTCTCAGAAACCAAAGTACCAACAAAAAACATGTAATCTCCATGGTATCGCTGAAGTCTCAAAACAACCCACTAAAGTGTAGTGGGTCCAAAAACAAAACAGTGTAAGAAACTTCTCTGTGTGGAAGATTTTCAGTCCATATATTTCTAGTTAATCACTGTATATTAATCAGATCAGACAATGGTAATAGAAGTAGCGAACGTAAACTCGTCTTAAGTCAAAACAAAACAAAACAAAAAGTAATAATAGACAATATGTAATTGTACAGCATTACTAAGTATTCAAAAGTAATCCAAGCAAGGCAGGCAGTCTGTTTCCAGTCGAAAATCCTTTATTAAGTACACAGACAAGCGATCCAAGTAAAACAAAAATAGAGTAATAATTTCCTCACAAGCTTTCTAAATATATATATATATATATATATATATATATATATATATATATATATATACTTTTTATCAGGCATGGGAGTGGTTTATTGTGCTGTAAAACAAAGTGTTATTGGTACACGTTAAATTCACATCTCTTCCCCCATCAGTGTGACATTCAAGCTGGTCCTGCCCTACTTAGTAGCTGTCATAATAATATATAATCCTTATGTACTTTAAATAAAATTATATAATTATGTGGTACCTCTTATTTAACTAAATTATTAAGTAGATTATTAAGTCTGTGATTTTATCCAAGACAATATATTACATGGCTGGAAATATATCAACCTTAGTTCATTTGGCAATCAAAAAATATATATAAATATATACATACACATTTTGCATGTAAAAATCAATTTCTGTTTTCATAACCTATTGTTAACAAAGATCGCTTTCGTCCTTCTAGACTTCTTCAGGTCTGTGTACAAGAACCCTAAAAACCTATATAATTGTATAATTAGTTAGTATTGTTATTACACATCATTTTGAATAAAGTGGAAAAAAGAACCAGAAAAAAATAAAAATAAGAAAAAAAATGTATGTATGATGATGGAAACAAAATATACACTTACATTTCAACTGATTTAAAATGGTATTTAAAACCAGTTTGTAGAATAAAATAAAATAAAATACAATTAGCCATGTAAACAATGTGGCAATTTTCTAAGTTCCAGTGCACTTTTAATTGAACAGTAGTAGTTTAGTCCAGGCTTCCTGAAAGAGTTCATCTTTAATTGCCACGAGTTCATGTTTCTCCAGAATATTCGGGATGTCTCCTTCAAGATCACCCATGTCTATGCGATCCAGAATCTGGAACTTAAAACCTGTGTGTCTTTTATGAAGAGAAACGTGTTTGGCTAGTGCATTATTTTTACATCCAGAGTGGATGTCTTGCAACTCCACCTCCTTTTGCTTTGCTGCACACTGTTTGGGGTCTAAATGTATATAGGATGAGTAATCTGGTATGGTTGGGGTGCTCTCCGCAGCTTTGAGCCAGGTTTTTGTGACTGCACAAATGTCAGCATCTTCCAGGGTTAAGAATACTTGCAATGATTACAGTTTCATGTTTAAAATCCTAGTGTTTAACCGCATGACCTTTAATTTGTATTTTGATGAAATTTTTATGTTTGTAGTTTTGACATCATGGGAATGACTAAAAAAGGCACTATGGGCGAGGTACGAGCCTGTGCCAGAAGCCTGAAGCCCAAGGGAGACAGATGCAGGCCACCTCTGGCAAAGCATTTTGGTTTGTCAATCATGTGTTCCCAGGCTGTCAGGTACTGGATCCCCTTGGAATGACACCAGAAACTAAGCCAATTGTTAAAGTCAGTCATTTTCTGTTTGGTATTTAAATGGATGGGTTTGACATTACAGTGGTCTGATGAAGTATCTATATATGATGTGAAAGCACTGTTTCTTAATAAATATATTTTTTTACCTGCCTTGGCTCTCCATTACATCTTCTTTTTGGACTTTTTGTAATTTTGGTGTTTATTGGAGTTCATCCTCAGTGGCATTCCTTGTGTTTTTTACTTTTATAGAGTCATAACAGTACCTGTTGTTGAGAGACTCGAGTGCATGGGTGATATGTCGGATTATGGCAAACAACTAACCTTGACTTTCTCCTTATCCAGCCTGGTGAGAGGCACATCTGTGTGTCTCACAATGGAGTCTCCTATGACTAATATGTTGGGTTTATGTTTAGGCCATAGTGGCTGTGAGGCACAGGTGTGTGGACTATGTGTGGTGTGTGGTATGGTGGGCAGTGGAGTTTGCATATGTTTTTGCTTGGGAGGTCTGTTTTGTTTGGGTATGTTTTTTGTTTTTGTTGAGGACCTCCGCATATGTGGGTGTGTGTTGCATAGGTGTGGGTTTTGTTTGAGGTGTGTTGTTTGTGTTGAGAACCTTCTCAGTTCCAGATATACTAGCTTGTGAGGGAGAGACCATAGACTCTAGGTTCTTAATGTAATTGCATCTCTCACAAATTGTGTTCCTAGATGGTAGTAGTAGAGGGTTGTCCGTGTACATGAGGCAGTTGCCACACTGTCTCAGGATGCCCATATCAACCAGACTGGCAGGAGAAACCATAGGAAATTGTCCATCCGTATTTGTCAGAATCTGAGGGAGAGAGATCAGAGAAAGCTAAGGGGGTAAAGGGTGGAAGGTCTAAGAGGAGTACTACTAGGTGATCACGCAAGTGTGACTAAGGAAAAATTTGTAGCTGGAATACCTCACAATAGGTTAAAAGCAGTGCAGCTGTGGTGTGTGATGTGCAAACAAGCCCAAACCAGCTCAAATGTGGGATTTAAATACCACATAAAATAGAAGATTCTAGTAACACAGAAATCTAACCAATCCTGCTGGCCCCTGCTTTCTTTACCAATCAGCCTGTGCCAGACAAGGTCCAGGCAGCCTTGCTACTCTCACTAGCAGAGAAAATAGACCCCTACCAACACAAGATGGGTGCCAGAAGCATATAAGGCAAAGGCAAGATGGCTGCCAAAAACATAGAAGGCAAAAACAAACCGCTCTGGATGCAACAAACCTGTATCCAAAGTATGCTACTCAATTTAAGGGTTAAGAACACTGTTAAACTCACAAAAAGGACAGATTAACTACTTACAGACAAAAACAGAACTCACAGTATGAAAAAATATAGTTAAACAGTAATGAAATGCAGTAAAATGAAGTTAAACAGTAATGAATTTCAGTAAATAGCAATGAAATACAATTAAACAGTAATGAAATGCAGTTAATCAGTAAATTGCTTTAAAACAGTGCAGATGTGATAAATTAGCTCACAATATCAACAGTAAAAACAGCTCAAATAAAGCAGCAATTCAGTAGAATACTGTCATCAATTTAATCAGGCTACCGATACAGAAGTAACAAATGTGGCAAAAAAGAAGTTATGTACTCACCATAATGTTCCATAATTGTTGTCCATCTCGCCATTCATTCTTACATGGATGGGTTTGGAGCCAATCCTCAGCTCCGACTTGGCCGAATACACAGATGAAAGTCTCAAACTTGGCTCGTGGCAGGTAGGTATCCCATGATGCAGTGGTGCAACTCCCCAGATCTTGTTTCCTAATAACTTACTAATGAGTAATATTTAAAAAAAAAAAATAAAAATAAATAAATATATATATATATATATATATATATATATATATATATATATATATAAGACCCCATATCAAGGAGAAACAAACTGAATCAAAGAGCTCCTGTAAGGAGGAAAGATAACCACCAGGTCCTCTAGGATTCCTTGGACAGGGGAAGGAGGGAGGGGGTCATAAGAATGAATGGTGAAATGGACAACAAACATGGAAAGTTATAGTGAGTGCATAACTTCTTTATGTTATGTTGTCCTATCTCGCTTTCATTCTTACATGGATGGGACAGTGTACCTAGCACCATTTCCCCGGGTGGCTCACGAGAGTACACCTTTGAGCACAGTGGAACCAAAAGAGGCCCTGTCCCTGGAGGCCAAATCCACTTTGTAATGAGTGATAAACATATGAGGATTGGCCCACGTAGCTGCAGCACAAATACTATCCATAGATATTCTGGCCTGAAAAGCAGATGACGTAGCTAACGCTCTGGTTGAATGACCCCTAATTTTGAATGGCAGTTCTCTATTATTGGAGGTATAGATAAGGTGATACAATTTGAGAGCCAATTAGAAAGGGTAACTTTAGAAACTGGCATACCATTTTTTGCGCCAGAGAAGGAGATGAATAATTGGTCAGATTTCCTGAAATCTTTAGTTCTATGCAAATAGAATCTGAGCTGTCTATGCATGTCCAGCTGATGGAGTCTATACTATGCCTTGTTGCTATGGTTGGGGAAGAACACCAGGAGTTCAATGAACTGATTGATATTGGCTTGAGAGGAAACCTTAGGTACAAAGGATGGATTGGTTCATAACGATACCCTGTCCTTGTGAAAGATCAGATATGGAGGCCTGATTGAGAGTGCTTTCAACTCTGAGACCTTTCTGGCAGATGTTACTGCTACTAGAAAAATGGTCTTACAGGACAGAAATTTGAGGTCACAATATGAAGAAGGCTCGAACCGAAGTAATGTCAGTTGAGATAGGACAAAATTTAAATCCCAAGGAGGAAGTGGTTCCTTAAAAGGAGGTCTCAATAAGGAAGCGCCTTTCAAAAATGCTTTAAACAACCTGTGTGACATTAAATTTGGAGAATGGTCACCAATGTGAACATTTGAAATTGCAGCCAAGGGTCAATGTTTCTATTCTGAGCCCAGTGAGAACATCTTTTCCACTTGCTAGTATACAGTCTTCTACTAGAAACTTTATGAGAAGACATCAGTATGTGTTTTACTGCTGGAGTAACGTTTTGAAGCCTGACTAAACTGGGAAGTGGAGTAGCCATGTTGTCAAGTTGAGAGTGTGGAGAGAAGGATGAAGTGCACCTGACATATGTGTCAGCAGGTCTGGAACTGTGTCCAGAATCCAAGGCATCCAGCATCCAAGGCTTCTCCTGAAGATGAGGTCAAAGGAAGGGGAACCAAATCTGTTGAGGCCAATGTGGGGCAATGAGAATCATCCTGCATCCCAAGGATTTTGCTTTCTGGATGACTTTGGGTATGAGGGGAAATGGAGGAAAGGCATAAAGAAGTCCTGAGGGCCAATCATGAACAAGTGCATCTCACAGTGTCTCCCATGGCAGGAGAATTAGGGCAAAGTAGCTGATGCACTTGGCATTCATGGGAGTGGTGAAAAGATCACAGCAAGGCTGACCCCATTTCCGGAAGATCTCTTCCACTATGTTCTGGTTCAGAGACCACTCGTGAGGCATCAGTATTGCCCTGCTGAGTTTGTCGGCTATTACGCTGGGTTTCCCTGGGATGTGCTTTGCTACAAGAAAGTGCTGGGAAGAAATTTCCCATTGCCAAACTCTCAGGGCCTTGTGACAAAGTGGGTATGATTTGGTTCCATCTTGTTTGTTTATGTACCAAACCACCAACATATTGTCTAATTGTATAACAATCGTCCCTAGTGGAAGAGAGTCGTGGAGTGCTTGCAACACCAGAAGCACTGCTCTAATCTCTAGAACATTGATATGCAAGTGGGCTTCGTGTTCCTGCCATATACCTTGGACCATCCTTTCAAGATAATGACCCCCCCCACCCTATCTGGGAAGTGTCCGTGGTCACTGTAGCAACAGGTTGTCATGTAATAAAGGGTCTCCCGATGGTCACATGGTTGGACTAGATCCACCATCATAGGTCCTTTTTGCATGACTCTGTTATTCTGATCAGGTGGGACATTGGGAGTTCCTGACGTGACCAGTGGGAGAACAGGAGCGTGCATTCGGATGAGAGGAACTAGCGTTATGGTTGAAGCCATTGTCTCTAGGAGTTTCAGAACTACTTTTGTCTTTACCTTGTCCTTGGGAATAAGGTGAAGTATTTGCTGCCTGAGGGCTGAAATTCTGTCAGCTGGAAGACGTGCTATCATGGAAACAGTGTCTACGTTTGCGTCTATGAAGGTAATATGTTGACAGGGCAACAAGGCAGATTTTTGTAAGTTGACTGTTGTGCCTAACTGCACACAAATTTCCAAAGTCACATCCCTGACTTGCTGGAGTAGATACTTGGTGGTGGCAGTTAGGAGCCAGTCATCCAGATACGGAAACAGTTGGAATCCCAGATGCCTCAAGTGAGCCGTGACTACTGCCATGCATTTGGTAAACTCTCTGAGGGCTGTAGTGAGACCAAAGGACAGCGCTCGGAACTGATAATGACTGACTCCCAGCCGGAAGCGTAAGTGACTCCTCAATGCTCTGTCCATTTTTATGTGATAGTACGCATCTTGGAGGTCTATTGAGCACATCCAATCATCTTTCCCTAAGAAGGGAAGTATTGACTGCAGTGTCACCATTTGGAAGTTTGACTTTTTGACAGATTCGTTTAACTTGCTGAGATCCAATATGGGTTTCCAGTCCCCTGTTCTTTTTGGCACCAAAAAGAATCTTAATTAAGTTCCAAATCCTGTTTGGTCTTCTTGGATGACTCTTTTGTCCAGCAACTTTCGGATTTCCATAGTTGCTTGCTCCCTTAGATTGGGTGGAGCATCCGGGATTGTTCTGATTTGTGGGACAGGGTGGCAAAAGGGAATGGAATATCCTCTGGATGTTATGCTTCATACCACTTGTCTCTTGTAATAGCTTGCCAGGCTTCTGGGTATAAAGACAAATGTCCCCCAACTGCCACCAGAGTAGAGCAGGTGGGCCTCTTTCAGGAGCGCTGATAGGAACGTCTGTGAAAGGAATCACGGTCGCCCTGGTTTTGCAGACCTCCTCTGCCTCTAGGACAATGTCTACCATTGTTACCTCCCCCTCTGCCCCTGGGGAAGGATTCACCTCGTGCATCTTGGAAAGCTCCCTGGGATCTTTTGAACCACATTTTCCTACTCTTCTGACCTTTACGGTAAGGTTTTGAAGATACAGAAAAACATACTCCAATGGCAGAGAGAGTTTTCCCTTCCTGCTTGCATCTGGAGAGTGTGTGTCTTTTATTTTGGGTCCAAAGAGTGAGGAACCATCAAAGGGGGCGTAGTAAAGGTAGACTTAAAGGGCTCCACAAAATTGCACAAGCGTGTCCAGGAGTGTCTCCTCAAGAAAACTTCTGAACCTGCTGCCCTGCTTACTCCATCTGCTGCATAAGATATCAGTCTCATGGAGGAGCTGACGATAGAATTTAAGATGGATAGCTGGAAGGAGACTTTCTCATTCACCCCCCCGCAGCCAATGTACCTTGTAGAGTATCTCCTAGCTCTTTCAGGAGATCTCTTTGTAGCCTTTTAAAGTGAGTGAGGTAGTTCAGCGATTGGAATGTAAAAGTCGCTGATGAAAAGACACACTTCCCATATCTGTCCATCATTCAAGAATCTTTGTTTGGAGGATGAACAGATGAGGACGTCTCAGAAAGTTCCTTTTTGGTGGCTGCAGCCACCACCATAGCATCTACAGGTACACCCTTTGTGAGAAAATCTTTTCCAGTAGGGGCTGACAAGAACTTGTTTGGCCTCCGAGGGACTGGCTCCATAGTGTCAGGTGACTCCCACGCCTTTCGACTGACCAAGTCCATTAGCTCATCGAAGGGCAGAGACACCCAGGAGGCTGAAGGTTGAGATCCTAAGGCCTTCAGGTACACTGACTTCTTATCAGAAGGGGTGAAGGTTTTCCAGCTGCCCCTCTGCTTAAGGATCTCCAGGATATCTGCAAATGAGATATCATCAGAGGACGACCGTGGGGACCCTTCTAACTCCTCAAGGTCAGTATCTGAGGTGACAGACTCATCAGGGGAGTCTATATGCTTCCTCTTGCAAGTTCTCTTCTGAGGGGGCTCCTCAGAAGGGTATACTGGGGAGGCATCAGAAGAAAGGGGTTCACCCAATGGGGATCCTGAGGCTCTGAATCTCTGCAGTCCTGTGGATGGGGTGGTGCCGAGACAGTAGCCAGTGCCTTAGGGAGACAAATGCCTGTATCCCTATGTAGAGCTGTAGAGGGGGACAGCACACTCCTCATCAGCTCGAAAGCAGATCCCACTGGTTCTGAGGATGTAGCCGGCTCAGAGGAGATGGAGGACACCCCTGGCTCCAGGGACATCGGTTCTAAGGCTGATGTGGGAGCCGAGCTCACACGAGCTGACGCACCGAGGGGTAGACTCGGAACCAAAGAAGTTCAGGACTGAGCATCCCCCCGGGGCTGGCTGGAGAACCCCGGCTCCCAGACACTCTGGATGGTGCCGAGAGAGTCTGAGCAGATGTCTGTTCTATAATCTCTGAAGGGGGTCCCGAAACCGATGGTTCTACAGTAAGCGGTACCAGACACTCCTGCTCCGAGGGTCCAGCTTGGCTCAGAGTAGGAACAACAGTGGATGCAATAGTCTTGGGAGGCTCCAAGACCTGATGGGTCAGAGCTGAGAACAATTTGGCCAGCGCCAGCAACTTCAGGAGTCTGCGCACCACCCGCTCCACGTCATCATCAGATAGGCTCCTAGTGGACCTGGAGGATAAAGAAGGAGAACAAGATCTCTCCAAAATGGGAGATCTCAAAGTAGGGGAGACCAGTGGAATGTCAATGGAGCAGCTCCGAGACACGGTATCTTGTGGCTCTGAAGACCTTGGGGCTGAAGAACCAGGCTTGTCAATAATGATGACCTCCATTGGTTCCAAGGACTGTGGAGCTGAGGAGGTAGATGGTTTAGAAAGTTTTGATAATTTTTCTGGAGGCTCCGACTGAGCTGAAGAGACAGGTGATGGCCTTTTGGATGGTTTGTCCTTCTTTGAAGAAGAACAGGATGAAGAAGAAGCACTCTGCACAGCTTCCTCAAAGGACGGCTTTAGGAGACCCTTGAGAATCAATTTGTTTCTCCTCTCCTGTAACACGCGTGCACTAAAGGAGTGGCAGAAAGTACAATCCTCCTGTAAATGAATAGCCACTAGACAGCATATGCAAATGACATGTCCGTCTGTGATTGACATTTTCTGTGTACATTTCTGAAATTTTTTTAAAGCTTGAAGGCTTATGCTCTTTCTCTCTAGATTCCTTAGACATGATAGAGAAAGTTCCCAACAGGATTACAAGGCAACTAACTCAGATATATATCACACTCTAATCTAAAAAACACTGCACATCTAAGAGAAAGATAAATTAGAAACCAACTAACTCTAACAAAGGGAAGAGCACTAGGACCTCTAACTTAAATGGACCTAGATACCAAGGAACAACAAACACACGCAGACTCTAATACTACCAGCCCTCTAACTAAAATGGGCAATTAGCTCTCTAATTTAAACAAGCTAAATGACCAACTAACTAAGTGCAGTAGTATACTAAGCAACATACCACTACAATAACTATGGGATACAAAAAGGCCTGTGGAAAAAAATGATGGCCCAACAACAGCAACCAAAAGCAGAAAGAGATAAAGTAAGCTACATGCTAAATCTAACTACCTAATTCTATAAAAATGCTATAAATGCAAGAATCCGAAAATTTTAAGCTAACTAAGTGAAAAAAGACAAAAACTTAGCCGTGGCCAAGAAGAGCACATCCAACCTCGTAAAGTGGCAAATGTGATCTAGGGAGTTGCACCACTGCATCATGGAATACTTACCTGCCACGAGCCAAGTTTGAAACTTCCAGCTGTGTATTCGGCCGAGTCGGAGCCGAGGATTGGCTCAGAACCCATCCATGTAAGAATGAAGGCGAGATAGGACAACATAAAATCTAAATGTGGTTGAACACCTAAGCACAAGCAAAATGAAGTAGGAAGAGGCACAATATATATAGATATATATATATATATGTATATATATATATATATATGTATATATATATATATATATATATATATATATATATTTTTTAGTAGAAAGTGAGGAGACAGAAGATAATTCATGGTTAAGAAGCCAAAGGGGTGGGCCTTCACAACTGGTCACGCTGTACTCAGTAGAATGAGCTGATGCAATGGGTTGGCCTTCACAACTGATCTCACTGTACACAGTAGAATGAGCTGATGCAATGGAACTGAGAGAAGTGTCCAATATTAAATTTATAGTAGAGGTGGGCAACTCAAAAGCCACCAGGCTTTGACCACAGCGGTTGGGTGAGTGTGTAGAAGTAGAAGATCAGTGCAGAGGTAAGGATTCAATTCACTAAGCCTAAAATACAGTTGCAGTTTAAACAGATATGCAGCAAATATTGTTTTAGTTAATCAGAAGTGCAGAAAACAGCTGAAAATAAGCAATTATCTTTTGTAGTCTCATAGTAGGTTTTTGGAAAACAGCAGAGCATGGGCAGAAAGCCAAACTCACTGCAGCTTTGAGCAAACTAGCACAGACTGGTTTAAACACTGGTTATTTAAGGCAGAGAAACAGGAACCTGGCAAAGTTCAAATTATCCAATCAAAAAACCCTAAACAAACCCCTGTAGCAGTAACTCTAGTTAGATAAGACCAAACTGAAACCTCCTCCCATGAAGCAACAGCTAGGCTCCTCTAGACAAAAGATTAACTGTGCTACAAGCTCCAACGGTCACAAACAGTACTAGATTCAGCTCTATGCTAGTGTTTTTCAAATGCAGCAACAAGTAAAATGAACAGATCAAGCAGGGAAACTTAAAGGAGACAACAGTGTCTTGCAATTCTAAGTTTTTATGGAGAAAGGTAGAAGGCATTCTCATGGGTCTGCCCATGAGGATTTCATGAGAGGACAATTTTCAAGGAGCACTAACTGCACTTCCAATACTAAATAAAACTAAACATAATGTTTCTGTCTACTTAAGACCAGTTTCCTCACAGATTTTAGCTAATCTTACTTTTAATGTTCGATTGGCTCTTTCCACTGTTCCTGAAGCCTGCAGTCTGTAGGGACAATGGACTTACAGTTCAATGTTCAAAATCTTACAAAGTTACTGTATTACCTGGCTAGTAAAATGAGAGCCCTGATCAGACTGTATGCAACAGGGAACGCCAAATCTAGGAATTAACTCAGTTAAATTGTTTTGCTACTGTGTGTGCATCTTTCTTTTTACATGGATATGCTTATTTATACCCATGCAGAAAAAATGTCAACTGCAATTAGTGTGCATCCACATTTTTGCACTTGACGAAGTTCAATGAAGTCCCACCACAAAAAACAGAATGGTTCCCAAGACTTTTTCAGTGTTTGAACAAGTGCAGATACTGATTTAGACACATTATGTTCTAAACAAATTACAGAAGTATTTACAAAATATTGAGCAACTTCTGAGAGATGAGGGACATACCAGTTAGTGGGAATATGGTTTATTAATGCACTTTTGCCCAGATGAAAAGGTAGGTGGTAGGTTTTTACCAATTGATTTAAGAAATTTTGTGGAGGGACTAGTTGACCATCTGGACACAGCAAAAGGTGTGGAGATCGACTGCAGCCATTACTTATGGACCTCCTTCTATCAGAGTCCTCTGTCTAGTCTTGTAAAGACAATAACTAATGTAAAGAAAAGTTATTATTTTCATTTAATTGCTGCAAAAATATAACCTGGACAGGTTGTCAGTTCAGCCTGTCTTCCTGCAAAATCTGCAAAAGTATTACCCTTTGTCACAAAGGAATCATCAGTTTATATGTGGCAAATTTCACTAAAGAGATTTCCATTGGTAATAATAATGCAACCCAGAACCATGGGCCATTAATATGAACCAGTGCCCCCCCCCCCCCCCTATCTTCAAGTGAAGGAAAAAAAGGCACTTAGCTCTAATAAGCTGATCACAGCAATGGACTTATTACAGTTAGTTCTACACCCCCCAGCTATTCCATTAAAGAGCAAAAAAAAAAAAATTCCTTTTACACCAACCATGTGGCCAGATGCATAACACACACATCCTCCCTCCTACCCCCAGCCATTCAGGTCCCATTTCTATGCCCTGCCCTAACCCTCCTTTAACTTTATTACTTTTGTTTAACTGTAGGAAATTGTTTACTTCAGTTTATACCCTGCCTGAACAGAGCACTACAGCACTCAGGTTTTAGTTAAAAAAAAATCTGTAGCAAACTACAAGTAGTTGCTATAGTTCAGACCACACATGGAGCTCTAAAGTGCTCAGGTTTGATCACAAATGCAATACCGATTTTAAAAAGCTGGCATTGCATTAATAGGACACTGAGATTGGCTGTTCTTGCCCCCAGCACTTTGCACCCAGGGCAGTTGCCCTTTTCACCCCGCCCTAGCTATGCTACTGAGGTATCTAATAAATCATTAACAAAAACAGTGTTTTTTAATGGCTGTCTCTGCTGATGTTAAATAACCCCTTTCTTTCCAAAGTGTATCAAAATCAGGAACTACTGCATAAGCATAATGAGAATCTATAAAAGTTGTTGCTGACTGATATCTGCCAGTATTACAGGCTTAGCTATTTGAACAGATGCATTTCTATTTAATTGTCCAGTTAATAAAATTCTGTCTTGCATGCACATGGAAAAAGCTGTGAGGTGTTCAACATTATCTTTTGGAATATAGGAGCCATCCACGAAAATAATTAGATCTGGATTCTGTAAAAGAACATCTTTCAAATTTAATGTAGGAGGAAGCATAAGGTTGGTAACAAACTGCACAATCATGGGGTTCTCCTTCATCTACTGTACGGATTAAAGAAGCAGAGTTAAGTGGTTGACATCAAACAATCTGTTAAGATAGGTTGTTATGTAAAGACAACTCACATTTAGACAATCGTTGTTGTTGTGTCTGTCGGCTTTTCCTGGTTAGGGGTCGCCATAGTGGAACTCCGGTCCGGTAATGATTGGCAGTAGATTTTTACGTGCCAACTTGCTGGGCCTGAGGCACAACCTTCAACGAAGGTACGCCCATCGTACTGCAGGTAAATGTTGTGTTTTAGTCTTTACTGATAAAGCTTCTACAGACTGTGGAATTACCAGTTAAGTCTTGTGCTGGAGTGTCAGTGAAGCTGCCTTATCTGCTATGTGTGCTGTCTCAGCCACTGCCCTTAGGGAGTGGGGGAGGGTTGCAGCTACAGGATCAAGATTCGTACTGAAATAAGCAACAGGTCTAAGACCATAATTTCTACACTGTGCTAATAATCATATTCCTAATTTATTTCTTTCACTACAAAACAAAAAAAAAATCTTACAGTAATTTGGCAACCCAGATGCAGGAGGATTTAAAAGTAATGTTTTCAATTGCACAAAAACTTGTTCATGGTAATCCTTCCAAGGTAAATATTCAGGGGTGTCTTTCTTTAATAATTCCAACAGACGTGTCCTTGCTTCTGCATAGTTAGAAACCCATTGTCAAGAGTAATCTGTTAACCCCAGTAAAGCTTGCAACAGTTTTAATGTAGTAGGATATGGTACAGTTTGGATCACAGCAATATGGGAAGGTAAAATCTGTCTAGCGCCTTCTAAAATTAGATGCCCTAAGTACTGAACCCCGTGATTTCCACACTGCAATTTATCTTTATTAATTTTAAATCCCAATTCTGCTGAGTTAAAATAGTATACTTGTTTACAGACACGTGAAGTTCTTGAAGTTAAGAGTAAATCATCACTGAATGAAAGTGGACCTACAAGGAAACTTAATC
Organism: Protopterus annectens; assembly: GCF_019279795.1. Lineage (NCBI taxonomy): Eukaryota > Metazoa > Chordata > Ceratodontiformes > Protopteridae > Protopterus > Protopterus annectens. The sequence continues at coordinate 98,446,590 of NC_056738.1, read as the reverse complement.
TTATCTAACCGTTTCTTTATTTCTTTGGAGAAAAGGGTGGGATGTTCCACATACCCTTAAGGTAATCTACTCCAAGTGTGCTGCTGTCCTCTATAAGTAAATGGAAGTATGTGTTGGCTATCTGGATGCATAGGGTTGGAAATGAAAGCAGATGAAATATCTGCCTCTAAGAAGGTTGTGGAATCTGAAGAAATAGAACTCAATACTGTTGCAGGATTAGGAACATCTGGAAATGTTGGTACTACTACATCATTTACTGCATGTAAATCTAATACAAATCTACATGTTCATTTCCTGGTTTCTTAACTGGTAAAGCTGGAGTATCACAAGGAGTGAAAGTTGGAACAATGATACATTGTTGTAATAAGGCAGAAGTATGTTCATTTCCTTTCTCTGCTTCTATCAACAAAGGATACTGCACTACCATAGGCAGGTGCTCACAGGGCTTTAATGATATACTTACAGGCTCTGTGTCCTTTGAGTCCGACCACACTTTCATGGGCACTTCTGGGCTGCAGAGGGATAGCTTTTAATTCCTCCAGTCCATACCACCATTTTCTTCATTTTATGTGATAAAAGCAAAATAGGGATCTTCATGTCTACAGATGGTATTTGAACATAATCCTAAAGATTCATAAGGAACGTCTAAAAATATACCATCAGGCATGCAATAAATAGTACACTGAAGTCTACACAGTATATTGTCATTCAGACTGGCATTTAGTCTTAACTGCCATTTGGTTTCCTTAATTTCAACCTCTAACTTGGGGTCCCCTCCTCTCTTTGTGATGTACACTCGGTCAATGACAAAAGGTATAAACCTTTTAAAATTGTTGCAGTTAATACTGTGCATATAAAGGGCACTTGTTGATTTCCTGTTCTTATTATCCGTAGTATGCTTGGCAATCCTATCCCTCAACCTCCTCATGGTTTTACCCACGTAAAATCCTGAACATGTAATGCAAGTTGCAACATATACTACCATTTCAGTGTTGCAATTGCATCGTCCTGGACATTGGAGGTTCCTGTAATACCCAAGCAATTTCAACATATTGTCCATCATTGCTGAATGTAAACCAATTACAGGCCCCACATTTGCTCATCTGGGACCTATACATTTTTGTCTGATCTCATGCCCTGCATTTCCAACAATATTTCTATTTCCTGTATTTTAAAATATAGAAGGAAAGAATTTTAGACATGGTAGTACTATAAGCAACATTAAGCAGAAATTATATGGCACTGTTGCAACATGTGAAACACTGAATTTAAACTTATGTGAATTTTTAATGTTTGTCAAAAAACATCTTTGTTTATTTTGGTATTCTTCATTCTTTGTTGTTGATTTCTTATTATTTTATTGACAAGGAAGTTACGTATGAGGGTTGGCTATGTTAATTAACGTGACTAAGGGACTTGGGCATAATTCTGATGAAGCCTATGAAGGTGAAAGCGCTCAGTCATGCTTTTGTGTGATTACTTTGTGACTATTTGTCAATAAATCGTTCAGTTTTAATTTCCGGTTTGTTTGTGGTTTAGTTTTTATTTTTTACATTTTTTAGTTTTTTTATTTCGTGGTTACTTATTTCACCAGTGCCCTATCTGACGGCAATTAAAGCAAGCATTTAAACATGGTGCACCTTGCTGTAAACAGTGGTGAATCAGGGAGATAGTAATTTTGCTGATACTGTCCTGGGGGTTGCTGAAAGAATTGGAGTGTACGTCTTGCCCCGCAATTTTTATCTTACCCTTCCCCACCCTCTGGAGTTGATACTGAACTGCTGGAGCTGAATATCTACTAACTTTCTTTTTCTTCTCGATGTTATCTGTTACATATTGTGCCTGATTTATAATTTCATGAATGCCTAAGCTTGACCTTTTTCGTCTATTTTTTATAGGTGGTAACAAACCCTTTACAAAAGCTACTGACAACCCATTGGCTGTCATGCCTTCTGGAGGCTCTGGATGTCCAGAGAAAGCTTCAGAGGCATCTATCATGTGCTGCAAAATGCAACAATAAATAGATTCATTATCTTTCCGCATAATAACTTTTATTCTTGCACATTAGGGGTAGGGGGCACATTGTAGTAATGGCTTTTAGGAGTTTATTTCCAGCAGCTATAAATTCTTCATCTGTATGCTTCGGAACATTGTCATCTATGTAAGATTTATCCCATATTTTCCTAAAATATCAGGAGGTATGAGGGCTTCAGAAATTGGGTAATAATGTGCCTGTTTTTGCTCATGATCTCTTATAAGGAAATCTTTTTAATTTTCCCATATATTTAGCCTTTGTCTCATATTACAACTGTTTCCCTTTATTAGCTATATGTGTTAACATTTGATCTGAAGGTATTACAGTAGGTATCAAATGATGTTGCTGATGGAATCTGGTGTTATAAACCAACTCAGAGGGATGACTAGAAGCGCTAGAAGTAACTTGGGCTGTATCTGTGGAAGTGGTAGCTGTTTCTGCAAAATTTACTTCCACCTGCCTCTCAGAGAGAAAGAACTATCAGCTTCTTGAGGAATAGCTGAGTCATAAGGTGGAGGGGGTGCAGAAGGTAATGGAGGCCAGTCAGCATCTGATAATTCTGGCTGCATGACAGTTTTTCTAGCTATCTTAATGGATGCATTCACCAAGAGTGGGATTTTTCGTCAGCACATTTTACTAAGGTATTTACTGTTCTATTAACTGCCTGCAGTTGTGACTTCAGTTTAGCTAAGCTATGTTTTAAGCTTCTAACTACAGATTACTTTTCCTTATTTTTAGATTCTTCTTGCCAGTCATTAATATCTGACCAACAAGAGGTTAGTACGTTATTACTCTTTTGTTTTAGTTTATTTTTTAGATTTTCTAACATTTTCTTAGCAAAAGTACCTTTTACTGAAAAATGTGAAGTGATATAATTTTTATTGAGCTCAGATCATTTTACCAAATAATTACAACTGTCTTTTCCATACTTTTTAAACATACACCATCCTGGAGTCCCATACTTTGGTTCTTTTAAACCACTTGCCTGGCACCCATTGTAAAAGCCACTCTCCTACCAAAAGGATAGAAATGCAACTATAATTAGGGTCCCTATTATTCCCAATGAAGGAATCCTTTCTGTTCCTTTTCTTTTTATTTGATTAGAACTATTCATAATGATACTCTGTCCTTTTAACAAAGAAACCCAGCCCTTGTGCCAAGGATACCATATTCTTGTGTATATCGATTAGACCCTACTAGTACACAATTAAATAGTTTAATACTGTTAGCATGAGTACTTGCACACACAGCTAATTTTCCAAGTGTATACAATCTATCCGCTCACATGCAATCAGAACTAGTGAAGAAAGGTTTAGTAAAGCCTATCTGCAGAGACTTTAGACTCTGCTAAGATTTTAAAATTGTGTATTGAGAAACTTGCCTGATAGAAAACCTGTCACTCTTTTGAGCCTACTGCCAATTTCTAATGCAACATCATACAAATGGCTCAGAAACTCAAGTAGACATGGCACCAAACTGTTAAGGTACCCAATAACTTTCACATGACACAGTTCAGCAGAGAATAATAATCTCCTTTATTGCAAAGAGAAACATGTAAGTGGGAGACTAGGAACTCAAGGTCCTGTCTCCCGGAATTACAGAATACTGGATTTTTTATATATGTATTTTTTATTAAATGCAACATTATTGTAACAATCCTAGAACAACAACTGGGCAATTAAATAGACAATAGGAAAGAGGAGGCTGGAACTTATTGGAGAAAACTGGCAAAGGAACCATGGTATTGGGAGCAAATAACTGGAGAGGGAAAGATTGATAGAATGGGAAAATGCCAATAATTTATTTGGACTACAGGTTAGAGATTCTCTTCCATGTCAAGGACTGATATTAGAGTATAGGCAAAGAGAAAGAAATAGGGTATCCTAAACGAAAGGCTAGCACTGGTCGAGTTTTTAGTAGAATCTAGAACAGAAGTTGCTATTAAAAAGGAATAATTAGTAGAGCGTATAAAATATTGCATGATAACTGTAAGAATCAATCAGAGGAGGTTAGAAAGGATTGGGAAGAGAGACTGGATAAGCAATTCACAAAGAAACAATGGGAGGATATATGTATGTCTCCCAAATATGCAATAAAATGTAGAGAATTTAACATTTTTGCCTGGAAATGTTTGTATAGATATTTCTATACCCCAAGCAGACTCCAGAGAATTTTTTCTCAGGCAGACAGCAAGTGTTGGAGGTGTGACAGGGAAGAAAGAGATAATTGGGAACATATTTTCTGGGAGTGCAGTGAATTGGTAGGATGCACTGTCAGAGATGCTGGGTAGGCAGATTGGTCTGAAGAGGGAGATGATTTTTCTGAGCTATGATACAGAATTGGAATTGCCTAGGCATGGTAAGGTCTTGCTGTGTCTAATAATGGTGGCTGCCAAAAAAGCAGTTACTAGAAAATGGAAATCAAAATCTAATCCAACTATACTAGAAGTAGTGAATATAGTAACAGAGATAAAACAACTGGAATTGAGATCTTTAGAAAGGGATAGACACAAACTACACAGGAAAAAGTGGGAATTGTGGGAACAATACATACAAGGGAGGAATGCGGTTTAAAAGGTGGCAGGACTTAAATGAGCTATGTAATGTTTGACTAAAAGAGATTGGGTAGATGATAAGTGATGTATAATGTTTGCAGCTGGGAGTGTACAGTATGGTTTGTGATGTAAAATGCTTGCAACCAGGATTGTGATGATGTGCCAAAGATTCCAAGGACAACCAGAAGGCATTCTATAGCTATGTCAAGAATCTTAATGGCAATGTTCAGATCTGCTCTGAGCTACAACAGAATGGCATTAAATATACTGATCCCAAGGATATTACCAATATCCTGGCAGATTGATTCAGTGCAAAATTCACCAGTCTCTCACCCCCTAAAGGGCCCATCTCAATACCGAAAGATTGACAAATTCTGGTAATAATGGCCACACAGGTAAAAAAACACACTCTCCAAAGCTAAGAATACAGCATCCATGGGACCAGACAACATCTCAGGCTGTGTACTACATGAACTACAAAATGTACTGGCACCTCACCTAAGTGTCATGTTTAACCATAGATGAACTACAAAATGAACTGGCACCTCACCTAAGTGTCATGTTTAACCATAGCCTTACCTCAGGCTTCGTGCCAACTGAGTGGTGCACAGCTATAGTTATCCCACTCCACAAGGGGGGCTCCATCTTGGATCCCAGGGAACTACTGCCCCATCAGTTTGACGAGCCTGATCTGCAAGGCCATGGAACGTATTATCATGGAACTTATAAACAAAGACATTGGCAACCTTCAAATACTGGACCCCATGCAGTTTGGGTTCATGAAGGGCTGATCTTGTCTCCTGAACCTGATTGACTTCTTCGAATCAGTCTCCAGAGTCATGGTCAAGGGTAAGGTGGTCCGCACAGCATATCTGGACCTCGCCAAGGCCTTGGGCACCATCCCCACACTCTGGAATCCTAGATAAACTTACTAAGCTGGGCATTAATCCCTACATCACTCGATGGGTTGCCAACTGGCTTACAGACAACAGAACCCACATTCTAAAAGTAGCTGACTCCAAATCCAGCACCAGACAAGTGACAAGTGGAGTACCTCAGGGTTCAGTCCTGGGACCGCTCTTGTTTGGCATTTACTTCTCTGAAGTATAGGCCAACACTAAGGGACTCTGTCTAACAAAGTTCGCAGATGACTGCAAACTGGGAGCCATTATTGAATCCCCAAATGATGTGGATATTCTACAAAAAGGCCTTACAGAAATAGATGCTTGGTGCCTGAGCCATGGGCTCAAGCTCAATGTCAAGAAATGTATAGTTATCACCTTTGGGAAAAAACATGTACCAGTGAATTACCACATAGGTGGCAGTACACTAAACACCGAAAGTGTGATAATGGACTTAGGGACACAGGTGGACGGTGGTCTCACCTTCGATAATCACGTTTCCACAACAGTCAGGAAATCCTATGTGGCACACCTTATCACTAAGGGCTTTTCATCCAGAAAAAAGGAGGTCATTGTCCCACTGTACTCATCCCTCATTAGACCCATTATAGAATACAACACCCCATTTGGTATGTATCTCTCAAGACACCTGCAACAACTGGAAAGACCACAGAAATACCTCACTAAAAGAATCACAGGCCTAAAGCAGATGACCTATGCTGACCATCTAAAAAAACTCCACCTGTACTCTGTCACATATCATCTACTCAGAGGCGATCTCTGCTTAACATACAAGGCCATGTCAAACCCAGAGATGTTGGACATGCTACACTTAAAGAAATCCCAATCTCTCAGAGGCACACACTCCAGGGATCTAAACCTTGTCATCACAATGAACAAAACATGCTGGAGGGATAGTTTCTGACCCAGAGACTCACCAGACTCTGGAATAGACTGCCCATACATGTCAAGAAGAGCGCCTCTTTGGCCCTCTTCAAAAGGAACCTTGATGATTGGATGGAAGATAGGAAATTCACCCCGGGGATCATGTCAGTTGCCCTGCTAGACAGGGGTCCAGGGAAGTAAATACTGTGGGAAGAAATAGCCAGGGAATTGTTATGGCTAGGCTTGTATAGGCCCTAGGGTCGATAGCCTAGTACCAACCTATGAACCTATGGTTTGTGGTTTGTTTTCATTTGTATAAATGTATGATTGCCTGTGTAGTAAGTGATGGCTTAATAAAGATGTTCCTGGTTTAAAAAAAAAAGCAGGAATTGAATAATTTGTGTAATGTTGCTTAGGTTATATGATATATATAGCAATATACAGTGGATATAAAAAGTGTACACACCCCTGTTAAAATGCCAGTTTTTTGTGATATAAAAAAATGAGACCACAATAAATAATTTCAAAACTTTTCCCACCTTTAATGTGACCTATAACCTGTACAATTCAATTGAAAAGCAAATAAATCTGTTAGGGGAAAAATACAAAAAATAAAAACATACAATAAGCTGGTTGCATAAGTGTGCACATACTTAAACTAATACTTTGTTGAAGCACCTTTTGATTTAATTACAGCATTCAGTCTTTTTGGGTAGGAAATTAGCAGCAGGGCACATCTTGACTTGGCAATATCTGCCCACTCTTTCTTGTAAAAGCGCTCCAAATCTGTCAGATTGCGAGGGAATCTCTTGTGCACAGCCCTCTTCAGGTCACCCCACAGATTTTCTATTGGATTTAGGTCTGGGCTTTGGCTGGGCCATTCCAAAAGTTTAATTTTCTTCTGGTAAAGCCATTTTTTTGTTGATTTGGATGTATGCTTGGGGTCATTGTCATGTTGAAAGGTGAAATTCCTCTTCATCTTCATCTTTCTAGCAGATGCCTGAAGGTTTTTGGGTCAAAAGTGACTGGTATTTGAAACTGTTCATAATTCCCTCCACCTTGACTAAAGCCCCAGTTTGAGCTGAAGAAAAGCAACCCCAAAGCATGATACTGCCACCACCATGCTTCACCGTAGGGATGGTGTTCTTTTGGTGATGTTAAGTGTTGTTTTTACACCAAACGTAACTTTTGGAATTGTGGCCAAAAAGTTCAATCTTGGTCTCATCAGACCATAACACATTTTCCCACATGCTTTTGGAAGACTTGATGTATTGTTTTGCATATTTTAGCCAGGCCTGGATGTTTTTCTGTGTAAGAAAAGGCTTCCGTCTTGCAAGCCTACCTTAAAGCCCAGACATATGGAGAATACGGGAGATTGTTGTCACATGTAGTACACAACCAGTACTTGCTAGAAATTCCTGCAGCTCCTTCAGTGTTGCTGTAGGTCTCTTGGCAGCCTCCCTGACCAGTTTTTGTCTTGTCTTTTCATCAATTTTGTAGGGACGTCCAGTTTTTTGCAACATCACTGTTGTCCCATATTTTCTCCACTTTTTGATGACGGTCTTCACTGTGTTCCATGGTATATCCAATGCAGTGGAAATTTTTTTGTACCCTTCTCCTGACTGATACCTTTCAACAATGAGATCCCTTTGATGCTTTGTAAGCTCTCTGCGAATCATGGCTTTTACTGTAGCAGGCAACTGAGTAAATGTCAGGAAAATCCCACTAGGACAGCTGAACTTTATTTGGGGTTAATCAGAGTCTCTTTAATTGATGGCAAGTGTGTACCCAAGAAGACTGAATGCTGTAATTAAATCAAAAGGTCCTTCAACAAAGTATTAGTTTAAGGGTGTGCACACTTATGCAACCATATTATTGTACATTTTTTATTTTTTATATTTATTCCCCTAACAGATTTGTTTGTTTTTCAATTGAATTGTACATTAAAGATGGGAAAAGTTTTGAAATGATTTATTGTGGTCTCATTTTTCTTTTACATAAAAAAATGGCATTTTAATAGGGGTGTGTACACATTTTATATCCACTGTATGTGAAGCAAAATGTTTGTTATGTTAGTGTGATTACTTTTATATGAATGTAAATTTGTCTGTGTCACAAGTGATAATTCAGTAAAGGTGTTTGGAAAAAAAAAAAACAACTGCGCAATTAAAAATGAACACTATAGCATTAATTTTAATCTTATGACTACTTATTACTTTCTATATTAGATATGAGTTCCAACTTCTATAAAATACCTTTCTACACAGAGCAAATCTTTTTGCATTTACTCTGTCAGCAGTTGCTAATATTAGACAGGAAGCAAATCAACAGATACATACTGAAGAACTTTCAGAAATCCATCTTGTTATGAAACCATATTAGAAATGAAATGCATACACTAACATTTTCCCTTCTCTGTATACCTCACCCTTCTCGGTCCATAGTCTACATCCTGGTTATTCCCCATCACCTGCAGTACTAGTGTGATGTCCTAATTCCTTTATAGTCAGCATTCCTTAGTCACAGATATATATATATATATATATATATATATATATATATATATATATAAAATTAGAACTCAGGTGTATTCCTACCTCTCTGTGCTCCATTGTTTACTTGAACTGTAGTCAATGAATATTAATATTCGAGTTGATAAATACAATTTAATTGTGCTGTGGTAAATACATTATCTGAGTATGCAAAGTTTTGAGTTTTCTCCTAAGAGCATTCTCCGCACTTTAACTGTAACAGTATTCTTTTATACACAGCCTAACATATTCAATCAGTATAGGTGAGCTTGTTGTAGTTTACAAATAATATTTTCAAACATTATAGACGATTCCTGCTTCCTGGTCCCCCCAACACACACACACTCCCTGCTTTAGCCATAATAGTGCATATCACGTTTTGGCCTGGCAGCAATATTTGGCTTCATATGCATAAGATGGCTTTCCTTTAATGAGAACAGGGAAGGAAAAAACTACAGTTACTTAGGAACTTTAGTTTTCTTCTACTTTTATTTTTTAATCTTCAAAAAAAACAGGTGAACGTACAAGGAAATTGTTCAGTGACTTTGTCAAACTAATGGAAGCAAAGGTAATGTATTGTTGTGATTTGTTGGCATTGATATGATTACTGTTACTACATCTAACAGTATTTTTTGATGAATGGGTAATAATAGTGTCTATGATTCTTGTATTCCTGACAGTGATATTTCGGTCACAAAGTGCTGTTTTGGTTGTATTATTGAGTGTATCAATTACTGTTTATACCTAATTAAAATGTGAGCAGATGCATGGCTTTTGTATGCCCCCTGCTTATTTGTGACTGAGGGTATATCATTTTTTCTCCAGGATAGTATTTTGCAGTATGTTACTGCTGGCTTTACAGCTAGGATAAAGAAATGGACAACTGTTCCATAGGGACTGGACTTAACTATACCATACAGCAGCCTGATTTAAGTGCTGTTTTGTTGCACTGTAGTAAACCTATACGAATCATCATTATCTTGTTTTCTAACTGTTGGGTTTTAGTATTATTGAATTAATAATTTAATAAAATATTCCATTTACCATTAAGTATCAATGTCATAATACTACACTTTAGACATTCTAGCCGTAGCATTGATAGTTGACACTGCTTAAAATATGCATAAATACAGAGCAGAACATTCATATATACGTGCAGTTGTTGAAACTAAAAGTAGGCAGTGCAGTGTAGCACTCAAATATTGTTCATATTTGACAAAGGAGTACATTTTGTTCCACTTTATATATAGGGCACCCATTGAGAATTATGAGCATAAGTAGAAAATTGAGTTTGTTTCTGGGTGACTTGAACGACTTGATAAGATTTAATACTTATTATTAATTAGATGCAAATGAGTAGACTAGAGTTGAGATGCCCATGTTTTTTGTGGAAACCTCTGACACTGGAGTAGTTTAAAATGCAAAAGTCGTATCCTTATGTCAGGTTGTAGGTACACAGCAAGTTGTATGTGACTCTTAGAGATATCTGAATGCTTTCAGACTTGCTGTTGTCCTCAGACCAATTCTTTAAAAGTAAAACATTCAGAAAGATTATCACTGGTCTTCATTGCGGCTAATTAATATTTACACTATAAAGTCTGGAATATTCTGAAGTTGCTGGTTGTAAACCTGTAGTGCATAATATGAAACTGGATATATCAACTCCAAAAAACAAACAAAGCCAAAAACAAAGTAGTAAAAAACAAACAAAAAAGGCAGACACTGGATTTTCAAGTATAAAAGGTTAGCGATTTATTGGTCTGAAGAAGCTGAGTGGAATAAAACTTGATGAAACTGGATATATGTCAGTGTGACTTGTTTTCTATTAAGGTGAGGTACATTTTTCTGAACTCTTCCATAAGTAATTTTAAACATGTACTTCAAAGGGAAAAAAGGAACTCTGTACGCAGAGAATAATTAACCATCTTAAATAACGTTTCTGTTTGGATTATATTCCTTTTATTTGATATCATTGTCTGTTTGTTACATTTTTGATGGCACAAAATGTATTAACAACAGTCACAACAGCAATAAAATAATTTTATAAACATCAGTGCAAGGATAAATGGAAATTATTACCGGCATTCTGCAAAAGAAATGCAATAGCATAGGCAAATTGAGATAATTTGAAATAGCAAAAGGTGACGTAAATAAAATACAACAAAATCTCCAGCTTACCATTTTGAGTCTTGTATTTAGTGAAATAGCCATTGTTTTGCATACTATAAGTATAACTTCTCTACAAACAAATGTTCCTATCTAGGATTTATTAAGCTAAGGCATATCCTCTTTGCTATTTCTATATGGCCTGCTTCCTGTTATCATGTGCTACAGCTAACTGTAGCTCCATAATGCAATTCATTTGGTCAATGACCTTAAAAACCAAGAGGTTGATTAGATTTCTACTGTCTAGTACATACCATCTTTGACACAAATATCAATAAATATAGGTGTTTATATTCTCCCATATCAATAATTAGATTGACATTCAACCCAATTAGAAATAGAGTTTGAGTAAGCATTATTGGTAAAGAGAACAAAGCTTCACAAATGTCCCGAAGGTTCCTATTAAACCTATTAAGAAACAAGCATTTCCCAAAATGTGCATCCAATCTCCTGCGACATCCTCTAACATCTCCAACTAAGGGGACTCAAACCTGGGTAGATTCTGTGAAGCCTAGAAGGGATACAGAAGAACCCGAACAAACATTATCATCCAAAATTTTGAATTAATAGGATTTAGTGGCATATCTTGGCGCCCAAAGCAAATCATTCCACTGTTGGCAGGAGATAGATGCTCCCAGCTCTCTTTCTCTTGGATCTTATACCAGTAAATAAATATACCCTTTTAAGAACTTCTGCCCTGTTATCCACAATCCATTGAACCAGCTTTGTGGGTGAATGTTTTATATTTGTAGTTTCCATATCTCTCAGGATAAAAGCTAATATATTTCCCTTTGGTCTGCTTCTGGATTGAAGGAATTTACAAAGTCTAGCTGGTCAATACACCTATTGTTAGCTATTAATTGTTCCCAAGAGCAAGAGTACTGATTTTACCTATTTCCCTTACTACTTGCCCCCATGTAATAACATTATATTGGCATCCATTATGGGAGTCAGGTCAGATAACCAACTGAAAGATTATGAATGATGTGGGCCCAGCATGTACCTCTTCTAATGTGAACGCTGTATTTCAATGATTTGCTTTGGGCTGCAATGTAAAACAACATTACATTGGCATCCACTGTGGGAGTCAGTTCAGATAACCAGCTGAGGGACCTACAAAGAGACAGGGCTCATTTAATATGTTCTATTATCCTATAACTTATAGTCAAACTAGGGTATTGTTACAGCCCCTACTGCTTGCAATTCCCTGAGAGTATGCTCTAAGCCCATCAAACTGAATTAACATAATTGCCTTCTAGTTGCTACTAATGAATGGGGAAGCTAATCCCAGAAGAAACTTAAGCCTTATCCGCTGCCAAGTATAGATTAATATCTGGGAGATCCTGCTCAGTCAGACTTCCTGGGAGCGTAAGGATATCTTGCACCATCCTCAGTTTAGAACTGGTCCAAATACATTTTTGAATTACATGCTTCAATCTTTTAAGGGATTCTGCAGGGAGGAGGTATAAACCAGAGACGAGATAAAGTGATTAGCTGCTTTTAATCTTTATGATTTGCCCAGAAAAATCCCTTCCCACTTTTTAATAAGGGCTGATGTAATTTTAAAAATCTTCTCAAATGTCAGCTTGACATATTCCAGTAAGGTGCAGCGCAATCTCGTTCCAAGATATAACAGATTGCCTGTATTAGACACAAATGGGAACTTTGCAGTAAGTCTACAACTAGCAGAAAATTTCACACATACAACTTTAGTTGTCTCTGTTTTAATTTTACTGCCCACTAACTACCCAAACTCAGTTCTTAGAAAACCAGTTTTAGGTCTCTTTCTGCATCAACAAGAAACACCATTAAATCGTTAGTGTATAATCCAATTTTCCTGGTGTAATGTCCCACCATATGTTACTGCACATAACCCTGTAGGCATTTTGTAGACCTCTAGTCTGAAATAAGATACTGAATACTGTGAGGGATTCAGCTGGTTTATATAAACAGCTGCTTGAGTAGCCATAAAACATCGTATTGATTCCTAGTCTTTATCCGCTTACAGGACTTTTAATCTCTTTCCTGTTAAATACTGGTTATGCCATTTAATGCTTCTGATATATAGCACTAGTGATTAAGGCGATACCTGTAAATAAATTTCATCTAGCAGACTTGGGTTTGATTTTCTTGACTTCTACTTGCATGTTTATGATTGTTAGAGGGTCACTTAATGAGAAATAGGCTAGTTTGTCATTCCAGGAAACAAAGCATTAATCTTAATGGATTTCATAATTTTATCAAAAATCATTAAGTATTTGAAAGTTGCTTTAATTAAAATTTCAGACAGCAAATCATTGCCTTTTTGTGAAGATGGAAATATACAAGTGTTAAGGCCTTTTGTTCTATTTTCCATCTTACAGCCTAGAAGTACACTTTCATTTTTCTTTATTTGTTAATATGCTGTAATTAAACAAGTTGTTTGTCTCCATCCCTGAGCAACTTCCAGTATGTTCTCTTTGCTCACCTGAGTGTTGTTTAGTGTCCTCATTCCTTTCCTTCTCATGTTCCTTAATGTGGCAGGAATATTTTTTATGCTCCTTGCCACACTATAGCTTTTAAATCCACACTGCTGGCAATGCAGGGGTTTAGATATCTCGATCCATATCAGTCATTGCCAAATAATATGTGAAGGGCAACTGTCCTTAAGATTGTGCATCAAATGTGCACTACTGGCCAGGATTATGACCTTCCCAGGATTTCACCAACCTTGCTGTCAGCCTAGTACCTTTCAATGCCATTTTATTAATAGTAACTGAAACTTGACAAAGATAATTTTGCAAGACTGAGTATGCACATGCACACTTACACTCATGTGCATATTTTTTCCCCCAGGATGCTTAGTGGTATTCTTCTAATGTCAGTGTCCCTTTTCTCATAATGGCAGCACACTGTTACCAACTATACCAGTTTAGCATCCAAAGTTCCTCATTAACATTCATTCTTAAAGTAAGCCAGCAATAATATACATATATGGTAGGTATGGCTAAAACATTTTCTCTTTGTATGGTTGGCACCAATAGTCAATACATCACCAAGATCAGACATTACACTTATATTCTAAAAAATAAACCCTCAGCCATCAGTTGTTGAAAATGAATAATAAATATTTTTACTTGAAAAAAATGCAATTAATGCATTCTATAAGATTAAATATTTTTTTTATTTTTTTATTTTACATTTGTTGACCGGGATAGTCCGACTGGATGCATGTCTATTTTCAGCGGAGGCCCAGGGAGAAAAGCTCCAAGGGTAAGCAGATACAGCATTACGTAATACCAGCATTACATATTACAGACTATTTACAGAGATTACATAAGTAAGCAAGTTAAACAAGTTCCACAGGTTACAGTTAATCCTGAGCACAAGTCAGGATTAAATTAAATTACACAGTAAACTGGTTAACAGATTTTTACACATTCTAGAGAGAGTTAGCCAGGCTTGATACATTGACATAGCCAGTTAAGTGACAAATGTTGTTTGAGTCTAGTTTTAAATTGACCTAAGGTGGAAAGTAAGGTAATATCAGCTGGAAGAGAGTTCCAGGATCTACTTACAGAGTTTGCAAAGAGAGAATCACCGGCTGTGTTATTAATTTTGCTAGTCTGAATTAGTAGTTTGTTAGAGGATCGAAGCGGTCTAGGATTGTTATAGGGGGTGATAATATTTTTAAGTGAAGGAGTATTGTCCGGATTATAGAGGATTTTATAGGCCATAATCAGTTGGTTATACTGGATTAGGCTGGGTAGTTCAAGCCACCCAAGCTGATTTAGATTGATGCAATGATGTGTCCTAAAAGGCAGCCCAGTGGCAAACCTGGCAATGTGGTTGTAGCAAATTGAGAGTTTGTTAAAGACAGTCTTGTTTAAATTCGAGAGTAGAGTGGATGCATACAGAAGGGTTGAAAGAAGGTGAGAGCGAGCTATGGCAATTTTAGCTGGAGAGGTTAGGAAGGCTTGTATTCTGTAAAGTGACCCTAGTTTTTTATTGATGGTTTTGATAGTTTGGTTAACATGTAGGTCAAATTTTAGATTATTGTCTATGATGACACCTAATAGTTTTGTAGATGAGTCAGGGGAGATTATTGTGCCATCATTTGATTTTATGGTAAAGGTGAAAGCGGTAGACCTATGTGCTGGTGAAAATAACAGCATTTTAGTTTTTTTGGGATTTAGGATCAGACAATGTTCAGAAAGCCAGTTTTCTATTGCATTAAAGGTGGTCTGGGTAGCTGACCATAACTCTACTGGATATGTGGCTGAGCAAATCAGAGTAGAGTCATCGGCATATTGGATACAGCTGACTTTTGGGATGACAGTATAAAGGTCATTAATGAAGATGGAGAACAGCAAGGGCCCTAGTATAGAGCCTTGTGGTACTCCAAGGGTGTTAGGTAGAAGGTTAGAGAGTTTGTTCTGCCAGAGAACAGCCTTTTGTCGACCATTCAGGTAGGATTGAAACCATTGGAGGGCTCCAGTATCTAGACAGAATGTTTGCACGGTGTGGATTAAAAGTTGGTGATCAACCATATCAAATGCCTTGGAAAGATCCAAAAAGAGGGCTGAGGATATATAATTATTGTTGCGATTATGGTTTATGGTGTTAGTAAAGGCTAGGAGGGCTGAAGTAGTGCTGTGATGAGAACGGAAGCCATGCTGAGTGTCTGCCATAAGGTGATTTTGGATTAGGTGGTGCATGAGTTGTTTGTGAATACATTTTTCCATAATCTTTGCAAGTGGAGAGAGTATAGCTATTGGCCTATAATTGGAGAATTCAGTAGAGCTGCCTCCTTTGTGAAGTGGGATTACATAGGATATTTTCCAGATGGTGGGAATTTTAGCTTCTACTATGGTTCTATTGATTAGTATTGAGACGGGGTAAGCAATAGCATCAGCTGATTTTTGTAGGTACTCGGCAGGGAGTTGATCAGCAGAAAGTGTAGTGGGTTTTAATTTTTTGATCAAGGTATGGATAAGTGAAGTGGCGACTGGTTGGAAGATGAACGCGACTAAGTTTCTAGGGGTGCTACTTTCAGGACCAGGGGAGCTAGGAGGTAGTTGGCTGGCTAGGGCTTGAATTGTCTCAGTAAAGAATTGGTTAAAACTATCAGAAACATCTTCAGGGGTTTTATCAATAGTAGCAGCAGGGATTGGGGTTGAAGTTTGTCCAGGATGTAGTAGATTATTTAAACCTGCCCAAAACTTCTGAGGGTTATTTTGATTTACTGTCTGTAAATTACAGTAGTATTGTTTTTTGTCTTGTAAAATTGATTTTTTGGTTTCGTTCCCGGATTGCCTGTATTTAATGTGATCTTGAGGGTCTTTAGAAGAACGCCATAAAGCCCATGCTTTGTTTCTAAGGGTGATTTTGAGTTTAGACTCTATAGAAAGCCATGGTGCAGTTTTTGCCTTGGTTCTCTTTGAACGAACAGGTGCATGCAAATCAAGGATCTCAAGGAATTTGTTGTTAAAGTATGCTACTGCTTCCTCTAAGGGGAGGTGTTTTAGAATAGACCAATTACATGAGTTTAGTTCTTGTTGGAATTTGGCAGGGTCAAAGTTTTTATTGTTTCTAACCTTTCTGAGTAAGGGTTGTTGGGAATTAATGGGTTTTGTGCTTAATTACATATGTGAGAAGGTGATCACTTAGGCCATTAAGGAGGGTACCAGAGGTGTACAGTTGGGGGTGACTGTTTATGAGTACCCAGTCAAGTATACTTTCTTTTTGGTTGGGTTTACCTATCCTGGTAGGGGTGGATATGATTTGTTTAAATGCATGCAGGTTAATATGGGTGGTTGGGGATTCTGAGGAACAAGTGCCCCAGTCTATGTTAAAGTCTCCAAGTAGTAGGGTTTCTTGGGGGTAGTGACATGATAGCCAGTGCAGGATATCTTCAAATGTAGATATATTGTTACCTGGGGGAATGTACATACAAATTATATTAATGCATTTATTTTTATTAAGTTGCAATTTGGTGGAAAGAATCTCTGAGTTATTAATCTGAGGAGGTTGTATTACATCTATGGTGACATTCAACTCAGATTTATAGAGTACAGCTACCCCATCCCCCTTCCTCGAAGCACGATCCAGCCTGTGTATGTTGTACCCAGGTGGTAACACTTCATTGTCTTTAGTGTTAGGTTTTAACCAGGTTTCAGATAAACAGAGAATCTCATGGGAGTGGACATCCAGAAGTGCATGCAATTCATGTACCTTGTTATTAATGCTTCTAATATTGAGATGACAGACAAGGAGAGAGTTAGTTGGCCTATTAATTGTAGGTTTGTAGCTTAGATTGCAAGTAGAGGGGGTATGTGTATCTGAAATGAGTGGGCCAGGGTTGGGGTGAATATCACCACCAAGTATTAGGTTGAGTCTATACTTGGTGATGAACTTCAGGAATTTGCTTATTAGTTTGTGGTAGTGTTTGGATCTAGAGTTAATGTGCCTGGGGTTGAGATGTTGATAGACTGAACAAGATGTTGGATAGGATCTGGTACTGTAAGTATGGTTGAAGGTGGAAGGATTTACAGCTGGGGTGATAGTATGGCCTTTTGGGACCTGAAATCCCGTGAGAAACTGGTTTTCATACAAGGTAAGGAGGTATGGTGTGAACAAGAGGGGTAGTAAAGAGGAGTATATCATTATCTGTGATTCAGCTAGTGAGTTAAGGAACTGTTTTACCTGGTGATGCAACACCAGAAGATAGAGTGGTGAGGTAAAGGTACTGGAAGGGGGATGGGAGAATGCCAGATGAAAGCTAATAGGTGCTATTAAAATGTAGGTAGTAGAATGGGGGTGGGTGGAATTATCCCAGATGAAAGCAGATAGGATCTAGAAAGTGGGGGAGTGGCTATAGTACTATAAATTTAGAGGTATTGGGGGCAGGGAGGGGAGTGAAGAGAGCCCGAGCGTAGCGGGGCTATTGCAGTTTACAAGGTTTCCTAAGGTGTCCTAAAGCTATAAGGTAAGTATTACAGCTCTTAATGTAAGAGTCAGTTTACTTCAGTTACAGGGGAAGGAGGCAACCACTCAAGTAGAAACAAAGAGCCCTATGGCTGACCAATATGGTGACCTGCTTAATTACAAAGCACTGTAAGTGAAAGCTTAACAAATGCTTTTTGTGTGTGCAACCTACTCTGTTTAAATGTTGAGAGAAACTGATTGCAGTCCTGTAGACACCGTTTTGTAGGGAACTGTAGATTTCAATCTGTTAAATGTTGAGAGAAACTGATTGCAGTCCTGTAGACACCGTTTTGTAGGGAACTGTAGAGTTCAATCTGTTTAAATGTTGAGAGAAACTGATTGCAGTCCTGTAGACACCGTTTTGTAGGGAACTGTAGAGTTCAATCTGTTTAAATGTTGAAACTGATTGCAGTCCTGTAGACACTGTTTTGTAGGGAACTGTAGAGTTCAATCTGTTTAAATGTTGAGAGAAACTGATTGCAGTCCTGTAGACACCATTTTGTAGGGAACTGTAGAGTTCAAACTAAGTCACGCCAGGTCAGCCAAGGGGGGAAGAGAGAGGAAAATCCTAAGCACCTAGATTTGAAAATCATATACATCAAAATCAGTACTTACACATGGAAAAATAGAAGAATGGCTTTAAACAGTCAGACATCATTTTTCAGAAGTACTGATTACAACTATTTTAGTGCTGCTACTAACCACCACTAATGAAAAAAAGATGTTGTATTCCACCTGCCCCTAACTTTTAAATGCATTCAGTAGTTACAGGAAACTCACAGACAATAAATTCCACCATGGGATCTTAGTCCAAAAGTCTTCTATGTACACTTTAGAAAACAATCTAAATGATGCTTCTCAGCAGTTGTTTTTCTGATACTTAAATGTGTCCCACGTTATATATTTTTTGTATATAGTTTTCATTCTGAATACAAGCTTCCTGTTTGGATAGTCACGCACTCTACAGGAGGCTGCAGTCCATTTATGGTAATATAGTCTGAGGAACGAAATAAGCCCTGCCAATGATTGCAAAGAGCATTTTCAGTTTCCAGGGTTTACTGCATTATTTTAAAGAACACCACAGCATTGTACACTCCTCATATTTATGTGCTACAAGATTTACATTTGCATTTTATATAATTCTTATTTTTCTTCTGAAAAATAAGCATGTTAGCTTTAGCTCATGACAGCTTTTTTACATTTCACATGTTTACTGTATCTTTATTAAAAGACAATTGCAGGCTTCGCACAGCCTATTAGTCATATCCAGTGAGCTATAGTGGTCTTGAGCATGTTCAGTTTTGTAGAAATTGTGTTGTATGATTTTGCTTTGCTGCAACGTTTCTTTTCAGCCATTTATTTATTTATTTATTTATTTATTTTATTTTTACATTTTCTCTGTTTAATTTGATCAGTTTGTCTCAAGGATGCCCTTTCATCCAGTCTGATATTAGTTTTGAAACTGTGGAAGCCATGCTTTGATGGGAAGGAAATATTCTGAGCTCAAAAAGTAGACAAGGAAGAAATTAAATAATGCTTGCTGACATTGGTGGCATTCTTATCCTCACTCAAACACCCATTTATAAGTGGTTGACTATTTCATTGAGAAGAGTCATTCATCTTTTAGAAGAATTTCTCAGTTATTTAATCAGATGATTCTATAGTAGATTGTAGAAGAATAGGTTTATGACATGAGAGTGTTTTATGGTAAGTTATACATCAGTGAAATTAAAATATATTGGGGACATTCATTCCCTCTCATATTTAAAAACCTATTTGCAGCATTTGATTTCTTATGCAACCAGTTGCTGGAAATTGCCTGCTAGTAGATGTGTCCTACCCATTGGGTATGACAGGCTACAGTATACATCCTGTTTATCACCCTACTGTAGCTGCAGATTAGGAGAGCAGTTAGTTTTAGTAGTAAAGTAGGTAAATAAGCTGTAGTTGTGCTGTGGGTGCGCTGGAACAAGTTTGAGGCCATAATGTTTAAGCTCTTCTTGAATACAGCTGTACAGTGTATGAACTATAACCCTAAACTTGTAGTTAACTGCAGGCAGGATGGAAGTAAGGGAAAGGTCAAATGATTTTTACAAAATGCTGTGGGCACTGTAACAGCAAAAAAAAAAAAAAAAAAAGGTTTTGACTGATGGATATTTTTTTTATTTATTTTTAATTCCCAAGTCCCTCTTGACATAACTATTGACCCTTCATCTGATCCCTGCACTTTCCCTCCACCCTCCCAGGTATCCATATAATTATTTTCAAACTATCCTTTTCCTATCCCTTAGCTGGGAAGACCCTCTGACTATTCTGGAAAACAGACCTGTCTCCACTAGATGTCACACAGGCAGTGAAGGCTTCCCCACCCTCTCCCTCAGGATAGGATTGCAGGCCATTGGCTCCTTTGTCTTATCCTTCCCAGCTGACCCTACTAACAGACTAAGTCATTTCCTGAACCCAAGTCACCAAAGGTGGAGATGGACTTCTTGTTTGTATGCTGTCATGCCACCAACTGATGGACATTTTCCTGTGACAAACATCTTGTGATGGCAGGTGAAAGAAGACTATAGTTGATGGCAGCTAGTAGGAGAGTAGACAAATAGGTTTACAAATAAAATGAAACTGAGAAAGAAAGAGAGGGGGTGGAGAATTAAGTAGAAGGTAATTATTTGTTTATAATTGCTGTTTTATTGCTGTAAATGTAAATCTCAATTTCTTGTGAAAGACTTCATAATCTAGAAAAAGAATCAAGAGTACTCAGACACTTCAAGCAAGATAGTTTCAGCACCTCCTCACCAATGATCTTTTTAATCTCATTTTCTGCTGCACTAGAAACAGCGGCAGTAGCACAGATAACAAACTCTCATGACTTAATAACTGTTGCCAGCATCAGGACTATTTTTCCTGCAAAGGCAATAATATCTATTTGTGCATCTAAGAAAGAAGTTATTAATGTGGACAGATTATGGGTACCTAGGCTACAGCCAGGATGATGTGCAGACTGGAAGTCAGGGCTGTTTGATAAAAAAAAAATATGATGGCAAAAATGCACCACATGCTATTAACAGGCAATACAACTGCATGCGAAATGCTGATTTTTGGAAATCTAGATAAAGGCCAATGGAAGTGAAATAACTAATTTAAAGATTTGAAAAGTTAGTGTCCACTATATAAAACATCATTATGATCTGACTTAACAGCGTCTCCCAAAGAATGTAATGTATAGGAGTTATTTATTTTGTTCAGAGAGCAGAAGTGAATAAATACCTATCCATACTTAAGTGCTGTTCTACTAGTTGTTACATTTTAATTTGTGCACCAGCTCATTTACTTGTTACTGCTGGTTAAGACTGATCCATAGTTAGTTTGATTATTATGTTGTTTCAGATAGATGGACCTTAGCTATATCACATCAGTCCCTTAAGCTGCAGTCATGCTTATTTCAAGTACGAATGTAACCAGAAGCCTAAAGTTCCTAACCAATCATGACCTTATTCAGATTTAAAAGGGGAACCAGTTGCCTGTTAACTAACCATGTCACTGCTCAGCATCTCTCAAAGTTCATTTGGATTCTTTCATTGTTCTTGAATACTGGGACTAACACACACCTCATATTAAAAGAAACTAATTGGAAAGTGTCTAGCAGAATATTTTGTTACTGCAGTGTTTCAGTAACAGCAAGAGAGTGTGGTTTCTGATTATGTGTAGGGAGTGACTGGAAGGTTTAGGTATAGGAGCAGGCATTTAGATTAGAAGTAAGGAGCAAATGGAAATTTTAGCGTTAGAATGAATGAGTATGGTTTTGCATTAGGGAACATGCAGAACTTCTAGGGATAAAGTTAAGGTTCACAGTTGGTGTATGTATTTATGTGTGTAGTAGAACTGAGCTGTTGGGAGGTCTAGTACTTGCTGCTTTGAGCAGGTAGCAGTGAGCAGTTTAACCATGAAATAATAGCTCATGAGCACCTGTAGTAGCTCCTAAAGGTTGTATAGGAAGGCTGGTACTCAAGAAGGTATAGGCCAGAACTTTGAGGTGCTTCCT
This sequence comes from Protopterus annectens, assembly GCF_019279795.1. NCBI lineage: Eukaryota > Metazoa > Chordata > Ceratodontiformes > Protopteridae > Protopterus > Protopterus annectens. The sequence continues at coordinate 98,424,506 of NC_056738.1, read as the reverse complement.
TAAGCTGCTGCTGAAAAAAAATTCAAATTATTACTTGAGTACTGAGTTGTCTTTCATGCTGATTTTTGGTTCTAGTAGCAGGTAAAGTGGCCATTTTGAAGAGGATGTCCTCAGATCTTGGTAAAGGTAGATAAAGGATATGTATGGAGAGTCACAAAGAAGCAATAGACAATTGATAGCTGTTATGCCTTCTGTTAGCAAAAAAGGGTATCCACTGACAAGAACTGAGACTGTAGAAGATGGAGATTAATAGGGCTGTGGAAGCAGTGCAGTGGCAGATGAAAGTGATGTTTGGGCTCCAGAGTTGTCATCTGAAGTAACTCAAATCATCTGATGACAATTCTAGTCAGTTTTTGGAGAAGCAGTGCAATATCACATTGACTCTTGATCAATGAGTGTCAGAGGGAAGAAATAAGTTATTGGTGTTAAGTAGTCAATTGTTTATACCAAGCTAAAACTGGATGATTTTCAAAACAAGGCAAGAAGGTACAGTCTGAGATTAGATACTGGAAGAATAAGAAGGTTTTGATTGTCTGGAATTTGTGAAAACCAAAGTGGTACAATAGACTGGTTTCTGTAAATGCTTATTGGGAATACAGAAAGCATGTAGGTTGCCATTACCAGTGGCAGATTGATTTATGGATGTAACAAGGATTTTGTTTCAGTTTGTGACTTGGTATGGAAGAAACAAATTTTGTCACAACTTTGATAATGAGAGAACAAAATTATGGTGGAAGGTAGATCAGTAATAGTGGATCACAATTTCTTGTAGTCACCTCTGCAGCAAAGGGAGTAGTTTTTGGCCTCAGTAAAGGAATGTTGGCAATGCAGAATTTGGTAAAAGTTAACATTGCAAACAGTGGTCTCTATTTCCCCACAAAGATGCAGATGTTCATAATGGCTCAGTCGCTGATGAATGTATTGCAAGGTTTGCCTCCGATGCTGGACATTGTGTGTGAAGAAACTCTGATGGGCAACTCTTTTAAAATTAATGAAAGTCCAGAAACTGTTGAAATCAGAGGAATGGGTGCAGGATGATGATGGAACTGTTGCTACACACCCTTTGGATGGAGTATGCTGGCATAAGAAAAACATAGGGGCCACACAAGTCATACTGACCAGTGTTTTATTAATATTTCTGAAGTGTCCCTCAAAATTGTTGATTGTAAGTTGTTGTTGTTATTTTGACATGTTTTGACTGTTAACAGAGTAATTATAAAATAGTGATGTGGTTAGAAAATATGCCTTTATTAGTCTACTTAAAGGTGTAATACTTTTCAATGTTGAGTGATTATTAAAGTCTTCATATAAAATGTGTGAATGTCATGTGGCAACTTATCATCATATTCAATGAATAAATCAGTTTGACTTTCAAGATGAATGCATATTGATCAATCAGAATCACATTTATTGACCAAGTATGCACACATACAAGGAATTTGACTCCGGTTTCAGTGACTCTCCATGTATGAATTACATAAATGACATACATACAACTATTAAGAACAAGACATACATGCAACTATTAAGAACAAGACAAAAAAGTAAATATACATATACATACAAGGTACAAAGTGCAACTCAGTGCATAAAATACTGAAATAAACTCTGAAAAAAACAAGTGTTAACAATATGTAAACAATACTGCAGAATCCTCAGAGGTTTGGGAAGAAGAATACCCCAACCTAATAAGCTGAGTTAACCGTTTATGCACTTAATGGCCTGTGGAAAAACTGTTATTATATCTACTTGTTTTGCTGCATATTAATCTATAACACCTGGCTGGTGATAATAGTTCAAAAAGATGGTGGCCTGGATGTGAAGGGTCGGTGATGATCTTCCCTGCCCTTTTCATGTCTCTGGAATAATTTCAACAGCTTAATTTCAGCTCCCTCAGTGTGAATACAGAAGCTTTGAAAAAGGAATGCCATTGAAACTGTTATTTGGATAACATTTTTACTGGCTAATAAGTACACTACCTGGATGCCAGCAAATAAGTAATTTGGAGAACCTGAAAGAAAATCAATCAGAAAAATTGAAGAGAAAACACTTGCTGGGAAGGATCCTGCAGCTGTTTGTCAAAAAGCAGTTCAAGCTCCAGCTTTGGTTCAAGAGATTCCTTCCAGTAATTTAGAAGGAAAATAACCCATGTGTACTCAGAGGTGATTAAAATAAACGAAACACTGAATGACTAAATCAACTCAAATAAAAGACTGTAGACATAGAAGAAGCTTTCACTAGCTATTCAGATGAACTGTTAAAACTGAAAAAAATCAGAGGCTGAAATGAAGAAAGGCTGACTGAGTATAAAGCTTCTGAAGAAGAGCAGCTTCAAAAATAGTAGAGTTAGAAGACAGAGAGTATGGAAAAACTGAGATTTTCTGCTATACCAGAGAAACTGGAAGGAACAGACTGTATTCTTTTTTTGAAGGTTGAAATATGTAACTGGACTGGTGTTCCACAGTAGGATTTGTTAACTGAAAGAGCATATCGAGTGTTTGGTCCAAACCAGGCCACGAGAAAGAAGCCAAGACTTATATTAATAAAGATGCAATCATACCAACAGAAAGAGTTGATCCTGACAAAATTGTGGAAGAAGGGAGAGTATTAAACATTGTTGACAGCAGAGTGTTTGTGGAGAAATGATTAGTCACTGTACTCCAGACAGAAGAGAAGCCCATTAAACCCAGCAATCAGGGAATGTTGAGAAGCAGGTGTGAAATTCAAGCTGTTGTATCCAGCTGTCTTCAAAGTATTTTTTCCTGGAGGATCAAAGTTATTTTGATGCTGTACATGGTAAGGAGGAAATAAAAAAAGTTTATCCAACAAAGAATGAACCAGCAAGCAAAAGGGGACTCTGCTTGTAAGTCTTCTGACAGTAAAGTTGAAATAGAGATTTTTCCAGAAAAAAATCTTTTACAAATTCCAAAGGAAAATGCTTGAGAGACAGAACAAAGTACAGGTGATGAGTAGTGGAATCAGTAGTACCTTGGACTTGAACCAGAGTCTAGTTTTGGGAGATGGAGATGCTCAGGAAGAAGACCACCAACACTGAAATTAGTGAATAAATGTGAGATTATAATCATCAAAAACATTTGTGAAATATGGATTTGAAAATAAAAGTGGCTGGGAAAAGATGGGGTTAAAGTTGTGGGTGGACTGTAAAATATATACCCCATATTATGTATTTAATGTTCAGAAGAACACTAAAGGGGGAAAAAGGAACTGCAAATAAATACAATTGTGTTCTTATTAATAGTTGTACAAAACATTTCATGGTATAAACTGGATGCTGTATTGTAAAGCAGTTTTGTATAGTGTGCAGTCAGGGGTATTTGATGTGGAGGGATTGTTTTCAGTGACTGTTGTATGTGTTAAAGAAATTAAACAAGTACCTTTTTAGTTGTAAGACACATAGGTTTTGCAGTATAACAAGTAGAGAAAGGCTAAAGAGAAACAGGTTTAAGTTAATATAATGCTGTGATCTTGGATGGATGCTATGTGGGGGGGGGGGGTGTAAAAGTGTACTGATTGTATTATATACAGAACTAAGATGATAATTTCCCTTTTTTTGCCACAGTGGATATCTAGATTAATGTCCTTATCTTAGGGTATAAACATTTTTTATGTAAGCAAATAGGGTTGAGAAGTAAGATGAAAAGATGAAAACCATGACAAATGCTAAGCTTCTTGTGTCTGCCAAGCTATTACTTTCTTTTTTTTTCCATTAGCAAATGCTCTCAATGTGAGACAAGCAGCCAGGGGCATTCTGTATATTCTGTTCTGAATGAAATTTGCAACAATTCATTCCTGCATCTGCAAGTTGTTAGCTGTTTTTTTCACATTGCTGACTACTTTTACATTGAGACAGCTGTCCACGGGTGCAAGCAATTAATCTTGAGAGTTTTAAGCATTCTTTGATGTGGAAATGCAAAAATTAAAAGTAGAATGACAAACAGGTATGTGAAAAATAAAGTCTGAAACTATGGGAAGTAGCTAAGAGATAGTAACCTCCCCAGCAGCTTTAATACTTTGATGCATTTAATAGAACACCACATAATTTAATTTGATTTAAAGGTAGCCAGTGCACTTTTTCTGAAAGCATACAAGGTGTTTCTCATATCTCGGAGGGGGAATATAGATAAGAAAAGTACAGACAACAGTTGGTGTAAGTGGGAACACAGGTTGTAATATGCGCTTTAGCATGGATAACCTTAATTTTAGATTAGGTTTTATCCATGGGTGCAACTGTCTATTTGGGGTAAGTGTTCCTATCTGGGGGCTTAAACTTCATTTGTTAAAAGTGGACAGGGGTGTGTGTTCTAATTTAATAGTGGATGGGGTGGATGAGGGTATTTTGAAAATGTATTTGTTTTTTGTTGATTTTTTTTGAGGGTTTTCATTATAGAAATGTGACACAGGTGCAACTGGAGATGAAGAAATTACTTTATAAAAGACTAGCCTACCAATCATTAGTTGTAAGAGAAAACAAATAAATGTTGAAAGGACTCCAGTCACAACTGAACAGCTTCAAGAATTTATTAAAATATAACATTTCAGTAAAATGACTTGAGCACTTTCATCTCACCACAGAGACTTCATCAGACAAATAATGCCTTCCACATCACTTCCTTAAATACCCTCCTTAATTAACCCCTTGCAGTACATCATATAAAATAGCCTTTCACATTATAAATATAGTGTTAATAAAAACTGTTTATTAAGCTTAAGTGTCATAATCTTTTCCACAAATTTAAAAAGTAAAAATAATAAATATATTTTTCGTTTATACTTACAGTAACAAGATTTACAAAACAAAAACATGTTATTTTAGTCTCCATTCATCCTATAATAGCTGCCCTTTCCCTTAAAATGGGTTTAACAGATACATATTCATTCAGACCAGGGGGGAAGGTGGCTTTTAACCTAAGCTGCCATATGAATTCCTTTTTTATTAATGTTAATTTCCAGTCACCTCCTCTTGGGTTTTTTTTCACTACATCCAAGATACCAAACTTGAAGCCCCCAAATCTGACACACTCACATGAATGTTTATATAAGGCACTAGTTTATTTTCTTGTTCTTATGTCATAAAGGTGCTCATAAATTCTATTTTTGAGCACCCTCTCAGTTTTGCCTATGTAAAAACTTGGGCAGCCCCCACATTATGCTAAATGTACCAGTTTGGAGGTTGTACAATTACCTTTTTTGAAATAGATTTTACTCTGCAGTCCATTTTCTAAGGTTAGATTTTGTGTCCCAATGATGTAGGAACATTTTGAGTCGATCACCCTCAAGGAGTTCCTTAACATTCTTTCCTGTCCAATATTTTAAAAATGCTCCAATTAGCTTGTGGTATATCACTCAAAGGTTTGGTAAAATGGTTAAACTCCATAATAAATGCTTTATCAAACTCTTTTTCTGAATCCTGAGTGTTTTCTGTATAACGCCCCCCCCAAAGGGGGTGTATTTGGTACCCCATCCTTTGAGAATGTGCTCCAAACTTTTGGTGACCAGTTCATTTGGGTAGCCCCTGTCAGTGAACATTTCTTTAAGCTTATTTAATTCTGTCCCCAGTTCATTCCAGTCAGATGTCATTAGCTATCCTAATAGCTTGACCCTTCACTAGGTTTCTTTTTTGAAATTGGGGGTGACAGCTATCATAGTGCAAATAGCTGTTACACCAGGTATCCTTCCTATGGATGTTAGATTTAAATCCTCCAATAATGTGTGACACAGTTACATCCAGGTAGTTTATTCTGTCCTTGTTCCACTCATGGGTAAATTTAAAATATGTGCTGCAACATTTAGGTACTCCAGGAATCTAGGTATTCCCTTAGGGTCACCATCCCACAAAATAAAGATGTCATCCAAATACCTCACATATAAGTGCAGGAATTTTGAAACGGTACTATTAAGGGCATATTGCCTTTCCTATCCCAACATAACAAGATGTGTATAAGCAGGGGCACACGCTGTCCCCATTGCTACTCCAATGACTTGCTGAAAATATTCACCCTGGAAGTGAATGTAGTTGTTCTCCAGAATAAGTCCCATTAATTCAATTACTAGGTTAACAGGTTCGTCTGACAGTATAGGGAGGAATAATGAGCTTTTAGCATGGAATATTACTTCTAGGTGGGTATGGAACTAGATTTTAACTGGTGAGGATATATCAGGGGGACATAGAAGGCAAAGTAAAACAAAATAAGGTAGATTTCTGAAGATATTTATGAATATAATTAGTATGGAAGATATGAATTCAGTAGCAGGAACTCTGACAGAATTTATATGCAATTCCCCAAGGTACAATAACTGGGCTAAACTGGATAGTAATTATATTTCACAGGAACATGGGCACTTAATTGAAAGCTTTGACACAAATCCAATAACTATTTCAGATCATGCACTGATAAAAAAAAGCTAAAAACGAGACACTGACACATTCCCACCTACCTGTTAAAAAGAGATGAATTTAAGGAATGGGTAGTGAAAATTATTCAAGAGTTGTTACAGAAAATATAAATTTCTTTAGAAGGAGTAGCTTGTGAGTTGTGTAAACTGAAAATGGAGTTTAAAAATATGATAAAAGAGAAAGAGATATGGTTAAGGAGTAGTAGGAATTGTGTAGAGGAGCTGATAAAGGTTAAAGTATTGCAGACTAAGAGGAATTTCACTGAACAAGAAGATGAACAACTGCAGAGTGCTACAGAGAAAATAAGGGAACATTTGGATAATATGCATGAGTTTAGAAAGACTGCTTTTAAGCAACCATTTTTGATAATCATTCAAGAGCACAACACCTTTAGTACAGTGACTTAGTCAACAGAAAGGAGGAATGGTTGTCATCAAACTTAGGGAGCCTATGGCAAGAAAAATAATAACAGATCCTACAGAGGTATTCGAGATATTTTAAAAATGCTGTGAAAGTTTTTATAAAACATAGGAATGTGGAAAACAAGAAAGAACACAAATGAAAATATTTGTGGAAGGCTTAATTATGCCAAGATTCAAAAATGAGAGGCTCAATAGCTAATAGTTAAGATAGGAGGTGATGTGATAAAAATGGTGATGTATAATCAGCCTACAGGGAAATATCCAGGAACAGATGGTATTCCTGTGGAAGTTAGGAGGGAAGAAAGTGAAAAACATCTGGAGGATTTTGAGTAATAGTATTTTAAAAGGAAGGGAAGCACCACTATCCTTAAAAAAATCTGCTGTGGCTTAATTACCTAAAGAGTGTAAAGACCCATCATACCAAACCTCATGTAGACCCGTTTCAATTTTAAACCATAATTATAAAGTGTGTATGTCTACAATAGCTATAAGAATAGCAAAGGTATTACCAGCATTGATAGATATGAATCAGTGTGGTTTTGTGGAGGGGAGGCAAACATTTGACAACATTAATAGAACAGTGATGACCCAGGAGAAGCTGAATGTATGAAAATACCACTGTTGTTGTTGGGTCTTGATGCAGAGAAACCATTCAGCGATGTAAGCTGGGATTCTATGAATAGGGAAATGGAAACATTTGCATTTTCATTCCTTGATATAATGAGGTTAATTAGGAGGATATGTGAAGAATGAAAGTGGGAGGGTTCCTCTCTGATAAGTTGTGCTTGAACAGAGGAACCAGGCATGTGTGTCCTCTTCCCTCTTTGTTATTTACTTTATATCTAGAGCCACTGGCAAAGAAAATAAGGGACACAGAAATTAAAGGATATAATTTGTATGGCAATCAAGGAAAGTTGGCTTTATTTGCAGATAATAATATTTTATACTCGATATATCCAAAAAAGGACATCTTGGTGTTGTGGGACACTTTCAGACAGTTTCAAGTCTTTTCAGGATATAAAATTGATGAAGATAAAACAAAGGCTGTACCTGTAAATTATGTACCGAAGCACGACTAGGTTCAGCAATTCCCATATTTATGGGGATATAATAACATAAAGTATTTAAGGGTATGGGTTAAAAAAAAAAAAAAAACTTCTGTTACAGCAGCTAAGGATGTGTGAGAAGAGACTAAACAAAATATAATACAAAAAATGTGAAACTGGAAGCTCTTGTTTATGGATATGGATGGTGAAATACAAGCAGTGAAGATGTATTTTTTTCTCTTTAGTTTTTATACAGACTAGGCATATTTTTAACAGATAAAGTAAAAGTTGTGGACAATAATTAATAAAGAGTTGAAGGAATTGATCCTCCAAATAGAGTCAATCAAATAATGTTATAAAAGTTTCAGAAAAAGAGACTGGAAAAGCAATTTACAAGGGGATAATGAGAAGAAATGCATATGGCTCCCAATATGCAACAAAGTCCAGAAGATTTAGGATTTCTGCTTGGAAGTGTTTGCATAGATATTCTTATATCCCAAACAGACTTCAAAGATTTTTTTTTTTTGGGTAGATAGCAAATGAGGTAGAAGGGAAAGAAAGACTTAACTGGGAACATGTTTTATGGGATTGTAATAAGTTGTCAGATTTTTAAACAATCTCTGATGAAAATAAGGGAAATAATCTAGGGAGCAAATGGCGATAACTAAGGACATAATTCTTTTAAGCTGGAACACATGATCTGATTTGCCTAGACATAGTAACCTTACTAAGTTATATTCTGTTGGCTGTCAAAAAAGCAATCACTAGGAAATGGAAATCAAAGTCTAAACCAACTGCATCGGAAGTGTTGCATATTATATAAAAGAAATTTAAAAAACTAGTAAAGGGAAGGAGCAAATTACATAGAAATAAACAGAATTTGTGGAAACAGTACATGTAGAACAATGTTCAAGAAGAAGAGTGAGGTTCAAGAGAAGACACAAATTGAGACATTTTTGTAGTGTTGGACTGAAAGACAGTTGTTATGGAGGAAGAAAACTTGTGATGTGTAATATCTGTAAATGGAAAAAAATGTTAAAATGGATTGTTTTATTTTATATTAATGTTTGTGTAGCTATGTTTTAAGTGATGTTTTAATAAAGGTGTTTAAAAATCTATCAATCACTTTGCAGTTTAGATGGACCATCATGTAAGCAACCATCAGTGGAGATTCCAGACCTTTTTGTTTTTTTTCTCACCTTTATACTCCATCCCCCTCACTTCCACAAGGACTGACAGCAGGGCTGCCCCACCCACCTATCTAACCATGAGTGACACTTCATGGTTGCCTCCCTAGTCTTCACCAGTGAAAACAACTTGTGCTTGTGCATTTGAGTACATATCCTTTCTCGTTGTAATATGGAGATGCCCTCCCTCCTTCTTGAACTTGGGTCTCTTGAGATGTAGTCCTGTCTTTATCCATCTATGTCACCAGTGCAGGCAGTAAACACATCTTGAATGTTGATTACCATGAAAGTAATATAGTGGAAAGAGTTTTCTCTTGAGATTTGAATTTATTTTTTGGTGTAATAGTAATTCCTACCTGGTTAGGATTGTGCAGATATTTATACCTCTAATGCTGACAGAGATATAGTGTTAAGTACAAAAACCTTTGATGACAAAAAGATATTTTTGTACTAATATTTGTAGTATACATTATCACAGCACTGATACAGTGAATGGGTCACTCTAGAAGTTGTATTACAAAATGGGTATATTAATGCAAACAGTGATACTTGTTCGGGGAATATTAGTGTTCCTTTAAGGTGCTATTAAAGATGGAAGTGACCAGTTAAATATAACTCAGGTTTTGAAAAGGTGCAGTTGCGTGAACAGGATTTTTGTTAACATTATGTGAAATATATGTGTGTTTGTGAGTGTGTTCTGAAGTATTGCATTATAATGACTGGAAAAAGAAGGATGTTTATGAAACCTGAATGGTATTATGGTGCCCCCACTGGTGGCACAACTTAAATTTTTGCCTAGCTGAGTCTGCCTAAACATTAGTATCTCATGAATTAGCAGTCATGTAGAATAAGTTATGAAAATATTGACTCCCTGACAAGTTCTCAACTTATTTGTGATTGCTTCACAAAATTGCCTTCAGAAATGTGTAAACATTTCCAAATGTCAACAGCATTCAGAAATAAAACAATCAAAAAAAATGTTTTTGCATCTCCTCTTTGAACCCATGACTTGGAGGGACTAACTGCATATCGACACCATTACTACATAGAATATATGTACACTGATTTCAGGGCTGCTGCGGGAGCATTGTCGCCTCACAGTAAGCCGCTGTCCGGTTTGATTCTCAGCTAGAGCGTTTTCTGCGTGGAGGCATGCGTGAATGGGCGTACCTTCATTGAAGGTTGTGCATCAGGGCTGGTAACTCGGCACGTAAAAATCAACTACCAGTCATTAGAGTTCCGCTGTGGCGACCTCTAACCGGGAAAAGCCGAAAGACACAAACAAACTATTATGGGTAAAGGAAAAAATCCCTGTTACAATGACGGTTTAACCGTGTTGAGAAAAACAGGCTAGTTGCACAATACTGATTGTGGGGTCTGTGTTCAGCCATTGAATGGAAAGATCACTGACCGGCATTACATCGTAAATGTTATTCAGTGAAACTCCTCCCCCCACACACCCCCAGCTAATTATATATACCAACTCCGAGATCACACTACAGTGAGGAAAAGGCAAATTTCCTGATCCCTATCGTAATGCAATCTTACTTGAATGGCTCGATGAACAGCATGGTCGATGATACATGCCAATCGATGCTTTTTCCGTTCCATGGCTGAACATAGACCACAATTGTGCAATAAATATTGATCATCAGTCACTAGTGTTTCACAAACAAGCCTGGCTTGCAAAAGTTTTGGAAATTTAATACATACTTGAATGGAACATTTAGGATATAACAGAAAAGCTTATTTGATTCAGAGGTATGTGAATAATGTGCATTAGGCAGCTGTTTTACATATGATGTTAATGTAACTGCATGTGATGAATAGGAAGTTAAAAGTATGTTTGTAAATGTGGCTATCTGAAACTATTGAATCAATAAAGTGGGAGGTAGCAGCTTTTAGCATTAAAGTGGATACTGAGGTAACAAATACAGTGCTACATGGACATTATCTGCATTCTTTTTCACATGGTTGTTTCAGGTTTCTTGGTTAATATACACACTGTGAGGGAGGATGATGATGCTCCTATATAAAGGTGCATAGATAATAGAGCAGGTAAAGTCGAGCAGGTTGCTGTTATGATTGTTTGTTTGCTGCTAAGGGGCATTAAAGGAATATCTAAACAATTTTCAAATACTGTGTTATAGTTGTGTGATAACTATTACAGGATTTATGTTAGTTGTTGCTTTTCTTGACATGCTTAGTTGTTTACAGAAGTTATTTATGGGTTGAAATGTGTTTTTATCTACTCATATAGAAGACTGAAGTGAGAGTAGAATTAAGTAAGCTAAGTGCTTTTGATGATGGTATGTTGGCTAGGTATACTCTGGCATGGATATTTATGAATGAAAATCTTCTTCTTCTTCTTTCGGCTGCTCCCGTTAGGGTTCGCCACAGCAGATCATCTGTTTCCATTTCTTCCTGTCCTCTGCATCTTGCTCTGTCACACCAACCACCTGGATGTCCTCTCTCACCACATCCATAAACCTTATCTTAGGCCTTCCTCTTTTCCGGTTACCTGTCAGCTTCATCCATAGCATCTTTTTCCAAATATACTCTGCATCCCTCCTCAGCACATGTCCAAACCAAAGTAATGTTGCCTCTCTGGCTTTCTCTCTAAACCTTCCAACCTGGGCTGACCCTCTAATATACCTATTCCTAATCCTGTCCACCCTCATCACACCCGGTGCAAATCTTAACATCTTTAACTCTGCCACATCCAGCTCTGACGCCTGCCTTTTTGTCAGTGCCACTGTCTCCAACCCATATAACATAGCTGGTCTCACTACCCTCTTGTAGGCCTTCCCTTTCACTCTTACTGGTACTTGTATGTCACAAATCACTCCTGATACTGTTCTCCACCCACTCCATCCTGCCTCTACTCTCTTCTTCACCCCTCTTCCACACTCACCATTGCTCTGAACTGTTGAGCCCAAGTATTTAAACTCATCCACCTTCGCCACCACTACTCCCTGCATCCTCACCATTGCTCTATCCTCCCTCTCATTCACACACATATATTCTGTCTTATTCCTGCTGACCTTTATTCCTCTTCTCTCTAGAGCATATATCCACCTCTCCAGGGTCTCCTCCACCTGTTCCCTACTCTCACTACAGATCACAATGTCATCTGCAAACATCATAGTCCACGGGGACTCCTGTCTGATCTCATCTGTCAACCTGTCCATCACCATTGCAAATAAGAAAGGGCTCAGAGCTGATCCTTGATGTAATCCCACCTCCACCTTAAACGCACCTGTCACTCCCACCGCAGACCTCACTGCTGTCACACTGCCCTTGTACATATCCTGTACCACTCTTACATACTTCTCTGACACTTCCGACTTCCTCATACAATACTACAACTCCTCTCTAGGCAGCCTGTCATATGCTTTCTCTAAGTCCACAAAGACACAATGCAACTCCTTCTGACCTTCTCTGTGCTTCTCCGTCAACAGTCTCAGAGCAAACATTGCATCTGTAGTGCTCTTTCCTGGCATGAAACCATACTGCTGATCACTAATCATCACCTCCCTTCTTAACCTAGCTTCCACTACTCTTTCCCATAACTTCATGCTGTGACTGATCAATTTAATCCCTCTGTAATTACTACAGTTCTGCACATCACCCTTATTCTTAACAATCGGTACCAAAACACTTTTTCCTCCATTCCTCAGGCATCCTCTCACTTTCCAAGATTTCATTAAACAATCCAGTTAAAAACTCCACTGCCATTTCACCTAAACACCTCCATACTTCCACTGGAATGTCATCTGGACCAACAGCTTTTCCATTCTTCATTCTCTTCATAGCTGTCCTTACTTCCTCCTTGCTAATCCACTGCACTTCATGATTCACTATCCGCACATCATCCAACCTTCTCTCCCTCTCATTCTCTTCATTCATCAGCCCCTCAAAGTACTCTTTCCATCTGCTCAACACACTCTCCTTGCTTGTGAGTATGTTTCCCTCATTATTCTTTATCATCCTTACCTGCTGCACATCTTTACTAGCTCGGTCCCTCTGTCTAGCCAATTGGTACAGGTCCTTTTCTCCCTCCCCAGTGTCCAACCTTTCTTACAACTCTTCATACACCTTATCCTTAGCCTTCGCCACCTCTCTCTTTGCCATGCACCTCATCTCCTTGAATGAGAATGAGGTCACTATTTCATATTTGCATCTCCTGCTGTCATTAGCATGCCTCTGTATGTGTATAACAGGGATGATACTTTGAAGGGATTACATACAACTGGTTGGTGATTTAAATTGTCAAAGAGAAAAAAATCCAATATAGCTGATTTCACATACTATCTTTTTTTGTGTGCGAGATTGAGGTACATTTTGGTTCAGGGAACTGGCCCTTTCCCGTGTTCAGATTTGGTATATGTAATTAACAGAGGACTTACCATCTGCAAAAGTACATTGCTTTACTTCTTTTTTTTTCCAACTGGTCAGTGATCAAGCTGTTTGCATGACCCCTTGCTGTTCAATGTTTTAATTTTATGATGTATGGACATGCATCCATTTGAAGAGCCACTTTGTTAGACTATAGCTGCATGTTACTTGGGGAGGTTGGGATGTGAGAAATAGGTGTCACCCATCACCTTTTTTTGAGCAACATTTCTGGCATATACATATATAGTGTGTATGTATGTGTATATATATATATATATATATATATATATATATATATATATATATATATATATATCATCTGTGATTTTAGAATATTTCATGTTATTTTTTAACTCAATATATATTTTTTGCTCCTTGGTTTTGTTTTTTTAGTAAATAATGAAGGACAGGAATTGGATGTGCCATGGGAAGAACTGTCATGGGTTAGAAATTTAGCCTGATGCTGGTAATGACTGATCCTGCATTAGTGGGGTAACTGTGATTATAGTATTTGATGGAATGTTTTGGAACAAAATACCCTCTTTAACAAAAGATGCTTGTGAAAGTAAATATGTAGAGCTGGTTGGGGTGAAGGCTAGGCTGCAAGTGCACAATGGTTAACACTACTGGGTTAAGATACAGTACATATATGTTTTCTTTAACAATTACCATTCACCCCATCATTACATAAATTGATCAATTCCTGCCTTACCTTAAACCTCACTCCTCCTCCTTTTGAACATTATTGTGTATACATTGTTCCCAAAAATTCTATTTATTTCTATATGATTTGACCCTTTCCTTTTCTAAAGATCTCACCTCTAGTTCTTTTATCTCATTTACAATATTCAGCACTTCAGTTGCAGTTGGTTTAGATTTGGATTTCCATTTTCTAGTAATTGCTTTTTTTTTCAGCCAATAGCATTTAACTTATTAGGGCCTTACTATGGCTATGCAATTCAGGATCCTGTGTCCTGTCTCAAAAGAATCATTACCTCATTTACAGCTGTTTGCTCACCCAACATTTCTGACAAAGTACCCTGCAGGGAATTTTTAAATCTGCCAACCTGTAGCACTCCGAAAAACACATGTTCCCAGTTACCTCCCTCTTTCCCATTATACCTTCAGTATTTGCTATCTAACTGAAGAAGAATTCTCTGAAGTCTGGTTGGGCTATAAAAACACCTGTGCAAGTGCTTTCAAGCAAAAATCCTAAACCTTCAGGACTTTGTTGAGTACTTGGGAGCCATACAAATGTCTTCCCATTTTTATTTTGTAAATTGCCTTTCCAGTCTCTTCCCAATATTTTCTAACCTCCTGTGGTCGATTCTAATGTTTAACATGCAGTATTTTATATGCCTACTAATTATTCCTTTTTAACAGCAACTTCTATCTTACACTTGACTACAGACCCTACCAGAGCTGTTTTTTCACTTAGCACTCCCCTATCCATTTCTCTTTGCCTATACTCTGATATTAATCCCTGGTAGGGAAGACAATTTCTAACATGGAGTCCAAACTTCTGCTTGGCGTCATCTCACTTTATAACCTTTCCCTGTCTAGTCATTTGCTCCTTATATCTTGTTTACTTTGCCAGTTGTCTCCAGTAAATTCTATTCCCCTCCTGCCTGTTTTCTATAGCCCTGGTTGTGGTTATCCCTACTGGCAAAAATTCCTTTCTCCATTCCCATGATGGCTTAGTTCTTTCTGCTACTTTCTGGATATAATATTCTGTATGGTTGTTGTTATTATCCTTAAGGATCTGCAACCAAAATCCTACTCTTTATTTTTCAAACTCACTCCTTATTTCATCATCATCCCTTCCCAGTTTGACTTATAATCTTCTGCTTTTATTTTGTATATGATCCTTAATTTTCTAACTCTAAAGTATATTTTCTAGTCAGGTAATCCTAAACCATCTTGTTCTATGGAGATGATTAAATTATAGGTTCATTGGTATATATTTGGCTAATGACCACCAGGGCCTTTATAAGCTTAGCCACCCAACCAAATTGCATACCCTATTAACATGTTCATTTTAATTGGGGGTATGTTGTTAGGAGGAGTATGTTTGTTCAGAGGTTGCTAAAAAATGATGTGAGGGGGTATGTCAGGAGTGTTTACAGTTGGCCTATGTCTATAAGAGACAAGAGGACCAGCCAAAGGATGAATTTCTGATTACTCATCCAATGCTAGTTAGAGAATATTTACTGTCAGTCTCTGTCTGTAAGAGACATGGAGGTCAGATTGGGCTGAATTTGTGGTTTCCATCCAATAGTCAAGATTACATTTGAATAGGGATAGGGATGGACTCTGCTTCACATAGATGGGTAGCCTATTCCAGAGCATAGGGATCCTTTGAGTCACATGTCTGTCTTGCCAGCACGTTCTATTTATATTGCAAGTTAAGTTCAAATCCCTGGATTTTGTGTTTCTGGTGCTGTTCATTTTGTGAATGTGCGAAAGCTGTATCAGAGCTGGATCTAAAGATGCTTTATTTGCCAAGCACAGATCACCTCCCAACAACCTGTAGAAGATTTGAGTATAAAGCATAGAGACATAGCTCTAAGGCGATCTGTATAGGACAGTGTGTTAATACTCTGGATTCTCTTGTTGAAGAACCTCTATGGACATTCCAGCTATTGCATAGGCCCAGTCAGGTATGTCCTGAAGGGGGCATTGCACTCAGTGATTGGTCTGATAAGGGATGAGTGGACCATTTAACTCTTGTCCTCTTCCCCTCCCAAATAAATATTCTTTAATTATCATCCACAACTTCTCATATGGTTAATAAAAGTATGCCTGACCAATATATAAAACTAAAGGGACTAAAACAGTTTTGCTGCTTTTATCTTACTGTCTCTATCCATATTCAATAGCTTCTAGTTTTTTCAGTTTTTGTATTATCTTCTTAGTCTAGTGCCATTTAGCCTTAACGGCTATGGCCAAATTCTTTTAGTCCATACACCTAAATACTTTATCTTATTGTGTCCCCATAAATATGTGCATTGCGAACCAAATTTATGTGTGGTTACACAGTTTACCACTATGGCTCTTGTTTTATCTTTATTAATTTTATATTCCCAAAAGACATGAAGCTGTCTTAAAACATTCCACAACACTGAAATGTCATATTCTGCATTTATCAAGTACAAAATATCATCTGCAAATAAAGCTAACTTTTCTTGATTACTATATCAGTTATATCCTTGAATTGGTGAGTTCCGTATTTTCTCTGTCAATGGCTGTAAATATAAATCAAATAAAAAAGGAGAAAGAAGACACCCCTGCCTGGTTCCTTTGTTCAAACACAGCTTGTCAGAGAAGAACCTTCCCACCTTAATCATTGCCTCTGACCCTTTATATATCCTTCTAATTAACCCTATTATTCTGTCTGGGAATACAAATGATTCCTGCTAAAATCCCAACTGACTTTATTGAATGCTTTTGCTGTATCAGGACCCACCATCAGTTGCAATGTAATTTTATTTATATTTTACTTCCATCAGGATCATGTTTGTGCTGTTGATATTGTCAAAATGTTTGTTTCCCCTCCACAAATCCACATTGATCCATATCTATCAATGTTGGCAACACCTTGCCATTCTGTTACCTAGTATAGACATAAACACTTTACAATCATTGTTTAAAATTGAAATGGTCTATATGAAGCTGAGTCTGAAGTGTCTTTACTGTCTTTGGGTAATACGACCACCACAACTTTCTTTCAAGATGCTAGTGCTTCCCCTTCTTTTAAAAGACTGCTAAACAAAACCTTCCAGATTTTTATCATTTTTCCCACCCACTTGCCAAACTTCCACAGGAATACCATCTGTTCCTGGAGACTTCCCTGTTGATTGTCATATATTACTATTTCTATCCTGTCTCTTCCAAACTTAACTATTATTTGCTGGGCCTCACCTTCCTCTAATCTTGACATAATTTTCCAAAATATTTCTAATACCTGTATAGGAACTCTGGTTATTTATTAATTTATTTTTTGTCATAGGTTATTTAAGTTAGTGGCAATCCTTTCTATTTTCTGTTACCCAAGTCATTGTGCTAAACGTTTTTGTGCTCTGTAGTTATTGTTGAAATGTTTGCTTAACAGCAACCTTTCTAAAGTCATGTATATCATCCAAATACTTCCTTATTTTATACTTACATAAATACTGTTATATTTCAGCATGCTTTTCTATACACATACATATTATAGTTTACATGGTGTTAGTGCACTATATATATTTATATCTATGTTGCATGTTATAGTTTATGTTTTTTAAAATTTTTTTGCATAGTAGGACATGGTTTTAGCAAATTTAATATAGGTTCAGAGGTTCATGGATTGGTGCTGGGCTGGCTGCCCTTGTGGGCCCTTTGGAGCCTAGCCAGTTGCCCCATGTGAGGGTCGAACCCTGCATGATGTGTCTATAAGGTAAACACCTTAACCATTATGCCATTATTAACCATGACTCATATACATAATATGTGTTCTAATATTTATGAATTTTTGAACCAGATGTGTGCATATTCAAGATATACTATAATGGACCAGGTTAAAGCATTTGTATTTAACATTGTATCTTTAAGACTTAATTGATAGCAGGTGCTTCTACTATGTAAGTAATGAATTGTTTTTGTGAGTTGTCTGATGAAGGGGCACATCCCTGAAAGCACTTACCTGTTTTATAATAAACTTCCTAGCTATGGTACAGTTGGTGTTTGTTTGCTACTTCAACTATATTTATTTTACACCAGCTGTTTTATTAGTTGGTAGAGGATTTCTGTGTTTCGCGTTCTACAATTGTTTTTCCTCTCCAAACTGAACATGGTAGATGGAAGTATACAGTCATCTACTTCTGAATCTATGAATACAGTCAATGGAAACAACTTTAAGGATACAGTTGGCTTATCAACGGGAAGGTTCAATGGACTACTGACTGTTTGCAACAACCCTGTTCTAAATGTAGGGTTAAATATATCTAATGCAGCAGTAAGTAATGATTTTGAATAACAGAATAACTTTAATAGTGCATATAAGGAGCTGGAGAACAAATTATATAAATTTAAACGCCTGCAATGGCAACGTTTTCATTTTGAGGCATGTCTTAAGGATAACCTTGTGCCTAGAGGTCTCTGTGTATTGACAATGCCCACATATGGACAAGTTTATCCTGAATTACTCAGGCAGTGGCAAATTTTTAACCTAGAATGCAGTGCAAGGTATTTACATCTTCTGATAGATTTTTTTTGGCCACAAGCAGATGAACTGGCTAAGGACATTAATGTTCTATATGATAAAATACTTGATTCCTACCCCTCTGAATTAGTTGGTGTTAAACTTGAAACCTTACATGACAACATTCTGAATTATGAAAAAAGGTTATTGAACGTTAAGACATGTAAATTAAATAGGGATTTCAAATGAGGGATGTGTTCTTTTGGGCTAGAGAACGCCCCCCCCCCTATGAATAATACATGTCAACTAGTGTCACAAGAGCCAATCGCAATAGCGAGGCAGCGAAGTGCTATTTTGAATGAGCAGCCACCTAACACGCCCTCCACATCACATGTGACGTACGTGAAAAGTAGCAACATGGCTACCAACTGTACAGGCGTAACAAACGGTCTTATACAATTACGTATTGATTTAGTGGATATGTAAGCTGACTCCAAATGGAGATGGCATACCAGTTGTAAGACCTAAAGATAGCAGGCATCTGCAAACTTCCAGCAACGGAATGATGACACCAGCAGGGTCCAGCTCAACTAACGAAGTGAATCGTTTTTTACTACAGAACCTTTACCCATCAGGGGACGTTCAAGGAATTGGCAACAGCAAATACCGAGGAGTCCAGAAGGGTACAACAGGAAAAAATTCAGGCAGGTTTAATTTTCAATATTTCCTCTCATATGCTTACTGAAACTCAGACTATGGTATTAAATAAATGCTTAACTTTTGTGCCAGCGAAGAAAGCACATCTACCTGAAGTTCTAAGAGATTTGCATCTGTTTGGCTGCAGTCTAACTTCAAGAACTATGTTTGGTACTGACACTCAAATGAATAAATGTATTTTTAAGAGGCCCAGCACATATGTTCCCCCCAGTAATTCTATTATAGCCACATTTGTTGAAGTATGTAACAAACAGATTAGAGAAGTATTAAATGCTGGTAATTGTTCTGAGACTTTTTATAATTTAAGCAAATCTGAATACAGAGCCCTGGAAGAGTTGAAACTAATGAACTCTATTGAGATACGGCCTGCTGACAAAGGAGGAGGGATTGTTGTCCTAGACAAGGGACTATATCTTGAACAAATGTTTGAATTGTTAAATAATGATGTAACATATCAATCTGTATCATGCATTGTTGTGAAGGGCATTATAGATAAGGTTTCCTTTTTGATTTTTGATCTGTTGATTACAGGGATGATTAATGAGCAATTATTTGAGTATTTTACTGTGAGCAGCCCTACTATTCCAGAGGTATACGGGTTACCTAAGATCCATAAAAGTCTGTATATACCACCAGTGCACCCCATTGTATCTAGCAAAGGGTGGGTAACAGAGCCCTTTTCGATTTTTGTTGAAAAAAATCTACATCCATTACTGAAAGATTGTGATAGTGTGCTTAAAGACTCTAAAACATTCTTAGAAACTCTTAGATTGAAATGGGCTGAGATTAATGTTGATAGCAGTTGTTTCTTTGTGACAATGGATGTAGAATCACTTTTCACTGCCATCCCCAATGAATGAGGTATTGACAATGTAAGGGAATTACTTAATATTACAAATCATACCAGGAATAAATGGTGAAGAAGAATGTACAGGCAGGGTGGAATGGGTGGAGAAGAGTGTCATGAGTGATTTGTGACAGACGGGTACCAGTAAGAGTGAAAGGGAAGGTCTACAAGAGGATAGTGAGACCAGCTATGTTATATGGGTTGGAGATGGTGGCATTGACGAAAAGGCAGGAGTCAGAGCTAGATGTGGCAGAGTTAAAGATGTTATGATTTGCACTGGGTGTGACTAGGATGGACAGGATTAGGAATCAGTATATTAGAGGGTCAGCTCAGGTTGGACAGTTTGGAGACAAAGCAGGAGAGGTGATATTGCATTGGTTTGGACATATGCTGAGGAGGGATGGTGGGTATATTGGGAAAAGGATGCCAATGATGGAGCTGCCAGGTAAGAGGAAAAGAGGAAGGCCTAAGATAAGGTTTATGGATGTGGTGAGAGAGGACATGCAGGTGGTTGGTGTGAAAGAGCATGATGCAGAGGACAGGAAGAAATGGAAACAGATGATCTGCTGTGGCGACCCCTAACGGGAACAGCCGAAAGAAAAAGAAGAAGAAGAATACCAGGAATAAATGTGAGTTGATTTGTGCATTGTTGGACATCATTTTGACCAGCAATGTTTTCATTTTTCACAAAAACTATTATTTACAGAAAGTTGGCGTGGTTATGGGCACAGCTTGTGCCAATAGCTACGCCAACCTTTCCTTTGTACAATGGGAATTAACTCATGTATTATCTAATGCTAAATACAGTAAGCATATTAGCTGGTACACTAGATTTGTGGATGACATCTTTTTGCTATGGAATGGTACTGAGGCTGATTTAAATTAATTCTTTGCTTATTTGAACAATACTAGTTTGTTCCTTAGGTTCACATCTAAGTATTCTGTACATGAGATTGATTTCTTGGATGTTAAGGTTAGGAAAGATGATTTAATTCATATCAAAACCAGCCTGTATAGGAAACCTGTTAGGAAGAACAACTACCTGCATAGCACAAGTATGCATCCTAACCATACCAAGCGGAATATCATTAAGGATAAAGTCTACAGGACCATGAGATTGTAAAACAATGACAGTGAACTAACTAGTGCTCTACAACTATTGAAGATAGAATTTTTAGAGAGGGGAAATAATGCACACAATATAGATAAATGTATTAACGAAGGTTGGAGTAATAGAGATGGAATGTGCAGACTTTATTTCTATGAAGAAGGGAGCATTGAACCAAATACTCAAATCATTAACAATATGACTAGCCATATCCAAGGGGTTATTGATAATGCCCTAAGGATGCCGTTAACCATTTGCTAGTAATATTAATTTTGTCTGTAAAGTGATTACCAAGAATTTGGGTATTCTTTCCACAATTAGTGATCTACAAGGCATTATTGGTCCTAAACCTAATTTTACATTTAGGAATAGCAGAACATTAAAGAGTCATCTTTGCTATAGGAATGATACATTAACCACCAAGAATAGATCTAATAGATTGGGTACCTACATATGTAGAGGTTGCACAGCCTGCAAGTATATTCACAGTGGTAGAAGCTTTGTACACCCATTTAAGGGTTTCAGTTTTAACAGCAGTCAATATGCTGATTGTACAACATCTAATGTAGTGTATCTTGCCTATTGCACAATATGTTTTAGTTTCTACATAGGTAAGACTAACAGGCGGTTGAAAGAGAGAGAATATTGGAACACTGCAGGGACATCAAGAATTGTAAAGAGAGTAGTGCTATAGCCATGCATAATAAGAACGAGGACCAGATCGTAATTGTAAGTTCCTTGTTCTACATGTCCTGCCAGAGAGATTGAGAGGGGGGCAATTTGTCGAATGACATGGAGGTTGCAGAACAAAAATGGATTATGTTGTTTAATGCAGATAAACCACCAGGTCTTAACAATATGGTGTCCTTCAAACCGTTCTTAAAAGCTCGTCCACTTAAACATTGACTGTTAGGATTTTAGAACTTTAATGTATACTTTTATTTATTGCATTTATGTTCTGTCATTATGACATACTAAGTTGTTTATGCATTTCTTATGTATATACATTTTTATATACATACATTTTTATATACATATGTACATGTATATTTTTTATATATTTTGATATATATTTTCTAGATATTTATATACATTTTTTTCTTTTCTATATATTTTTATACACACATATTTATACTTACATAGATACTGTTATATTTCAACATGCTTTTTCATACACATACATATTATATTTTACATGGTGTTAGTGCACTATATATATTTATATCTATGTTGCATGTTATAGTTTGTTTTTAAAATAATTTTTGCATAGTAGGACATGGTTTTAGCAATTTTAATATAGGTTCATAGGTTCGTGCTGGGCGCCTTTTGTGGGCCATTTTGAGCCTAGCCAGTTGCCGCATGTGAGGGTTGAACCCTGCATGTTGTGTCTATAAGGTAAACACCTTAACCATTATGCCATTATTAACCGTGACTCATATACATAATATGTGTTCTAATATTTATGAATTTTTGAACCAGATATATGCATATTCAAGATATACTAGAGTGGACCAAGTTAAAGCATTTGTATTTAACATTGTATCTTTAAGACTTAATTGATAGCAGGTGCTTCTACTGTATAAGGAATGAATTGTTTTTGTGAGTTGTCTGATGAAGGGGCACATCCCTGAAAGCACTTACCTGTTTTATAATAAACTTCTTAGCTGTGGTACAGTTGCTGTTTGTTTGCTACTACTTCCTTATTTTCCCTTTAGCACTCTGCAGATGATCTTCTTGTTTGCGGGATTCCCCTTATTTTGCTGTACTTTAACCTTTATCAGCCCCTCTAAATGATTCCTATTACTTCTTTCCTATAAATCATTTTCTCTTATTTCTGCTGTGGAGTTCAAATTCTATTTTTTATCTTATTCCACTCTCTATCTGCTCTTTAGAAAATTCTGTCTTCCCTAATATTTCTCAAATAATTTCTGCTACCCATTCCTTAAATTCCTCTCTTTTTAATGACTATGTAGCAGACTGTGACAATTGGGGAGAGGTGGGTGAAGGCTGCCAGCCTAGTCAGATATAATTTGATATATAATTCTAGCATTTGTAAATAAATGTAAAAATACAGGCATGATTTCTTGAGTGTAAAAGTATACTTTGAAATGTGGAAGTGCAAAATATGCACTCTACTGGCCCAGTGAAGCATGTTGTGAACCTTTCATGTTTTACAAGTCGGCTCCAGTGAGTCTGGATGAAGGTTTCATGCCCATTGTTTTAAGGCTAAAGTTTATGACCAGAATTTACATGTAGAAGGTACTTTATTGCTCTGGTTTCTGCTAGAGTGTATATGTGAAATGCATTGTATTGTTGTAGTTTACTGAGCAGGTGCTAGCTTGCTAAATAATGCAGTTTGTGGCCTGCGAAAAGCTAAGTGTCAAAATGATGTAATTTGGGAGGGCCTCAGCAGAGCTGTTGGTTAGTGTTTAAAAAACTATTGTTCAGTGAGAGACTGGAAGCATTTTGATCTTGGATATCTAACTCAGCACTCTGCTTATGCTCACATGTAAGTTTTAGCACTGTGATTTGCTGTAAGAATAGTTTAAGCTAGTAAAGATTAATTAGATATTTTTCTTTGAAATCAGACCTATCCTACTGTATTATTTTAAGTTTCTTTGTGATCTCTGAACTCTTAGATATCTCTGTGGTGTAGTAGTTTTGTATTGTGCTTTAATTATTTATTATTAAATATTTTAAAACCTTCTACCTGTGGCTGGTTTATGTGGAGATAAATTATGTTTTAAAGTACATTATATATTTATAGAGTTTACTGTCTAAGCCCTTCCAATAAGCCTAGACTGAATAGTCGCATTACCATTGGATAATAATATTGCACAGTAATAACTGGACACCCTTTTAAGGGCCTTTTAGTAGCTGATATTATTAGCTGGGTGGTGGCAGGGATTACTACCGTATGGTCTGGGTAAAGGGGCACAGCTGGAGAATCTGTGTCAGCCTTTCCCAGGAGTCTCTCTGAAGTTGTATAAATACTTATCTCAAAGTGTGTGTGTGTTGTGTCAGCTACTTGGGCAGGGACATGAAGCACTGGTTGGACAGAGAGGGTACTAGAGGTTTTAGCTTGCCCAGCTAGGCTGAGACCTGGACCCTATAGCTGTGCCAGTTGGGAGTCTTATTGGGGACCTGGGGAGCAAAGGAGCACCAGCCCCAGACTGACTGTGATCTCTGTGTACACTTAAGGGAAATTGTACTTTACTGTGTGTATTAGTTATCCTTTCCTTGCTTCTAGGAGATGACCTCCCTGGTGTTAGTGGTGATGATTGAGGCTCCTTGATTGCTGGGCCAGGGCACGGTCATCACACAGACCATCAGTGTCTCATTTCTGCTTCATTACCTTGCATCTTTATCTTACTTTTTATTGGTGAATGATCTAAGATTATTCTTGGATGTATCTCCAGGGTTTCAATTAAATATGTGTGCTCATACAAAAATATATTTCTCCTTGTCTAACCTAATTATTGTGCCGTGGGGATTAATATGTAAATTCTGTTTGAGTTCCAGCTACTGAATTCACATATTCCATACCAAATATTCTCTTACATACTTCTTTATCAATTTACACCCTCTTGTTATATTTTCCCTTCTTGGGCCTCCTGATAAAACATTACTATCACATGTGTGGTTCCAGTCCCCATCCATAAATATATTCCCCTACAGAAAGCTTATTATTTTCCTGGAATTCTCTTGAGCTTAATAATATCAGTTTTAGATGGAATATAAATACATACTAGCATAATCTACCCCATTGCCATTCACTCCTTTATAACACAAATGTACCATTATTGTCTTTTTTCTTCTTCTGTCACTATTGGAGCCACTTTTGCAATCACTATTACTCTCTTTTTCCTTTGTCTTTGATATACTGCTAAATGTCCACCCTAAAATCCTTTCTTTGTCAAATTCACATGCTCATTTCTATCCAGATATATCTCCCACAGCATTGCTATTTGTACCATACACTTCTTAATATAATGAAATACTCTTTGTTTTTTGTTTTTTGTGTTTACATGAATGGCCATTCACAACTCATGATAACATGGTCAGAGTATCCCAACTGATAGAATGCTGTTACTTTCATCTGTTATACATGACAGTTTTTAAATGTACATTTCTAATTTTTTTATCGTACATGCACAAACCAATGTTTTACAGGTTGATCCTTTATGAAGTTGCTCCTTCTTGTCAATATTTAAACCTATGTCACACTTTCAAGACTTTTTGCTTCAGTGAAAACATTTAAATGAAAGCTAATTAGATTTTTAGAACCTCTGTCCTTTTGTAACTTATAACAAACACACAAAACTATGTCCTTTTTCAAAAAAAAATGTTTACCTCTCTAGATAGGAGCAGTTGCCCCAAACTGATCGCTGCACACACCAGCATTACCTATTCTAAAACTAAGGTTACCTATACTAAGCATTCAATAATGCCCAACAGGGTGCATGCTATTGTGGAAAGAATGCCCACCCAGGGGTGTTCTGAGGCCCAACACTGCAGGCTACAAACCTGAAAGTATATAATTTCCACAATAGCACACACCCTGGATGGCTTTGTTGTGCTTAGAGAATGGTCTGTTTGTAAAATTATTGTGTTTTACATATTTTTTTATTACTATATTAGTTTTTCATATATTTTTGATGTGAAATAGGTCCTTCACCTAATGTTTCAAACTTGTATATGTTAATGGTGTTGGAGGAAGCATTTTGCATCCATAATATAATGCTTTAAAAAATATCCAGGTATTTATTTTATTTTTGGTCCTTACTCCAAAAATGGTTTGTTGTCAGTCATTGGAGATTGAAATGACTAAATAATGACATACATCTGAGTTTCAGACTTTTATTTCCTTCAGAAAAATTATGCTAACACAAATCCTTTCATTTAAGCAAGTTTGTAATTTTAAAACAGCAATAATTAAAATCTGTTCTTATTTATGAGCCTTTGCTCCTTCTTTATTTTAGGCCTCATCCAGATTTCTTCAGCTGAAGAGTCCAGAGGTATGCAAACCTCTTTACTGTTGCTGATGCCAGTGGTTGATCTCACTCACTCTCTTTGTCTCTCACATGTGCGCACACACACACACACACACACACACACACACACACACACACACACACACACACACACACACACACACACACACACACGTATGCATATACATACACCTCTACATGGTAACACAAATCCTAATATTTAAGTAACTTTGTGATTTTTGTAACAGCAACATTTAAAATATATTCCTATTTTGAGCCTTTGTTCCCCATTTATTTTAGTCTTATCCAGATATCTTGAGCTAAGAGGTCAAGAGGTTCGCAAACCTCTTAACTGGTGCTGCTGCCAGGGACCACTTGATCGCTCTCGCTGTTACTCTTCACTCTCGTTCTTTTTCTCTGTCACACACACACATTCACACACAGTCTCTTTTGCTATTATGCACACATTCACTCACACTTGCAGACAGAAATGTAAGCACACACACACACACACACACACACACACACACACACACACACCTTTTTCTGTTTTGTTTATTTTTTTTTTGCACAGGCTAAGCAGCAAAAGTACTGGTTAGTGAGTGTAAAATAATAGCTTGATCGATCTCTCTCTCTCTCATACACGCATACACTCTTACACACAGACTTAAACACATACACACACACACATGCTTTTTTATTTTAGTTTTTTTTTTTCTTTTTTCTTTTACACTCGCTAAACTTCAAAAATGTTGCTTAGCAAGCATAAAATAATGGCATTCGTTAGTTTTTTCAGTCTCAGCTCCATGGCAGCTTGATATACTGCCCTGAAGTGGTGGACTTGTTTTTTTAACAGGCATTATCTGCAAATTAACACCCTACTGGAGAACATTTGTTCTCCAATCAGGGTGCAATCTACAGGTTACCCATTCTCTAAAGAACATTAGAGCCTGTGCTTCTACTTATACTGATTGCTTCCTGTTTTTTCTTTTCATAGCTGTATTCCCCTCCCAGATGTGAAAAACAGAGTGCATGTTTTCAGTAAACATTAACTTTTAGCCCTAAGAAAAAGTGCACTGGCTATCACTAAATAAACCAGACTATCCACTGGTATGTTATGGACTAAAGTACTATGCCTGATGGTGTGGATCAACTACTTGTATAATTTATTCATTTCCCACAGTTTTAAACTTAGTTTATTTTTCACTAACCTGCCAATTTGCTTTTAAATGTTAATTATATTTCACTCCGCACACAGTGTTTAGACTGCTCATACTTAATTGATTCTACCTGCAGACTGCTCACCTCCAAGTAAAAGCAGTTGGCAATGGAAAAAAAGAACAACCAGTAACTGTGCAGATGCATAAAAGAATTTTTGTAAATTTTAGTCAGAGCACAATGTTCAGACCTCTCACAATTAATTGTGCTTGTAAACTTTTTTCTCCCTATGAAAGCATATGCTAATTGAAAAAAACAGCTAATGACTTTGCAAATGCAAGAAAGGACTATCACTGTCTATATCTTTCATCATTTTGTCTTATTTTTAAGTCTATTTGCTTACAAAAACCTTTGTCTGTAGAATAAACCAAGGATTTTACTGTCTCTAGGCAGTTCAGTTTCTGTATCACAACTCAAAAGAATAATTTCATCATGTAAAATAATTTGCTTCCCCACCACTTCTGATAATATACACTGTAGGACATTTCTAAATTCTATCAACTTATTATATTTCCAGAAAAAAAAAACATGTTCCCAGGTACTCCCCTCTTTCTCATCATTCCAGCAATTGCTTTCTAGTCTGTGGAAAAGTTCTCTGAAGTCTACTTGGGGTATAAAATACCTATGCAAATACTTCCATACAAAAATCATAAACTTAGATTTTGTTGCATATTTGGGAGATACACAAATATCCTCCTATTGTTTATTTATATTGCCTTTCCATTTGTATTTCCCAGTCTGATTTGTAGTTATGCATTATTTATATGCCTTACTACTTACTTCTTTTTTACCACAACTTCTGTTTTAGACTCAAATATAAATTCAGTCAGTGATAGTCTTTCTTTTAACAGTTTCCTATCCCTTTCTCTATGCCTATACTCTTTTATAAGTACCTGGTGGGGAAGACAGTCACCAGACTGCAGTCTGAACTTCTGTTTGTCCTCATTTTACTCTATGGCTTTCCCCTCCTTTGTTATTTGCTCCCAGTATCTTGGTTCCTTTGCTAACATTTACCAGAAAATTCCAAGTCATACTTACCTAAATTCTTTGCCCTAACATACAGTAATCCTTATTGGTAAAATCTCTTTTCTCCCTTCCTGTGTTGTCTTAGTTTTCAAAATGTTTTCTGCTAATTTATACATATAATATTCCATATCATTGTTACTGTTTTCCTTAAGTGCCTGAACCCAAAAATGCCACTCTCTCCTTATTTTGTGAACTCTTCCCAATTTCAACATAATTTCTTTCCATTGTGATTTTTCGTCTTCTGCTTGTGTATTAAATATGAGCCTTAAATGTGTAGCTCTAAGGTATCCCCTCAAATCTGGTAATCCTAAACCACATTGTTCTGTGGGACAAAGCAACATATATCCCACATAACTCGTGCCTTTCTTTTCCCAAAAATAGGTTACTTCAGTTTATTATTAATTATGGCCCACATTGTACTTTCTGGCTGATAAAAATATACCTTACCTGTATACAATACTAAAGGGACTAAAATATTTCACTGCTTGTACCTTATCATCCAAATCCATTGTCAAAAGCTTCCAACTTCTCACTTTTTGTTCTGTTTCTGTTTAGTCCCTTCCCACATATGCTTAGATGTCATAATGAAATCCTTTTCTATCTAAAAACCTAAGTACTTCATATTATCAAGCCTTCATAAATATGGGTATTGGCTGAACTAATTTCTGTGTGTGAACATATTTTACTACAGTAGCCTTTGATTTTCCTCATATATTTTATATCCTAAAAAAATGAAACTGTCTCAAAGTGTTCCAAATCAATAAAATATATGTTTATGGATTTTTTAAATACAAAAAATATCATATGTAAATAAGGCTATTTTTTCTTGAGTACCTTGCCAACTACACTTGCATTTATGAGTCTCTTATTTTCTTTGCCAGTGGCTATAAGGCATATAACAAAGGAAAAAGAAGACACCCCTGCCTAGTTCCTGTGATCAAACCCAGTTTGTCAGAGAGGAACCCTTCCACTTTGATTCTTACCTCCAACTTTTCACAGCTCTTCCTAATTAACCACATTACTCTATCAGGAAATGCAAATACTGCAATTGTTCTACTCATAAAATCCCAGATAAATTCTATGAGATGTCCTTTCTGCATGATGAC
This sequence comes from Protopterus annectens, assembly GCF_019279795.1. Lineage (NCBI taxonomy): Eukaryota > Metazoa > Chordata > Ceratodontiformes > Protopteridae > Protopterus > Protopterus annectens. The sequence continues at coordinate 98,394,843 of NC_056738.1, read as the reverse complement.
CCACCAACAATAATGGGGTCTTCTTTCACTCTACTTCCCTTTGGATCATCATCATCATCATTATTTTAACATTGTCAGATATTTGTTTCCCTTCCCAAAACTACTTTGATCAATATCTATCAGTTTTTGGTAACACCTTAGCTATTCTCTTAGCTAATATAGACATAAGTGCTTTATAAGCATGGTTCATTTAAGTTAAAGGCTCTTTGAGTAGTACAGTCACCACAGCTTTCTTTGAAGATGCTGGTACTGTCCTTCTTTTATAATATTGTTAAGTAAAGACTTCCAGATCTTTATTTTGCCTATCTTTCAAATTTCCACAGGAATAACATCTGTTCCTGGAGACTTTCCAGCTGATTGAATACACATCACTATTTTTATCTCCTTCTCTCCTATCTTAGGTATTAATTATTCGGCCTCATTTTCCTCTAACCTTGGCATATTTAAAGGTTCCATACATGATTCCATTTGTGTCTTTTCTTGGTTCTGCATTCCTCTGCTCTATACAGATTTTCATAGAATTTCCATAATGTCTCTAATATCTCTGTAGTATCACTAGTTATTTTTCTAGTTTTAGGTTCTCTTAGCCTGGCAACATCCATTTATATTTTCTGTTGCCCATGTCATTATTCTAATAGATTTTTGTGCTTTGGAGTTGTTATAAAAAACTTGCTTAACAGCTACCTTTCTAAACTCATGTATATTATCCAACTTTTTATCCAAATCCTCATTTTTCCTTCAGAACTAAACAATTGCTCCTCTTCTTGTTCTGTAAGATTCCCCTTCATCTGCAATACTTTATCCTTTGAGAATCTCTCTATATAATTCCTATTACTTCTTTATCATATCTCTTTCTCTTTCATTTATACAATATTTTCAAATTTAATTTTCATGTTGTGCCACTCCTCAGCTATTCTTTCTGAAGGAATTTGCACTTTCCTTAGCAGCTCTTGAACTGTTTTCATCACTCGCTGCATAAAATCCTCTCTTTTTGCTAGGTAAGTAGGAAAGCACCAGTGTCCCCTTTTTACTTTATTGCCAAACAATTTATCATAGTCTTTATTGGCACATGGCCTGAAATAATTATTGAATGTGTTTCAAAACTGTTAAGTACCTGTTAGTAATTTTACATCTTCCATTCGAAACAGTGTCATGCATTTCTTTAGAAATATACAATCTTTGTTACATTTCCCTTCTAGTTCCCCACTACATCTTCTCTGTTGCATGTCAGGTTCCATTCCCTACTCATGAATAATATTATAGGCTTTGTTATTGTAAGAAGAGTGAAACGCAGAGTCCCCTTCTATGTGTTGGCTCACTGTTTGTTGGCTAAACTTTTTTCTTTCCTTCTTAGCCTGTTCTACATCCAAAAATGCATTTGATCTGGGAAAAACATATTCTGAAGACAGCTAGCTACAGCAGCATGATTCCCATACATGCCTCTCAACATTCTCTGATTGCTGGAATGAATTTGGTTCGGTTCTGCCTGGTGTGCAGTGAATAATCATTTTCCACAAACACTCACTGGCCCCAGTTTTTAATACTTTTCCTTTCTGTATTTTGTCAGGTCTCTGCTGGTATTAGTGCATCTTTGCTAATATAGGTTTCGGCTGCTTTCTCATGGTCAGATTTGGAGTATAAACATGATGTGCCCTTTCAGTTAATGAACCTGATGTGGAACACCAGTCCAATTTTTTACTTGTGCTTTCATAAAATTAATTCAGTATATTCCTTCCAGTTTATCTGGTACAGCAGAAGATGCCAGGTTTTCTCTGTGTGCTCTGTCTTCTAACTCTACTATTTTTTTGAAACAGCTCTTCTTGATAAGCTGCCTGGTGTTAGTTCCCAGAGCCTGTATCAAGTAGAGCCACTGGAGTGATCCCCAAGGTGAGCTTTCTATTACCCATCCACTCATCAAGATTTTTCTGGAAGAGGGACAGCAAGGTGCTCTGCTTGACATGTATGGGATGTCTATTCCAGAGCATGGGGATTCTCTGGGTGAGGAACCTGTCCCTCCAGCATGTTCTGTTGATTGTGGTAATGAGGTTGAGGTCTCTGGAGCGTGTGGTGTGGAGGGATTGGGATTTCTTTAGATGTAGCATTTCTAACAGAGCTGGGTCAGACATGGCTTTGTACATCAAGCAGAGATCGCCTCCAAGTAGGTGATATGAGACAGAGAATAGCTGGAGTCTTTTGAGTCTATCCATGTAGGACATGTGTTTAATACCTAGGATCCCCTTCATGAGGTACTTCTGTGGCCTCTCCAGCTGTTGCAGGTGTCTAGTGAGGTACATGCCAAATGGAGCATTGTACGCGATGATTGGTCTAATGAGGGAAGAATAGAGAGAGAGAGAGAGACGATGACCTCTTTCTTCTTGGATGCAAAACCCCTGGTAATGAGATGTGCCACAGAGAAGGACTTTCTGACCACAGTGGCAATGTGGTGGTCGAAGGAGAGGTTGCTGTCAACCTGCATCCCCAGATCTCTTATAATGCCTTCAGTGTTCAGTGGGCTCTCATCAATGTGGTAGTTAGTGTAAACTGAGTATTTACCAAAGGGGATGATGACGCATTGTTTGGCATTAAGCTTAAGGCCATAGTTTCGACACCAGTCATTGGTCTCAGTGAGGCCTTTCTGTAGGATGTCTGCATCACTTGTGGAGTTAATAATGTCTCCCAGCTTGCAGTCATCTGTGAACTTGGTCAGCCAGTGTCCATTTGTGTTGGCCTGGACTACTGAGAAGTAGATGTCGAACAGGAGATGACCCAGGACCGATCCCTGTGGGACTCCACTCGTGACTGGTCGGCAGTCTGACTTGGAGTTTGCTACTTTCACACTGTGTGTTCTATCTGTGAGCCAATTGGCAACCCACCTAGTGATATAGGGGTTGATGCCTTGTTTGGTGAGTTTATCAATAATTTCCGAGTGAGGAATGGTATCGAAGGCCTTGGCCAGTTTGAGGTAGGCTGTATGCACTGCCTTACCTTCATCCACAGCCCTGGTGACTGACTCAAAGAAGTCAAACAGGTTGAGCAGGCATGATCTCCCTTTCATAAAGCCAAACTGCTTGGGGTCCAGAGGCTTGAATTTCCAATTTTCCATCCATTTGTCCAAATTACGATTGAAATGGGTTAGGGAAAAACTTTGTTTCACATGGATGGGAAGCCTGTTGCAGAGAAGGGGTACTCTTCTAGAGACATATACCAGTCCCAGCAACATGTCCTTTTATATTGCATGCAAGGTTTAAGTCCTTAGATCAGGTATTTCTTATGCTATTTGTTTAGTGTATATGCAGAAGGTCTATCAGAACAGGATCCAAGGATGGCTTGTATGCCAGGGATAGATCATCCCTCATCAGTCTGTAAAAGATTGAGTACAGGGATAGGGTTTTGAGGTGATACATGTAGGACATGTTGTTTATGCCCTGAATCTTTTTGTAAAGAGCCTCTGTGGAGGTTCTAGTTGTTGCATGTGTCTGGACAGGTACATACTGAAGGGGACATTGTAGTCAGTGATTGGTCTGATGAGGCCTGAATACAGTGAATGATGACTTCCTTGGACCTAGATGTCATAGACTTCTTATAAGTTGTGCAACTTTCCTTACTACCATAAACACATGATGGTTGAAGGCCAGGTTACTGTCTACATAAAATCCAAGATCCCTGTCTATTGGATCTACTGTTAGGGATGTGTCATCAAAGAGGTAGTTTCCAGGGGTGTCTGTCTTCCCAAAGGATAACATTATGCATTTTTTGGCATGGAGTTTCAGACTGTAGCTCTGACACTAGCTATTTGTCTGAATCAGCCCTTTTTGGAGGATATTTGTATTTTGGGGAGATTCTATGACTGTACCTAGTTTGTAATGGTCAGCAAACTTGGTCAGTTAGAGGCCCTTGATGCTGGCTTTGACTTCAGAGATGTAAATGCCAAAAAGGAATAGTTCCAGCCCAGAGCTCTGAAGGAATCTGCTAGTGACCAGCCTCTTGGTGGAGATGGACTCCCCTAGCATAAATGTCTTTGGTCCTATCTGAGGGCCACTCAGTTATCCATCGAGTGACATAGGGGTTTATACCTAATTCCATGAGTTTGTCTACAATACCCGAGTAGGTTATTATAGCAGATGCATTGTTCAGGTCAAGATCGGCAATATGCACCATTATGCCCTCGTCCATTGCCTTGGAGATCTTCTTGAAGAAGTCCACTGCTAGAGCAAGCATGATCTGCCCTTGATGAAACCAAACTGGGGTTGGATCCAGTGTCTGAAGATTTTCTGTCATTGTTAATCATTTCTGTGATAATCCTTTCCGTGGCTTTACATATGGAATTAACTAGGCTTATGTGTCCGTAGTTACCTGGGTCCCCATGTGGCCCACCCCTGTGCAGAGGGATGAATATTGCAGTTCTCCATTCACATAGCATGATGCCTGTCTGGAAGCTATGGTTAAAAAGTGATTGTAGTGGTCCTGATAGGTTATACTTCATGCTAGTTAGGAGACATCCTGGGATATTATTGGGACCAATTAATGTGGTGGTATTGACCATGGAGTGCTCATTGAGGACCTGAGTTTTAGTGATAGTTGAGGGGATTATGTTTGATGGTATTTCCAGTGGGTTGGCTGGAGGAGGGATAGGGGTAAAACTGGAGCAGAATTTATCAGCCTATAGATTTGCTATATGGCTTTATTTACAATTAGTTCTACACATTGATGTGTACTGCCTTTGAGGTTGCAGACATAGCTAAATAAAGTCTTATGGTTACCCTTGGCCTAGGAGGCTACTTTTACCTCAAATTATGCTTTGGTAGATTTGATTTGCCCCCTGAGTTGATTGTTTAGATTAATGAGAGTTTTTTTTATCCTGCTGGGTGCTACACTTCCTTATTTTTGCCATGACTTTCTACCTTTTGTTTTACAACCTACGAATATTTATATTGGGATTTCACAAGGGTACTTAGTTTATTGTGTTTGTTTTGTGTTTATTCAAGGTAGGCACAGCTGTCTCTATGCATCTATTGACATGATTGTACAGGGTATCTGTGAACAATTCCGCATATGCAGCAGTGTTCAAAGGGCTTGGAGGGCTTGAAATTTTGCCAGGTTATTAATTATTAGTAGGAAGCTTGCCTTAGAATAGCTCATAAATGTTCCAATGGTTAACGAGGGTCCCAGGTTTTATTTTATTTCAAAGGAATCCCTAAAAGGATTAATTATCTAGAGCATATGTCTGCTTTATTTAATGAAGGTTTAGTTTTACTTATGGTTGTGCTTGCGCATGCATGTGTGTGTACATACACGTGAGCATGTGTTGATTTTCTGAGAATTTCTGATATGGTGAAAACTCCTTACAAATCAGTAGGAATCTATTTGAAGTAGACTATGTAGAGTCATTGTCTTCATCAACCCCTTCTTCCCATCTTGATAAGTGGTTGGGAGATCACATCAACATTAGTCAATGTAACCAAATAACCTAGAAGAAATGTTTATACCATTGAGCAGCTAGCCCTGATATGGAGACTAGATACAAAGAGTATAATCCTAAAACTAACAGACGTGACAAGTAAAACGCAATCTAATCACATGGATTCTGACATTCACTGCAAGGATTTTACAGGGATAGTAATTAATGATTTCAAAGTGTTCCATAAAGCAAAAATACAGATAGTGATTCTATCTAAAGAAATGAAAAATGATTAGCAGGAGGGACAAAATATGCAAACTTCATGCGAAAGACAGGAATAGCGATGAACAGAAGGAATACTTAAGACATGAAAATTGCTTAATGATATCATAACAAGTAGGAAACATTTCCTGCATGTATCAGAAAGAGCAAACAGAAAAAAGATAAATAAAAAACATTGGCCTTTGTTGTTTTTTTATTTGTTTTTTAGTTTATGGTAGTTTTATATAGAAAAAAGATAACAGTTTATCTAATCAGGAAAAAAATATATACTAAGACCATTATATAATTTTTATGACTCATAAAAGGTACTTCAGGATGAAGAACATGAAGACAAAGAGGCAATATAAACCGGCACAAAACTTTGTGGTATATCAAAAATAACAGAATGCTTCCAGGCAAACATATAAAAAGTAAACCTGACAATATTCCCAGGTCTGGATAATCACTAATCAGGACATTATAACATTAGAAAGACCCTTCTCACATTCCTTACACTGCATCTTCAGTAAACTGTTAGAGCAGTTCCCCTGTGTAAAGGAAAATGGTAATTCAGCTGAGCTATCTAACTGTTATTTGGTATGTTCAGAAAACTGGCCCTCTTCAAGAGAAATCTTGATGAGTGGATGGGAAATAGAAAATTCACCCCTGGGATCACTCCAGTGTCTCTACTCGGCAGAGACACTGGGAACTAAAGTCGGGTGGCGCGATGCCAGGGTAATCCTATGGGCTAGGCTTGTAAAGGCTCCAGGACCATTAGCCTAGTATAGACCTATGAACCTATGAACTATTAAAACATTCCCCGGGATTCATAAAGCTCAGCGCAAGGATGGTTTTAGCCTTGTGCCGTGCGTCCCCATTACAGATTGTGAAGCAGCGCCATATGAATATTTATGAGGGCACGCTGCCGCACCCTCGATGTGCACAGGAAACGTGTGCAAGTGCAGGGGGTGTGTTCAAGTGCTCTACGGAGGCAGAAACATAGCCCCACAGTTGCACAACCTACTATGCTTACTATTAGAGCCCGCCTCTAATAGTAAGCAATTAATTCAGTGTCCGTGGATACTGAAATGTATGTTAAGCATACAAGAGTGTCCACGAACACTGAAATTACATCAAAGTAGTAAACACACAAGCACGTAGCGGAATGTTGAGCCCCGTCCCTAGAACTTTCACAATTAGATTCCCCGTGTCCCTATTTTACATTTGTATTGCTTCAATATCGAAAGTGTAAGTGTAGTGCAGCGTGTTTGCCAGTCGTTGCCCCCTGCTGAGCATAGCTTACACATCAAAATCATTCAAATAGAGAAAAACATGCAGAATCAACATTAATGTCAATAGTGTAGTGGTTAGAGCATCTGCCTAAAGAACAGGCATTCACGATTCAAGTCCAGCTATAGCACATATCATTTTCCATGTGGAATGAATGTCTTTTTGCGTAAAACCTACATAATAACATGTAAATGTGAACTGGAATACCGCATGAAATGTTTAACGAAATTTCATTCAATCATAGTGGTACTGTCATAATGAATAAGGCACTAGTAAGCAGGTGTAAGCACAAATAAGCAGTAGTAAACATATATAAGTACCAGTAAGCAAGTATGAGTGCGCTTGCATGGGTGTAGGCAGTGCCCAGCATAGGAAATGTATACATTTTGGACTATAATTGGGTCTTTATGAGCATTTCAAGATATGGCCACAGGGTTTGATCTGCGTGGATACTTAGATGGTTTGGCTTCAGACAATGATGATGTCATGATGTTTTCTGGAGGTGAAAAACCGCTTTTGCAGACACATAATTCTATGGAGAAAGGTGCTGTGGTGTTGTGGCTGTCCGAAGCCATGGATATTTTGGATAATAAATCTTTTGAAGAATATGAGGTCGAACCTTTATTGCACTATTTGATGTTTTTTATTTCACTGAAAGCTAGTGCTGGGTGTTGTTGAATGTTTCATATATATATATATATATATATATATATATATATATATATATATATGTGTGTGTGTGCGCACGCGTAGATATACACAGATATACAGCTATGATAGGAACCAGCACACAAGAATGACATATGTTCACAGGCTATGCCAATGGAAGTGAGGGGCCCAAGCAAGAAACATGAAACACATAGCATGACCTTTCACCCCCCCCTCCCCAGCCGGGCACAGGAAGCATACGCACAAACCTGCAAACAATGTAAATAGTCCACTACTCCCCAGACCACAGGCAGGATACAACCGGGGGGAGGGGTACACAGTGCACCCATGAAATCTAATCTTGGAACACAGACAGGAGCGTCCCTTGCGGAACGCCCCAAAAATTGACATATAACCAAAAGAAGGTGATACGCCGACCATTTTGGCTGGGGTGTGTACATACCCGGAATCCAAGGGTGGGAAAGCCTGATGACCCATGGGTCGAGACAATGTATGACATGGGTCCCATGAAGTGGAGAGTGGGCAACGTGTAGTGGTGTGTTCAGATCTGACCAGGACCCAGAGTAAGGATGGGTGCTGTAGAGGAGGTGTGGGTGGGGAAACTATGGGTAGCTAGTTATGGGTCTAGGTGTGCAGGTGTTGGCTGATGTGGGTCTGTATGAACAGGCCCAGGGATGTAAGCAAAAGTATTCATTGGGCAGAGGCATCGCCCAACGAGCAGCCACACCTGCTACGAGTCCCACTGCAGCAAAGTGTAATCTACATGGCAAGGAATGGAATAACCAGATGTAGATTATATATCTAGAGGTATGTGTGTGTATATCTACCCATAGCGACATAGAGATGTACCTCTCCCTCTCCATAGTACAAATGTATACATACAAAGACAGAATACATATACATACCCACTTATAGATATATACTTATGCAGACACCCATAGACCCATATGTCGTTACATATATATAGACAGCAGTATGTAAATATATACATGTATGCGTACATATACAGATATATCTGTATATAGTAATGTGTGTGTATATATATATATATATATATATATATATATATATATATATATATATATATATATATATATATATATATATATATATATATGTGTGTGTGTGTGTGTGTATATATATATATAATATATTATATATATATATATTTACTGGGATGAAGTAGAGTGGAGATGCCTTTCCAGAATTTTTGAGGATTTGTTTTGTTGTTGTTTTGAAGTGTGAGGAAGTAATTTTGTCAATCAGAGATGATAAGTTTTTTTACCCTGTTTCTAAAAGTTTTATATTCATTATGGATGAGGGGGGTCTTATTTTTCTGGTATTTAGCCCAGACTTTGTCTCTTTTCCGCATGGTAGCTAGTGTATTTTTGGTGAGCCATGGAGCAGTTTTAGTTTTTATTCTTTTAGTTCTTAGAGGAGCATGGACATCTAGTAGTTTTAGGAATGTGGTGTTGAAGTGGGCAACAGCATCATCTAAGGGTGTTTTTAGACAATTCCAGTTTATTGTTTTTAGGGAGTTAGTAAAGGTAGATGGATTAAAGTTTTTATGATTACGTGTTATAATATAGTTATGGGTACGATGTTGGGTTAGGGGGAGTCGGTGAGTGAAGATGGGTATATGGTCACCAAGGGGATCGGGAAGGGTTCCACTGTCTGAGAAATAGTGGGGATGAGATACTAAGATCCAGTCTAGGATACTGCCGGTGGAGAGATTTTTTTATGGGTGTGTGATAAAGTTGATTAGTTGTGAGAAGTTATGTAAGTTGATGTTAAGTGGGTTTGTGGGAGACTGAATGGAGATCCAGTTAATATTCATGTCACCTAAGATTATAGTTTCATTGCTAATGTTGTTGGTAAGCCAAGAGAGGATGTCTTCAAGAGTGGATACATTATCTCCTGGGGGGATGTAGAGTGAAACTATACATATGTGTTTATGTTTGTTAACTTGGAGTAGTGTTATGAGTAGTTCTGCGTTATTAAATTGAGGAGTGGGTTTGTTGTAGGGGGTAACTGATAGGGAGGTTGAGTAGAGGAAAGCTACTCCTCCACCTTTTTTATGAGACCTGTCTCTTCTGATGATCGGAATAGTTTGGTGGGGGTATTTCTGAGTCTTTTATATGGAGTTTTAACCAAGTTTCTGAGATGGATAAGATGTCTGGTTTATGGTGTGTTAGCCAAGCATGGAGGTTTGGGATTTTGTTAACTATACTTTGAGAATTTAAGGCAGTGAGTATTAAGGACTTGACCTTAATTGTTGAGGAGGGATGGGCCTGGGTTAGGATGGATATCTCCTGATAATAGATTGCTAATGGGAGTTAGGGTTAGGTTGGAGAAGTAGTAAGACAGTTTAGAGAATCAGTTTGGATGTATTGTGCTTTTGAAGGATTTAGAAACTATTATATGTGAAGGGTGTTTCTGAGTGGTTATAAGTTTAAATGGAAAAAGTAGAAGGTTGTTTAAAGGGCACAGATGGGGGGAAATTGAGATGTTAGAGTGAGGTAGTAAGGTGCTAAGATGGTTGGTTACATGGTAGGATTGGGAGTGGTAGGAATAACTAGGCTGTGTAAGGTGGTAGAGGTAGGTTAAGGTAAAGAGTAGAGTTAGTGAGAAGGGGAAGAACGGGGGTAGTTGAGGCATGTTGGAGTGAAGGTAAGTGTAGTTATTAAGTAGTTGGTGAATTATATTTGGAGGTGGTAAAAGTAGAGGAGAAATGTGGGAGTTGTGAAGGCTTGCAGGGGGAATGTGTTATGGGAGTGGGAGTAGAGGTGAAAGAAGTTATTTGTGGCTAGGTGGTGTCTATCAGAGGTGAATGAGGTAGAGTAGGTGGGATAAGGAATGGGTGTTTCCAGAGTTGTGGAGGGTGATTGGATTATGATCTGAGGGGGTGTGGCTAATGAATGGATAAAGCTAGGGCTGCTGGGGGCAGGTGAGATTTGGGGGCAGGGTAGGGGTGCGGAGTGAGCCCGCAGGGCAAACGGAGCAGGAAGAACCAAAGGAGTCAGAAGAGGATCGGAAACCTATCAGTGAAGTGTTAATTAGCAGAAGGTAACTAGAGGGGACTTGGAATTAGTGGGTTGGAATGGGCTGGAATGTGAAAATAGTGAGGGAGAAAAGGAAAGTAGTAGTATAATGTGTTAGAATGTAACAGAGAGATAGAAAAAGAAAAAGTAAGAGTTTACAGAGAAAGTTGGAGTAAGTGAGTAGCAGTAGGTATTAGGGGGGAGGGTGCCATCTAGTGGACAAATGCAGAATTGCCTTTGGTACACCAGGGCAAACCCAGGTCTGGGTTAGACTGAAGGGAGAAGGGAGCAAGTCTGTGCAAACTCATTGAGGGGTAAGAATGGGATACGAAACAAAGGGGAGTTCGGCTGCTGGCTTTCCTGGCAGAGAGCAGACAGAACACCTAGCAGGGCATACAGACTATATTAATGCAAGGTCTGGCAGCAATTTCACATACTTTCTTTAATTCTGGGAGAAGCTTCATGGAGGCAGCAGGGTTTGCTGAAGTTGCTAGAGCAATTGGCTGGGAGTGTAGAATATTACTTTAGGAGTAGGTGTCCACCAGGCCGTAAACACAAGGGGTAAGCCAGGATGAAAAAGTTTCTTTAATTCTGGGAGAAGCTTCGTGGAGGCAGCAGGGTTTGCTGAAGTTGCTAGAGCAATTGGCTGGGTGTGTAGAATATTACTTTAGGAGTAGGTGCCCACCAGGCCGTAAACACAAGGGGTAATCCAGGATGAAAAAGTTTCTTTAATTCTGGGAGAAGCTTCGTGGAGGCAGCAGGGTTTGCTGAAGTTGCTAGAGCAATTGGCTGGGGGTGTAGAATATTACTTTAGGAGTAGGTGACCACCAGGCCGTAAACACAAGGGGTAAGCCAGGATGAAAAAGTTTCTTTAATTCTGGGAGAAGCTTCGTGGAGGCAGCAGGGTTTGCTGAAGTTGCTAGAGCAATTGGCTGGGAGTGTAGAATATGACTTTAGGAGCAGGTGTCCACCAGGCCGTAAACACAAGGGGTAAGCAAGGATGAAAAAGTTTCTTTAATTCTGGGAGAAGCTTCGTGGAGGCAGCAGGGTTTGCTGAAGTTGCTAGAGCAATTGGCTGGGAGTGTAGAATATTACTTTAGGAGTAGGTGTCCACCAGGCCGTAAACACAAGGGGTAAGCCAGGATGAAAAAGTTTCTTTAATTCCGGGAGAAGCTTAGTGGAGGCAGCAGGGTTTGCTGAAGTTGCTAGAGCAATTGGCTGGGAGTGTAGAATATTACTTTAGGAGTACGTGTCCACCAGGCCGTAAACACAAGGGGTAAGCCAGGATGAAAAAGTTTCTTTAATTCTGGGAGAAGCTTCGTGGAGGCAGCAGGGTTTGCTGAAGTTGCTAGAGCAATTGGCTTGGAGTGTAGAATATTACTTTAGGAGTAGGTGTCCACCAGGCCATAAACACAAGGGGTAAGCCAGGATGAAAAAGTTTCTTTAATTCTGGGAGAAGCTTTGTGGAGGCAGCAGGGTTTGCTGAAGTTGCTAGAGCAATTGGCTGGGAGTGTAGAATATTACTTTAGGAGTAGGTGTCCACCAGGCCGTAAACACAAGGGGTAAGCCAGGATGAAAAAGTTTCTTTAATTCTGGGAGAAGCTTCGTGGAGGCAGCAGGGTTTGCTGAAGTTGCTAGAGCAATTGGCTGGGAGTGTAGAATATTACTTTAGGAGTAGGTGTCCACCAGGCCGTAAACACAAGGGGTAAGCCAGGATGAAAAAGTTTCTTTAATTCTGGGAGAAGCTTCGTGGAGGCAGCAGGGTTTGCTGAAGTTGCTAGAGCAATTGGCTGGGATTGTAAAATATTACTTTGGGAGTAGGTGTCCACCAGGCCGTAAACACAAGGGGTAAGCCAGGATGAAAAAGTTTCTTTAATTCTGGGAGAAGCTTCGTGGAGGCAGCAGGGTTTGCTGAAGTTGCTAGAGCAATTGGCTGGGAGTGTAGAATATTACTTTAGGAGTAGGTGTCCACCAGGCCGTAAACACAAGGGGTAAGCCAGGATGAAAAAGTTTCTTTAATTCTGGGAGAAGCTTCGTGGAGGCAGCAGGGTTTGCTGAAGTTGCTAGAGCAATTGGCTGGGAGTGTAGAATATTACTTTAGGAGTAGGTGTCCACCAGGCCGTAAACACAAGGGGTAAGCTAGGATAAAAAGTTTCTTTAATTCTGGGAGAAGCTTCATGGAGGCAGCAGGGTTTGCTGAAGTTGCTAGAGCAATTGGCTGGGAGTGTAGAATATTACTTTAGGAGTAGGTGTCCACCAGGCCGTAAACACAAGGGGTAAGCCAGGATGAAAAAGTTTCTTTAATTCTAGGAGAAGCTTCGTGGAAGCAGCAGGGTTTGCTGAAGTTGCTAGAGCAATTGGCTGGGAGTGTAGAATATTACTTTAGGAGTAGGTGTCCACCAGGCCATAAACACAAGGGGTAAGCCAGGATGAAAAAGTTTCTTTAATTCTGGGAGAAGCTTCGTGGAGGCAGCAGGGTTTGCTGAAGTTGCTAGAGCAATTGGCTGGGAGTGTAGAATATTACTTTAGGAGTAGGTGTCCACCAGGCCATAAACACAAGGGGTAAGCCAGGATGAAAAAGTTTCTTTAATTCTGGGAGAAGCTTCGTGGAGGCAGCAGGGTTTGCTGAAGTTGCTAGAGCAATTGGCTGGGAGTGTTGAATATTACTTTAGGAGTAGGTGTCCACCAGGCCGTAAACACAAGGGGTAAGCCAGGATGAAAAGTTTCTTTAATTCTGGGAGAAGCTTCGTGGAGGCAGCAGGGTTTGCTGAAGTTGCTAGAGCAATTGGCTGGGAGTGTTGAATATTACTTTAGGAGTAGGTGTCCACCAGGCCGTAAACACAAGGGGTAAGCCAGGATGAAAAAGTTTCTTTAATTCTGGGAGAAGCTTCGTGGAGGCAGCAGGGTTTGCTGAAGTTGCTAGAGCAATTGGCTGGGAGTGGAGAATATTACTTTAGGAGTAGGTGTCCACCAGGCCGTAAACACAAGGGGTAAGCCAGGATAAAAAGTTTCTTTAATTCTGGGCGAAGCTTCATGGAGGCAGCAGGGTTTGCTGAAGTTGCTAGAGCAATTGGCTGGGAGTGTAGAATATTACTTTAGGAGTAGGTGTCCACCAGGCCATAAACACAAGGGGTAAGCCAGGATGAAAAAGTTTCTTTAATTCTGGGAGAAGCTTCGTGGAGGCAGCAGGGTTTGCTGAAGTTGCTAGAGCAATTGGCTGGGAGTGTAGAATATTACTTTAGGAGTAGGTGTCCACCAGGCCGTAAACACAAGGGGTAAGCCAGGATGAAAAAGTTTCTTTAATTCTGGGAGAAGCTTCGTGGAGGCAGCAGGGTTTGCTGAAGTTGCTAGAGCAATTGGCTGGGAGTGTAGAATATTACTTTAGGAGTAGGTGTCCACCAGGCCGTAAACACAAGGGGTAAGCCAGGATGAAAAAGTTTCTTTAATTCTGGGAGAAGCTTCGTGGAAGCAGCAGGGTTTGCTGAAGTTGCTAGAGCAATTGGCTGGGAGTGTAGAATATTACTTTAGGAGTAGGTGTCCACCAGGCCATAAACACAAGGGGTAAGCCAGGATGAAAAAGTTTCTTTAATTCTGGGAGAAGCTTCTTGGAGGCAGCAGGGTTTGCTGAAGTTGCTAGAGCAATTGGCTAGGAGTGTAGAATATTACTTTAGGAGTAGGTGTCCACCAGGCCATAAACACAAGGGGTAAGCCAGGATGAAAAAGTTTCTTTAATTCTGGGAGAACCTTCGTGGAGGCAGCAGGGTTTGCTGAAGTTGCTAGAGCAATTGGCTGGGAGTGTTGAATATTACTTTAGGAGTAGGTGTCCACCAGGCCGTAAACACAAGGGGTAACCCAGGATGAAAAAGTTTCTTTAATTCTGGGAGAAGCTTCGTGGAGGCAGCAGGGTTTGCTGAAGTTGCTAGAGCAATTGGCTGGGAGTGTAGAATATTACTTTAGGAGTAGGTGTCCACCATGCCGTAAACACAAGGGGTAAGCCAGGATGAAAAAGTTTCTTTAATTCTGGGAGAAGCTTCGTGGAGGCAGCAGGGTTTGCTGAAGTTGCTAGAACAATTGGCTGGGAGTGTAGAATATTACTTTAGTAGTAGGTGTCCACCAGGCCGTAAACACAAGGGGTAAGCCAGGATGAAAAAGTTTCTTTAATTCTGGGAGAAGCTTCGTGGAGGCAGCAGGGTTTGCTGAAGTTGCTAGAGCAATTGGCTGGGAGTGTAGAATATTACTTTAGTAGTAGGTGTCCACCAGGCCGTAAACACAAGGGGTAAGTCAGGATGAAAAAGTTTCTTTAATTCTGGGAGAAGCTTCGTGGAGGCAGCAGGGTTTGCTGAAGTTGCTAGAGCAATTGGCTGGGAGTGTAGAATATTACTTTAGGAGTAGGTGTCCACCAGGCCGTAAACACAAGGGGTAAGCCAGGATGAAAAAGTTTCTTTAATTCTGGGAGAAGCTTCGTGGAGGCAGCAGGGTTTGCTGAAGTTGCTAGAGCAATTGGCTGGGAGTGTAGAATATTATTTTAGGAGTAGGTGTTCTCCAGGCTGTAAACACAAGGGGTAAGCCAGGATGAAAAAGTGAAAGGTGTAGGCGCTCAGCCAGGGGCGCACAGCATCCGAGTACAGGCAAAGTTTTAAAAATCAATACAAAAAAATACAAAGTAGTGTAATATGCTGCAAATAAAGGTGTAACCCCTGCATTGCTTGTTTACTCTGCAGTCATATGTTGTTGTTCTGTTGCAGTTATTAAATAGTACTGTTGTAGTAAGCAGTGTTACCCACACTGTGGTATGCTGTTAAAATGTGTATGAAGTGCTGTATAACAATGTCAGAAGTGCAAACAGGTCAGTCATATTAGACAAAATACATTGCAAAGCCTCACAACAATTGCCTGATAGCATAGTGTACAGTGATCTTAACTGTAATGCTTTTGTCACACACAGCAAGGCTTTGGATTCCAGGAGTGCTAGTAAGTTGTACGCATAATCATTCCACACAACTGCACACAGTCTGTTAGAATGTTCAGAGAGAAAGCTGTATGCATATTTACACTTAACAACTGTACAGATTTTTCTAGAATGCTTAAATAGAGAGTGAAATGCCTATTCATATCCCTCAACTGTTCCAATCTGCCCAGTATGTCCTGATAAATGGCCCACATCAACTGCCATTTGCCCTGTTCCCCTGGCAAATTAGTGTGATGATCCAAGAAATGTAGGCAGCTGTTAATGAGATATAACTGATAGTCAGACTTGTACATAGTCAGAGAATGTACATGCAAACATACCTGTCATCCCAGCATTTCACCCAAAGTGTATGAGAGCAGTCTCAAAACATTTTGCATTAACACCTGCATCTAGTCAAGCCTGTACATAAGATGCAGGTCCCGTACATACTAATCTACAAACATACCATTGTACAATATAATGCCATTGGGTAGTGTAATAATACATGTAAGGGACAGACCACTGCAGTGACTATGAATGTTGTGAAAACTACAAGGATTTATTAGTTATTAATTGAACTCTCTCTCTCTCTCTCTCTCACCCCTACCATATGTGCAAAAATAACCGATTTACTCAACTCATTTGGTATGTCTACACTCCTAACCTTTGTTGGGACATATGTCCTATTGGTTTATAAATATTCACATCTGTCACTAAGCATGTGCCATGTTAAAATACTCCCATATTGCTGGCCTGTTGTCATCAATGAAACCTGCATGTCGTTGTAATGGCCACTGTTTACCCATATATGCATGTGTTCTGCCTACTCTGCAACAATTTATATCTGGTGCCCTGGGTAATGGGAATACCTATGCATGCTGTTATACCTAATCGTGAATGCTGTTGACTATTACTAACCCATATCTGCCTTAAACATGCTACAACATAGCTAGTATGGGAAGGCCAGTCCCAGCGGACCCACCTGTTCCACCTCAGCTGGCCATGACACCGGGCACCAGCACATCTGGGGCCCAGCCTGGGACCTCCTCGTCCGTTGGCCCTATACCACCTTCACATAGAACCACTGCAGGGGATGCGGCTTGGCCCCCCCGGGAGTGGGAGCAGACAGGAACCTGTCACCCGTGGTACGGTCCGGGCCGTGGTGCATAGGGAGCTTGACAGGGAGATTTGAGACTGCCTATGCCAGCTTGAGGGACGAGTGCTACAACTAGAGGGTGAGCCTGCCCCTCATACACAACCCCCAGCACAGCCACCTTCTGGGCTGTGAAGGTGCAGTGGTGACTGCCCATGGGTGGGGACCTCAGTCCCACTGTATCCATTTGTGGGCTCATGGGCTTGCGACTTCCAAACACCCCTCTCCCCCCACATGTCATATACCGCCCCTGTATGCGTCTTGTTTTTCTTGTCTGTCATCCTATCCAACCTATCCTCCCTGATCATACCTACTCTCCTTCCCCAACATCCCACTTTCACCTAAACATAAAAGAAAAAAAGGGCAATCTGTTCCCGCAAAAAAAGCACGCCCCATACATAGCTGTCCATTTTGCAAACGTGTCCACTGGACACATGTAAATGTTTCTAATTGGCATCACAAGATACTATTGTCCTCACTCCTCTCTCAGGGATGAGAGTGTCCAAATGTACCGCCGAATTTATTGCATATGCATAGCCATTGCTGTAGAAGAAATGGACAGCTATGGACTTTCCCTACACCCTTCCTGCACATCCCTAGGTATTTTCTCTACTGTCTTTCCCTATTTGTGCCCCTTTTTCACCACTTTCCTATCAACCCTTTTTTTCTTGTCTTTTAAATAAATTAGTGCGGGATAAGCGGGAGTAAGCACTTTTAAGCAGCAGTGAGCAGGTTACAGCCTGTTTGTGCAGGGGTAAGCACTGCCTACACAGGTTAAGCTATCAAGAAGGTAACTGAGTGTAAGGAACTGTGACCAAAAGTAACCACTACTTACAGTCGCACAAACCCACGCACACCCGTCTCACAACTGCTTAAAAGTGCCTTAATCACTCTGTATCCAACGGCCCTTGTTCTGCTCAGCAACAAAATAAAGGGCCTCTGCAAGGCTTGAAACCAGGACCCTGCACACCACTGCCAATGTGATTTACCACTAAGACATGACAGATATACAGACATCAGATGTTATCACAAACATATCATCCAGCACAGTCATTCAACAGTATAGGAAATGTATTCCATCATTTAGATGTATGTGTGTGTGTTTATGTCCAGATATAGATACATGCATATAGATAAATATATCAACAACATCCCATGTGACAACAAAGCATTAAAAAAGAATGAAAAGGAAAACACCAGCAACTCCTATATTATGTAGTGGTGATGTCTTATGTAATATCAAAACTCCCTCAGACAGACATGTGTCATTAATACACGCAAACATTTGTACATTGGCCAAAGACATTACTCTGTGCATTTTATTTACATTAACAAAAAGTTCCTGTCCAGTCATTATGTGAGAACAGTACTCTTGCAAGGTGCTGTGTGCGACATCATCATCATCATGAAGAAGATAAATGGGGTAACCATAGAGGGACCGGTAGGGTCGTATGTCTGCATCATGTGTACCTGGAACCTTTAGGAGTCATGTGCATACCAGGATCATGTACCTGGGAGAGAGGGGTGAGGACAATAGTAGTATGTTGTGATGCAAATTAAAAAGGTTACATGTGTCCAGTGGACACATGTGTGAAATGGACAGCTATGTATGGGGCAAATATTGTTCTGGGAACAGATTGGCCTTTTGTTTCCGTTTTCATAAGGTGAGAGTGGGATGTTGGGCAAGGAGAGTAGGTATGCTTGTGGAGGATAGGTTGGGTAAGATGACAGACAAGACAGCATAGAGGGGCGGTACATGACACATGTGGGGAGGATACACCTTGGATGGGGAGGGGTGTTCAGCAGTCACAAGCCCATGAGTCCCCAGATGGAAACAATGGGACGGAGGTCCCCACAAATGGCCAGCCACCACTGCACCTTCACAGCTGCAAAGGTGGCTGTGCTGGGGGCTGTCTAGGAGGAGCAGGCTAACCCTCTAAATGTGAAACTCTGCCCTTGAGCTGGTGTATCTGGCCTCAAAACCCTACACACCACGTCTGGGACTGTACGACGGCTGACAAGTTCCTGTCTGGACCTGCTCCCAGGGGGGACAAGCCCCATCCTCAGTGACGGTTCCACCAGAAGGTGGTGCAGAGCCAACAGAGGTGGAGGTCCAAGGCTGGGCCCCAGACGTGCTGGTGCCTGGTGCCATGGCCAGCTGAAGTGGGACAGGAGGTTCTGCTGGGACCTCCAATCCCATACAGCCTATGGTGTTGCAGTTTTAACACAGATATGGCTTAGTAATAGTCAATACGTATAACAGCATGCATAGATATGAGCATCAACCCAACACAACAGATGTCATACATTTGCAGAGGGAGCACAACACATGCCTATATACTGTATGACATCTGTACAAAGTGTAGAAGACTTGTGACTGCAGCTATGAACAGTGGCCCATTATTGGCATGTCACTGTGAGAACCCCAGACAGTGACTCTCATACCACTGTTTCATGTGACATATATCCAGCCAGGGATGCGATGGTAGTAACTCTCATCACTATCACCATGTACTGACTGCAATCCTCACACTATGCTTCTGCAGTTCACAGATGT
Organism: Protopterus annectens; assembly: GCF_019279795.1. Classification (NCBI taxonomy): domain Eukaryota; kingdom Metazoa; phylum Chordata; order Ceratodontiformes; family Protopteridae; genus Protopterus; species Protopterus annectens. Next base: position 98,375,526 of record NC_056738.1, on the reverse strand, counting down.
GTGTTCAGTGAGTAACACAAGAAGCAAATGGTTCCACACACTGACCAGTCCACAGATGGCCCTACAGATGGGGGGTTTGCACACAAACTGAGCACTGTCTTGTCAGTTTTAAAACATGCAGACTAGCCATTACCACACACAACCTGTTAAATTGGCAGTAGTTTCAATGAAGCATAGCTACACTTACATGCTGTAGTCATGTCTGGCACATCACCCTCCTGTCTTTAGGCTATTTTCCACTGTGTTTGTTGTTTGAGGAATATCCAGATATCATCTGTGATGCTGTTTACCAAACACCAGATCCAGGTTCCACTCACAGCAAATTTCATGGGCAAACACCAACATGATGTTACTAGATATTGCACTGTGTTTCCATGCGATTGTCTATGGGAATCTCACCACAGCTGTTCCACATGCAATCAGCTAGAGGAAGACTACAATAGGTGCAGAGGCTATCACCTGATCATGAGCATCACGTACAAAACACAAGCTGATGCTGAGCAGATGTACAATTCCACATCCACCAGAGACTATGTGGGAGGGACGGACAGAGTCAAAGTACATCAGAGAAGGGCTTGGAGACTAAAACCTAAGTATCGTCTGTCACACACCTACCAGTACAGGAGTTCAAATCCCTGACGGACTAGCCATTACTATTACAAGTGCATGCAGTTACTCCATGTGCCACATAGCTGACATGTTGGTGTGCTGTAAGAACATATATGTGTGCTGGTGAGCAACATCTGCAACAGAGATATAGTAGACATACATTAGGTGTAGCACACATGGCTGTCCACATGAACAGATATCATTGTCAACACAACCACACTCTCTAAGGGACTCAGCCACATTGCCACACTTTGCCAGGCTCACAAATACACTTCCTAACTACTTAGTTTGCCACAATGCAGTAATGCACAGGTATTACATGCACCAAAAGGGATATCCTGAGGTTCTGTGGGCTAGGGCATGTGAACGTGTCTGACAATCAGTATGCCAATGGGAGTTATACTGGGTGTGACTGTGGTTGGGAAAATCATACCTCACAAGCAGACACAAGGTGCCAGTACTGACATGCATGTGTGCATTGCTTCATGGGTGTGTAGTGGTTGGCTGTGCAAGATGACTGTACAAGGCTGGGTGAGGGGTAATCCTTGGCATCACGCCACCTGACAATGGTGTGCAGTGTGGTTCAGGGGTGTAGTGTCTGTAATGTCCCACACAGATGGGTATTGTATGAACTGTCCTGTCATCCTGGTTACCATTGTGTGTGGCCATTGCTTTGCAATGCATGTCATGTCTGTGTTTGATAGTCCTTGACATGGACATTGCCTGGGATGTGCACATCCCACAATAATGTACAGTGACATTGCTATGATGGCTTAGTGGTTAACTACTTTGACTATAGTGTACAGGGTCTTGAGTTTATCACTTCTGTGTCACTGTTAGACAGAGGCACAGTATACTAACCTCGAAAAAGGGCATAGCAAAATTAATTTAAAATGGGTGGCAAAAGCCAAACATACTCTGGCTAGGCTTATAAATGCCCTAGGGCAGATAGCCTAGTATGAACCTATGAACCTATGACATGTACAATTGTATCTGGTTTGCCTGGCACATATTGTGTACACAGACTGTTATCATCCAGATGTGCCAATACTGGCATGGTGTGGCAGGACCTAATAGACAGCAGGTTGACCCTGCACCTGCATTGATAGCATGATACAGGTATTCCCTTGTGTCAGTGGCATCTGTCCATACAGGGCATGTGTGTAAGGCATTGTATGTCCTTTGTGGATCACATCTGATGGCACCACATATGTTGCAGGCATCCAGTGGGGAACATAGTGAAGGCGCATTGTCCGCAATTATGTGCCTATTGTACTGTTGGACAGGGTGCCATGCCCTCTGCAGCCCACTGCAATCATACCATGCCTACTATCTGTCAACAATGTGCAGGGTACTAGCAACATAGCGGGATATTCTAAGCAAGTGTGTTTGCATATGACACATGGGTTCAGACCATATTCCGGGTAATAGTAGGGTTGCATACTTTGTTCACCAGGCCTTTTGCCAGATGTAGGGGTATGGCTTGCCAACCCAGTCCCTTGGCTGATTGACATCTGTACTCCTCGTGAGGTGGACATTGTGACATATAATATGGCCACCATATAGGAAAACTATAAAACCCACTCCCCAACATGTCCAGTGGTTAGACACTCACAGCCACCTCCACACAGGCTCTGACTGTCAAACACATACACACACACCTGCCATGTCTTGGAATAGAACTTCTACCTAACTAGTTTATCACACTACAGCATTACACAGTTACAGCACATACTACTGAGATTACTGGGTTACAGTGGTCCCAGAGGTGTATTTCTAGGTGGGTGACATCAGCAGAATTGCCAAAGGTGAGTATGTGAATTGTAAGGAGTCTGCGTACTCTAAAAAGCATTGTTTCTTTCTCAGACAGACAGACACACCCACACAGTTGGCATATCTGTGATTAGAATACCTACCAAACTAGTTTATCACACTACAGCATTACACAGTTACAGCACATGCTACAGAGATTACTGGGTTACAGCAGTCCCAGAGGTGCATTCCTAGGTGGGTGACATCAGCAGGATTGCCAAAGAAGGGCATTTCAAGTGTACTGTGAGTTGTACGTGTCTTTTACCTGTGTGTACCCGCTACTTACTGTCACGAAAACAATTTACACCCACTTGCAACTGTCTTATTCAGTCCTAATTGACATTATTAACAAGCCTTGCAGGTCTTGAACCCTGGACCATGCACACCGAGGTCACTGGACCTACCTCTAAGCCATCTGGGTTGTATACATGTTTCATGGATTTTATAATACACATCTTACTACAGGTATTCCACAGTACTGAAAATAAATGGGACAGTCACTTTGTGTACATATGAACAGTACCCTTGAATGCACTGTACTCTGTGAAACCACATAGACAAGTCTACATCTGTACAACTGTCATAACTAAATATATATATGCACCTACGGGATGTGTACACACACATATATATTTGCATATACATAGACACAGCTATATATATATATATATATATATATATATATATATATATACACACACACACACACACACACACACACACACACACACACACACACACACACACACACACACACACATGTCTGAACACCCTATGTGACACAGAAGGGTTCCAAAGGAACTGACATGTACACAAAACAGAGGCATCTCTTGTTTTATAACATTTAAATCTTAATCGGTTCACCAGAGAAGGGATGGCTGTTGTGTATGTGGAGTTTGTGGTGGGGAATGATGGCTAAGGTAATCTACCCTGGGGATTGTGGAGTTTGGTTGGGGGAATGATGGGTATGGACTTACACCCTGGCGACCACTTCTGTGTCACTGCTCGACAGTGGCACAGGAAAATAACATACCCAACTGTAGTCGTTCTTGACTGTCTATTCTTTTTTATTCCTAACTATGTAATAATTTGTAGACTCCACTCACCACAGATGACTACCATGGTGTGCAGCATGTTAAAAGACATTACACGTGTATGCCTGGCTACAGGGTAGTCGCACACACAAACACACACACACTTGCCAGTATTGTGCATACACGCCTTGCCTATGTAAAGGTAACTAGTAGAGTGGTATGCAGTTGGGGTATGTGCCACAGAACCCATACAATTACACTTACTCTGATTCTGCTTCTGAGCTGAGTGACATCACAGGACCGATTACTTGCAGTGGAGAGGGGGGAAGAGAGAGGTTTAGCAGTTGACAAGGATAAATACCAATGCAAAAGGTGGTATCTCTTTGGAATGCAGCAAAACCCACTGTCATGACAGGATGCAGACACAAATACACACACACACACACACACACACACACACACACACACACACACACACACACACACACACACACACACACACACACACACACACACCAGTGGTGGGATCAGAACTCCTGCCTACTGATCACTATTACAGTACTACACAGTTACGAGAGGTGCCACAGAGATTACACATTTCAAGGCAGTCAGAATGCCCTTCTAAGATTGAGGACAAAAACAGGGATACTGACAGTGAAGATGTACATAGCTGTAAACCTGTGTGTTTAAAGTAGGAGTCCATTACAACCTGTATGCACAAACAAGACACATCATCTGCAGGTAAGACATAGGTAGGCCTGAGAGGTATAGTTGTAGCACAACAAGCCCTGAACTGGAGTATGCCCATCTGTGGAATGGACAACTACTATCTCTATACAGGGTTACAGTGGTCATGCTTATACACACACAATCACAGGACTTGTTTGGATGCATTGACCCCAATTACAACAA